>NC_059079.1:21021445-21324476 GCF_020497125.1 Mauremys mutica
AGTGTTTCTATTTTTAACCCAGTGTAAATGCCTTGGTGGACAGCTTCATGCTGGTGTCACCCTGTACTTTGAATAAAAGAGAGTAGCTAAGAGTTGGTTTGTATCTTCATTGGTGATTAAATAGATTTGTGATTCATTGTGGCTGTTTATGTGTTCTCTCTGCTGTAGCAAGATAGTAGAATTTGATTTTATAGTCTGCATAGTCTTCAACTTTCAATTGAATGTCTTTGTTTTGGCAAATGTTTTTCAGGTATTCAGTGCAGAGTTTGGACTTCATCAGTATGTCAGATGACATTTGTGTTTTTTAACATATTCTTGGACTTATCAAGCCCTTGGCATTTCTTAAAATATTTCACCAGTAATCTTGTGGCCCCAAGGTTCTGACCTAAGAAAGGAGAGGGTTTTTTTTTAGTTCTGAAGAAATGGAAAAACTAAATTTGTTTCCGTTTCAGTGCTGCTTTTATTTTTGAATTAAGATGGGACAAACTTGAAAATACAGAAATATAATCTTAAAGCCATCAAATAACACAGCAACACCCATTCCTTTCCATAGTGATAGATGTTAAATAAAAATTAAAAAAGGTAAATAGATACCTATATTAACTGTTACTGACCTTCCACTGAATAATTATTTAAAAATCAGGTATATTAGGTTTGAACCAGATAGGAAAGTTTATAGCAGGAATGGTAACTACCTCTAAGCGTTAAGAGCCCCAAATACCACAGCTTTTCCAGCTCTGTGATGGGGCATCTGCCCCACAATGGCATGTAAGGGGTTAATAGAGCCCTAGGAAGGCTGCGCAGGGAGCGGCCAATAGGAGAGGGGCTGTTAGAAGCAGCCAATCAGGGCTTAGCAGGCCCATATAAGAAGAGCTGTAGGGTAGAGCCAGGGCTGGCTCCAGTGTTTTTGCCGCCCCAGCGGTGGTGGGGGGGAAGCTACAATTGGCAACACTTCGATGGCAGCTCTACCGCCGCTGCTTCATTCTTTGGCAGCAGTTCGGCGGCAGGTCCTTCCCTCCAAGAGGGACTGAAGGACCCGCCGCCGAATTGCCACTGAAGACCCAGATCTGCCACCCCTTTGCATTGGCCGCCCCAAGCACCTGCTTGCTGTGCTGGTGCCTGGAGCCAGCCCTGGGTAGAGCAGGCTCAATTACTCCCAGGAGCTCAAGAAAGGAGGACTGGGTGCCTGGCAGGTAGAGGGAAGATAGCACCCTGGACAGAACAGTGCTGGGCAGGAACAGGGGAGTGAGTGGGAGCTCCTGGCTGGCTGCTAGGACTGAGGCCCTTGGGCAAGGGTGAAGAAGTTGCTGAGGCTGTGGAGAAGTGACCCAGAGAAATGTACTGAGGAGCTGGAGGGGATGCAGCACATGGCTGCCATCTACAGGGTCCTTGGGCTGGGACCCAAATTAGTGGATGGGTCCAGGTCCCCCGCCCTCCAACTCACTACTGGGGAAATGGCTGGACAGTTGACTGCAGGGCCCCCTAAGGAGGGGATCACAGATCATGACGTGGCTGGAAGACTGTGTCATTAAGAGAATGCCACAGTTCTTGGAGAGCTGTGGGTCTGAGAGCAGACATGATGGTAGGTGAGGTACCATCAGGAGAGGGCATATGGACCATCAGAGCTAATCCCCAAGACAGCCAGCAGGAGGTGCCAGAATAGTGAGTGGAGCCCCATCACAGATACCATGCCTATAACAAATAGGCAAATTTGATCCTTCCCTCTTCCCAGCTACCAATTTTTTCCCCTAGTAACAAGAACTCTAACTTCCCCAGCTGCTAAACCTTTTTGAAACCTTTCTTATTTACAAAGGCAGCATTGGCATGTTCAGTCTAGGTGGCTATTCCTGTTAACTGGGTCCTGTATGTTTTTTGTAGTGAATGCCAATTTGATAGTTTGTTTAGATGCTTTTAGGGTTGTATTACAAATCTCTCCTATGAGAGGCACCGACTCCTTGAATCCCCTTATGGGTCATATTACAAATATATATTACCAAAATTTTCAGACTTGGGTACCTAAAGAATCATAAAGCCACTGTCCCATTACACTGATTTCAATGGGATATATGAGTTCAGCACCTCTGAAAAATGAGGCCCTCTTATTTAGGTGCTTAAATATAGCATTAGGTGGCTAACTTTAGATTTGAAAAATTTGGCCTACGTTTTTGTCAGTTCCAGAGAGTTCCAGCAAGTACACTGAATGCCATTTTGCCTTATGGAGATGTCCTCCCTCCTTGCCCATCTGTGAATAACTTAATTATAAAATACTCTGTTAAAATTATTCCCTGAACCCTTTTTTAATGAACACTTGTTTTGTAAAGAGACTTTATTATTCAGAGTTCACCCACTATAAAATTCTAACATGTACCTCTAATATTGGCATGCATGGCCTACAGGGAATTTATTTCAAAATACACTGGAGTAGTAGTAATAATAAGGGGTGTGGAAATCTGTTCTAAAATACTGACGTTTCTGACGTTGAACTGAATGATTACCCTTTGTCAAGCCAACTATGTACTGAGGTAGTCACAATGCACTTAGCAATAATTTCAAAGGTGACTGCTTCTTTCACCCTAATGCTGGTTAGAAAATTGAAGTGAACCATAACATTTAAATGGTGACAACGGCTACGCAGTTTACAGCAGAGTTTTCAAAAGCAGACTTCTTTTACGCAGGTGAGACTTCAAGACCACTGAAAAATTAATTAGTGACCAAACATAAAAGTGCCTTTAGGAATGGTGACACTAACTTATCTTCACTCCTTCGTTAGGCACTTTCTGGAACACAGATATAGTATTGCCTGGGTTGGGGAGGTCTACAGAATGATTTGATATATTCCTGTGTTCAGTAAAGGAAAAGTTCTGCCACAGAGTGAGTCTTATGTATTTTCATCAGTGCAGATACTCTCAGCCCAAAGAAAGAAATGAATGTGAACAGGCTGTTGTTCGTCTGTATTTGAAATATGGAATTGTTTCTTTGAATACCAGCTCAGAACATTTCAGGAAGTTATGATGGAAGAGGGGCAGACTTTCTGGTTCTGTTTTGGAATGACCCTCTGGAGTCCAGATTTGGGACTTCATCTTAGCTCTAGCTTGGCTTGTATTTCAACTTTCATTCAAAGAAAGAAAATATTTAGCTGTAGAAACAGATGTTCATTTTCCACTTTCTCATTTCGAAGTCTTTCACTGGCTATGCTTTGGTACACTCAGGATGCAGGGTGTGTGGGCAGTGGAGAGTCCCTAAATGGTGGTGTTTGGACAAGCTGCATCCAGACTCCTCCCTCAGTGCCAGACTCCCACTCCTGACAGCAAAAGGCAACGAGACACTCTCTGCAGATGTTCATAATGTGATTGTTTCTCTTATTTATGTTCTTTTCATTGGGTGATATTGGCAGATTGTCGATATCCACTCAAGCAATGATAGGACATGTTTTTCTGGATCAGGCTGCTTAGTGCCTATTAAGGTTCACAAGCTTTATTTAGTAATCAAAAGACTACAGTGACCAGAATGCATAGTATTGCTCATTGTGCTCATTACCCATATTCACTTGTGGAAATGAGAATCATTGCCAATGCAGTTCTCATTCTTATGAGGTGCATGGGCAATTCAGTGCCTTCACAATCCTCTAATTCCTCATAATGATTCCATTTCAATTACATTAAATTTCCTTCTTGCTGTTCCATTAGATTACACCCATGTTGCTAAGCCAGTTATCCAGGAGTGGGTATCTCACGGGTATACAGTGAATAAGCTGCAGCATAGTCTCTTCTTGTGCCTACATTGTAAAATCTTTGAAGCAGGGATTTTGTTTGGCATCTTTTACCTACTCAACAATACCCTGCACAATTAAGGTGCTATGTAAATTATCATTATTTTCATAATTCTACAACATCATTTCTTTGCTCATTTCTGTTGGTCTGTTGCTGCTTTAGACGGGTGTGTGTGTGTGGTCCATAGGGCAGCCACTGATATTTTCAAAAAGTGAAGTCTGGCCTTAAATAAGCAGAATATGAAGACATTTGTAATGTCATTAGGTAATGAGTTCCATAATGTTTAACCCTTAAAAAACTGGCTAATCATTGAGGGTGTTTTGGGTCCACGGGGCAAAAGTCTACTTTTTGGTTACTTGTATGGAACCCTCCCACTGGCCTCAGTGGGAGAGTAGAATTTGGCCCCTTTAATTTGGAAGTGAGAGCGAGACATTCAAAGGGAGATGTGTGAGTGGATATAGGATGAAAATTGGGGTTAAGGAGGTAGATATGGAAGTCTGAGAACAGCTGTGAAGTGATTAAGACTTCTATCCTTTCAGGGGTTCTAAATGATAAGAATTATTAATTGAGCAGAATGGGTGACCATTTAATTTTAGTGGAACTCTGCAACAACTTAAGATCCCTCAGCATAAGGTGCTTTTGAAATAATTTGCATTGCTTTGATTTATTGAGCTGAAATGACATCCACGCCCAATGTCCCTAGACTGTACAGACACTGCCAGTATGTGCTACAAGTGTGGCTAGTGACCCTTGGGATACACAGACAGAACAAGTCAGAACAGCTAAAACATCTGCTTTATTTGGCAAGATTTTTTTTTTTACTGTGTGAAGCAGATTTGTGACTTTGGTGTCAGCACACTTTATGATATGGTAGTGTAATGAAATCAGTACTTAATGTACCAAGGTACCACAGAACCTTCAGGTAATAAAACAGAAAACAAGACTACATATTTCTTCTTTTTTTATTTACCTTGTACTAACTGAAGGTCTTTTCTATCTGTGCAAGGCAATGAAAATAAAATGCAGGCCCAGAGCACTTGAACCAGACCTTGAAAAACTTTTCAATGAAAGCACTACAATATACAATATATTTGTATAAGCGGACCAGTAAATTTTGGAAAAGTTTGATTGTTTCTGAACATAGAGGTGTTCAGATATTCAAATAATTCAAATCCAAATTAGGTATTTGGATTACTCCATTTGCTTGTTTTTATACCCGTGACTATGTAGACACCTTCAGTTCTACCATTCCCGAAGTACCACTCATAGAAGTGGCAAATGTTCCTGTGAATGAATTCTCATTATTGGTTAAAGCAGATTGTCGTGTTGGGAGTGATAGCTTACCAATAAACAATACTGTTTCTTAAGCAGCCACACAGCCTTTTGCAGTGATCCTGCAGTTCTTAGTGACTAAACAGAATCAGGTTGGTTCAGTAAGTGGATGAGTGACCTTCCCGGTGTTGGTCAAAGTGTGGTCAGTACTTTTCCTCTGACTCACTACTGAAACCAAAAGCCTGGCATGGTGATAAGACATGGCCAGTCAGTTGAAAGGGCTGCCTTTCAGATTAAATGTACTTTGGAGTGCATTGACAAGGAACACGAGGCCCAGATACAGAACTTTTGAAATTAGGGGTGACAAAGGGGCATCACTTTTGCAAAGAGAATGCATCAGTCAGATCTTTTGAAAGGAGTGGGAGTTTGGGGGTTAGGGGTGGCAGCAATGCTCCCATTAACTTCTTGGCTTTCCATTTTTCTGAGGTGGTCAGAGAACTTCCCCTGATTTCTCCCCTACCCCCACTCCTATCTTTTTATAGCTCTGTTAAATCTTGTAGTGAGTGCCAGCCCATGGAAAGTGTGGCTTTCTACAAAAATTCCCTTTATAAACAGCAAATAAAAACATTTTCCACAAAATACTGCCTTCCTAGCAGAAAACTTCAAACTTATGCATATGATTCACTGACTAGAAATAAATTGATGGTCTTTTAATACTGGCTATAGTCCCGGTTGCGGTCTCTTAGAGCTACAGTCATATAAATATTAATAATACATCTTTTTGTCCTGCTGTTATTGGAGGCTGAGATGCAGTTCTATTGCTCAAGCATCACAACTATTCTGAAATCTTTAAGGACAAGAGGCATTTTTACTGATTTCCTATTTAGTACTCGTGGTTGGACAAATTAAAGGCTATATTAATGCTGCAAGTTCATTTTATTCCCTCACAGCCCATTCTGTGTGCGATGCCAAGACCAAGAATCTAAACACATTGTGCTCTTCTGCTAGGTATATTTTGATGCTTTCTTCCAAGTCTCAGATCTTTGAGTGTATCGGATACAATTCCCCAATTTGTTAAACTTCCAAAAGCCACTTATAACAAAGCTCTTGCAGTAATATTGGTGGAGAAGACTTGGTGACTTGGCATAGTGAGTCATTGTTTTCTATATCTTGTAGTATGCTCTTGGCTGTGATGTCTGGGTGCATCATGTGTAGGTATAAACATCGACATATTATTGAAAAGTGAAAGAAGAAAAAAGGCAATAACTTAGGTTAGCCAAAGGCCACAAAGAACCTTGCAGTGTGCTCTGAAGATTAACAAACTTGAGCTTTGGACCAAGAGAAGGAGCAAATTCCACACTTGGAAACTTCACAGTGAGTACTTGCTACCTGCGTTAGGAGCTGAAAACTAACTTTGGTTCGAGGGAGAGGAGTTACATGGCTGTCAGTCTGTAGGACCTTGACATAGTTTTGAGAATAATATGTTTTGTTACAATAGTTTATAACTTCGGTTAAAGACATGATGGTAAAACAGAGCCTGCAATATTGGGTAGCAGGCAATTTTGGATTATGAGCCCTCCTGTGAAAGACTTAACTCACCACTCTGCACCCCAATATCTTATCCTACTAAATGTTCCAGTACTGGAGGAAGAGTTAAAAATGTAAGAGACCAAGATCTTAAAAACATTCTTGCTGTATGGGCGGAATGAGTAGTAGGAGAAAACAATAGCTGCAGTTTAACAGTTACCATGAAGAAATAGATGTTAAAAACAATTCCAGAAAGATTTTTATGTAATAAGTCCTTACAAAGCAGCTGAATTCATTTCAAGTAGCCTGACTGAAAGGAATGTAATTATAACTTTGCTAGTGTCAGACACAATAAACAGGAGATAGTTCAGCTATTCCAGGCCAGTGACGTTTAGTGTTCGTTTCAAACTGCCCAACATCAATTCCTTCTGCACCAAAGGTAAAGGCAATCTACTCCCAAACTTCTGTTTGAGTTCCACAGGCTGTGCACTAAAGGCGAGACAGTGATTCACAGCAAATACTTACTCACTGAATTTAGCCCAGCTTTCTGCTCACTGACTATCTGCTATCAGTTTGCTATTTCCTTACCTGCTATTTGAATTTACTCCCCACTGTTGATTGATAAGCCATTTTGCTGTATGTATTTAATGATCTATATTTAACATTTGAATTATTTTGGCTAGATGCGATTGGTCGCATAAATCTTGGTATTGTTTCTGCTCCTGATTGTACAGTTACATTAAGCGAATCAGGAAGCAGAGCTGGAAGAATGTATCGTTTATGGGTTGTAGTAGAAAAGGATTAAAGAATTTTACAAAATGTTAATATTTTCCTTTTTGAGTCTCGCAGTCCTTGCTGGAAGCATCCTTGCTAGAGAAATCAGGCTACTGTACAATTTATTGCTGGGTTTCCGAGATGAAATCAATCATTTGCTGATTCCTATTATTGTATTGTTTGCAGTATTAATCAAGGAGCTTAGCAGCCAGCACTTAAGAAAGATTGTCACTTTAAGGTTATCTCTTTAAGACTAATAGAGTAGTGGGAAAGGAGTGAACTTGTTTTAACTTTCATTTAATTTTAAGAAGTGAATTTAGATTTAATTTTCTCTTATCGCTTTCACAAAAGTAACTACATGATCATGGGCAGTATCTGTTGTGAAAGATATCATTTGATCATTGCCTGGCTTGTTTAATTGCCTCTGTGCCAAGAGGTTTTGTGAAACCTCTTTTATATTAAGCAGTGCCTGAGGAGCCATGCTGTGCACTATTGGGACAACCACAAAGTGTTAGAAGGCCACAGATTATTTTTATACTATAATAACAATAAGAAAATATTAAAACATTTATTTAGTTCACATGAATTGTTGAAAGCAGGTTCTCCTTTACATTGTGATTCCCAATCTTTATTTAAAGGTGAACATCTGAGATTTTTTTCTAACAGGTTTAAAGTTTGTTTGTAAGATTCCAATGGAGGAAAGAAGTCGGGGGCTGCTGTTTAAAATTGTGATTAGTGTTGTATTTTAACAAATTGCCTTTTGGAGATCCTGAGAAAACTGTGCTGCAAACTGTGGCTTCTCTGCCAGAGTTAGTGGCAACCCAGCCACCCAGAAGGTGTGGGAAGATGATGAGTTTAGAATGGACTAATACTTTCAAATGTATGTTAATAATTGTCGGATGCCACTTATTTTGGCAGGGAACCAGGAACCAGTGTTTACATATCAAAGTGAGAAGTGCCTTAAATACCACAGATAGATAAGAAGTCTAGAATACTGGCCCAAATCCTACTCACTCAAGTAGTCCCTTGGATATTTAGTTTTCCTGAGGCCTGAGAAAGCTAAGGCCAAATGGAATCGCTCAAAAAAGTTCTTGGAAGTTTTTAAAGAAAAACTGGAATTCACCTTTAAGAGAATTTTGAAAAAAAAAATTAGAGAAGACCACTTCAACATCAAGAACAAAAGTCTTGACCCCACCAGAGAGTTCTTGAAAGAAGCTGCAAGTTTCTTCTCCACAGATAAGGTTATAACACAAATCACACTCAGATAATGTTATAAAACCCAGGTATTAATTGATAGCAAACACTGCAATTCCTTGAGTTCAGCCCTTTCCAACTCCTCTGCTAATCTTAAAGTGACAAGTTTTATGAAGTGCTAGTTGCTAGTTCTCTGACTTCTATTGCAAATAATACAATATAATAAAAATCAGCAAAAGATTTATCATGTCTGTCTAAAATGCCAAGGGATATAAAAGCGATTGACAAAATGCCATCTGCTAAAGACTGAGGAAACTTTAGGAGCAACCAGTTAAATTAAATGAGCCTGGAGGATTCACTGATAAGAAGATGAGTAAATTCTGAACATTCAGGTACTTTGGCATGTTGCCAAGCAAATGCCCTATATAGATAAACAACTTCAAATGCTTTTATGCTTCTGATTCAATGAGAACCATTTCAATATAAAGGTTGCAGTGATGTGTATGGAATGGCGATCCAGCTAACAAATCTAAATGCTGAATGAAATATATTTAACAGTATCTTCAAATGTGCCCATAGAAGCATCTCATGAATGGGCATGATGCCCTCTGAATAGCAATGCACGTGTGATGATTGTAATCTCTTTGGGGTAGGGGCCATCTTTTAATTCTGTGTTTGTGTGGCACCTAGTGTAATGGGCCCATGTCTAGAGCTCTTGCCACTAGGATCATACAAATAATAAACTAATAATAATAAAACCAAAGAGATAATACAGAAGTAGTGAATTATCTACTGAAGCGTTAAGAACAGAATTTCCAGCTGGTAAAATCAGAACAGATGACCTTTCAGAATCTGATCGTATTGTTAATCAAATGCACTCATTAATCCAGCAATTAAATCACTTTGTAAATTGCTTCAGGATCCTTTTGGATGAAAGCTGCTATATAATGTAAGTCATTATCATTATAATATCAGATGAATGAATGTTAAAAATGCGTATGGAGTTTCCATGACTACTTAAAACAGATTGAGATGTGCAAAAGAAAGAAATTAGCCTTGGGCCAGGGGCATGAAGATTTATCCAGGAGCTTTCAGATTAGAGAGAGAAATGATATCCTAGAGGGAGACTGCAATAGGACTCTAAAATTAGCATGAGGTTAGGGGAAAGAGAGAGAGAAGCTGGGTCCCTGGAACACTTGGCAGAGGAGAGAGATGTAGATTTGGAATTGAAAAATAGAAGTTAGAGTCACACACAGCCAAAGAACATTATTAAAAGATCTTCCTAAGGAAACCTGAGTTTCTGTATATTTTTTTTAATGAATTCATTTTTTCATCCTACAAGGTGAAAAATAATCTGCACTAGAACATTTGTATTTCCTGCTGGAAAAAAGAACTGTTTTAATAAATACAAATGTGGGACTTTACAGAGGAGGAAATGTAGCTCTTCTAACCCACACCAATTTCATTTTACTTCATCCTTTTTTTATGTCTCTCTTGTTGATTATAGAGACTGTTCCTTGTAGTATATTATCTGGTCTCATTAAAGGGATGGGGCTATCACTACTCTTCTTGGGAGCTTTACTGTAAGGAATCTGCTCTTATATTCAGCTTAAATTTTCCCAAGCTCACATGCCTCCCATTATTCCTAGTTGTTCTCCATTTTCCCAACCCTAATTAACACCTCCCTTCCTGGGCCTGCACTGTGGTATTTAGCCGCTAGCCATTAGACAGTAGTGTAGAGCCTCATCACCACAGGTGGAACTCAGAGTTATTGTAAAAAAAAAATCCCTTGGAACTCTGTGACAGTATCCCTGCTTCTGCTCCACTGCCCTGTGTTTTGCAAGCAAATATGGCACAATCCATGCATCCCATATAAAGCAGAATTTCAGTCCTAACCAGTAGAAAGCAAACAACTCTGTCCATGTGTATTTAGTGTAATGGGAACTGGTAAGACTGTTTTTATTATACACTTTGAAATAGTGGAATTGTGTACCTTACAGAGAGCCAGATGGTCTGTGTTTCTCAGTAAATTGAAGACAGTAGTAATAAAAAAAACCCCACCATACATATACCCCCCTGCCACTCTAAGCAGTCTAAACCTTATTCAGCACCCAGAGGTATGGGAAGAAATAAAAAAGAGGGAATCTTAACATAGGGATCCGTTTTTCATTAGAAATTGTGACTTGAGTTAACTCACTCACTGGAGCCTGGATACCTCTTTTATTTGTGCTTGCAATGGTACTCTGCTGGCCAGATCGTATCATCAGTTACTAATATGCAAATCTTGCTGACTTTAATGGGAGTTACACTTGTTTAACTGAACAGAATCTGGCCCTCCCAAATTAGAAATGAAACTATTTATCACCTGCAATGCTCATTACCGCTACACATCCAGTCCTCACCTTCTGCCTAGGTGGGAGGAAATGACAGCAAGTCTTGTTCACTGTATAGCACTGTGCCATCCTTTAGGCAGTGAGGGTAAAAACCACCATTCTGTTTTGGTAGGCCTTTGAACAGATAAAAATGATGGCACATGGTGCAAGACAATGGAGAAATGGGCCCTTGATCTCTATAGGGAGAGTGTCCAGGATCAGTCCCCAAGATCCGTGCAGTTTTGTATGTTTCTCCCAGGATGTTCCTCCCTATTGTAGCTTTCGTACTCTTACACTTCATACTAATCTTCAAGCTCAAAAGTTCTGCTAGTTACCATCCTTCAAAAAAACCCCTCTGTACCCAACCCCATAAGATGTTGAGTGGTTCCCAAGGGACTCTATGACAGGGAGGACTGAGATCAACAAGCATCCTGGCACACTGATCTGGCAGAGTTATTTGTCCCTGTATGCCCTTCTGCAAGGCTGGCCTCTCACTTCTTTGGCTCTTCATCATAGGCATTGCATTTTTGAGTGACTGATCTGCTCTGGGATGTCTCTTATTCATTGTGCTTTTAAAAATAATTCGTTAGTCTAAAAAACTATTTGTAGCTGCCAGGCCCCACCCTTAATGATTTGCTGATTTCACTGTTTTTATTACCTAAAATATTTGTTCAGCCTTTTTATTTTGAATTTGACAATTTGAAAGTAATGTGCACATTGCATTTCCCTTTATGGTTAGCTGTATCCAATTTCTTCTTACCTTGGTAATTCATCCTGTCAAGTTAGATTGCATTTCAGACATTCCTAATCTCTGCTAGAAGTATTAAAATGTAAATGTTGTAATTTTTGTTTGAAGCACTTCTTGTGTTATGCTCTCTTCTCTTACATGAGAATTGTTACTGAATGTTCCTTTCTTTGCAAGCAGTGATGGGTGAACCGCAACAGATTTGCTTTAAATAAGGATCTGAAAACTTGGGTGCTTGTCCAAACTATCCAGTTGTCTTCCCCCTCTCACCATGTCCTCTAGTTCTCTCCCTCCCTGTGATACCAGCCTTCCAGAACTGTCCTTTTATAGTCAAAAAGTAACTTGAGTGAGCAAGAGTTCATCATTGTATAACAGTTAGGAATGATTATTCACCTCAGGTATAATTCCAGTGGGACTTCTTGACTGACATCCTGAATGCAGCCATTTCTCTCTGCCTCCCTCCGTCCTTCCACATCACTGATATGTTTCTTTTTTGGGTAGCATCAATGATTTGCTATGATTTCTTTGCAATGCCACAGCTTCTACTCTGATGCTATGTGCTAGTGGTATCAAGAGGGAGGTTTTGCCATTGGGTCATCTTGATCCACATTTTGCACTCATTTACATGACTCCATTAAACTGAAATCAATGGAGTCATCTGTGAGAGCAGAATATGGCTGGGTTGGGTTCAGATCTTGGTCAAGAATATGTGCTTTGGCCTATTGTGGGCAGGAACAATTGCTATGCTGTTTTCACTTGCACAGAGATCTGTGTAAACTCTCACCAACAAGAAGCACATGTCACAACTTAACTTCTCAGTTTCTCTTTGCATTTTGCCTTCAATATGTATTTTGAGTTTTATATAAGAGATGCATAGAAAAGAATCACATCTTTGGTCTGTACATGTTAACTGTGTGTCCTTGATTCATGGTGTATTGTCTTTATCTGTTTTTTTATGAATGTTCTTTGCATGGTGAAATTAAAACCATTCCATGTTTCCTTATGAATGGCTGAGCATAAATACTCTTTTTCGCTCACTATGTTTATATAAATGAGAAAAAAAAGTATTTGTTCCATTTAAAATATGACACTATCTGGAAGTATTGAGCTAACAAAATGTCTTGGAAAAGAGATTTAAAATTGATTGCTCTAATCGAGGCTTAAAGGTAGTGTACTAAGCTTGCCCAATCACTCTATTAATTTATTTTGTAGGTGGATGAACTTTTCATACTGAATGATTTATTTGACAGCTTTAGTCCTTGTCTCTGTTTGAAAATTATCTGTGAACAGCTGTAGCCCCCAATATAGTTGCCTAAACATTTATATTTAGGTACCTAAGAAATGGCCTGATTTTTAGATATTATGAGCACTCTCAGCTCCTAGTGAACTCAATGGGATCATTAGGTCTTCAGCACTTTTGGAATCAGGCCACATATATAAAAGCCTAAATATGGATTTAGGTGTAAGGAGCACTGCTATTTGAAAAGTATGGTCATCACTTTCTTTGACTAGACAATATACATAGCCTTAAAATGCAGAATTTCAGAAGTCCTTCAAGTAATCAGTGAACCATTACAAGAATTGCATTTTGTATCTTAAATTACAAATATAAATTGGCATTTGAACTTATACTTTTTTAAAAAGGTCTATAAATATGGTTCCTTTAGCACTGGTATGTTCTGCTGAGTAAATGAAATTCTAAGGAGCTTAATGAATCAAGATTTTTTTTCAGTTTTTTTTAAACATTACTATTTGCAGCCAAATCGAAAGGAAATTAAATTAACCAAAAGGGAAAAAAATGTAATACCCCCCCCAGCATAATAACCGTTGTACCGCTCAAGCCCACAGACAGAGATGTGTAATTAAGACTCTAAACACGCCTCTGTATGCTATTGATGTGCTCTGCAGGGGCTATAAAAGCCCCAGAGGTGGCCAGGGGAGAATTCTCCAG
Source organism: Mauremys mutica (assembly GCF_020497125.1). Classification (NCBI taxonomy): domain Eukaryota; kingdom Metazoa; phylum Chordata; order Testudines; family Geoemydidae; genus Mauremys; species Mauremys mutica. The sequence continues at coordinate 21,035,051 of NC_059079.1, forward strand.
GTCCAGGCATTGAGTAAGACTGTAGGCTGCCCCGCATAGGCTCCTTTGCTAGCTCTGGAGTACGGGGTGTGCAGAGAGTTGGAATGAAATTCATGTAGCTATGAGGATTCTCAGCTGCGATGTGCTGCCCATAGGCAGCATGTTTGTGTGGTGAAGGGGAATGTAAACTAGAGCAGCTCCTGGTTGTTTTCCTTATGGCACCGGCTGCACCAGCCTCCAGAGCAGCCAAGAACCAGATGGGTTCAAAGATGGCTTGAAGCTAGTTTGATCCCCCCAACTTTGGGCTACACTTTGTGTCCTGGGGGCACAGCCAAGAATCCTAGCCTTGGTATTTAACTCATTCCATTGGGCATAGGCATTATTGGCGCCTTCAAACAGTGTCCCTCTGGCATTTTATTTATGCTTTAAATTCAGGAAGTAGAGTGAATGTCTCTGCCGCCAGTCCATCCCACCCTCGCAAACACAATAAATGAACTTTGTGAGGAGAGCTACCGTGTAGTCAAGGGAAAGACTTCACTGCACATGACCAATGGAACTGGAGCCACGGGGCCCATATTCCCTGGAGGGGCTGTTAGAGAGGGGACACCAGGGGAGCAGGGAAGGGGTGGAGTTAGGCTGAAAGCAACTAAGCCTAATTGACAGAGCAGTGCACAGGGTTTAATGAAGTGCCACTTGTTCAACTTAACCTACATCCAGTGTCACTCCTTGCTAATGAAACATGGTGGCAGCGTCTGAACTGTGAGTTCCCTGAAGTGCAGCAGCTGGCAGCGTGAGCAATGGAACTTGGTCTGAAGCCCTCCAGGGCTCTGGATTTTGCAGATACAAATCTGCCCAGCCATGGACCTAGTGGCAGGAGATGTTCCAGCTGTATACAAACCTGGCCATGCAGGAGAACTGCAATAGGAAAGTAAAACTGTTTATTTTACTTTATTGGCAGAAAGATCCGTACCACTCTGGAGCTCACCACTGTCTGAAGCCTCACAATAGTTCTAGAGGCCTTGGGGCATTATGTGTGGAGTGACACAGGTTTTTCAATAGACACCAATCCAAAGTGGAAAGAATAGACCCCTATGATACTGTCTTACATACACTGTCTGCTACATGCAATTGTGGGGACTTGACAGACTCCCTGACTTGGGACAGGATAGTCTATGGCACTTGAGAGCACAGGCTGCTTCAGGAAGGCGATCTCACATTAGACAGATTCTTAGACCTGGGGTTTGAAACAGATGCCTCAAGAAAAAAGACGAAAGCTCTAGGAGGCACAACAGCCTCAGAAGTACAGATAGTGAGACAACAGCAAAGGAGAGCAGGAGGCCAGGGTTCCCTACCCATAGTGAGATGCATTTACTGTGGGAGACAGCATGAGTAAGTAAAGGAGAAGTGCCCTGCACTAGGACAGCATTGCAAGGACTGTGCCAAGTTGAACCATTTTAGCAGTGTGTGCCAAAGCAAAGAAAGAGTCAGTCATGTACAAGGGAGGGATGGCACATCCGACAACGTGATGAAAGCACGACTGTCTCCTTGAGCCTGAGTTCAGGCCGTTGGGACAGGAAAGCAACAAGGGACAATACCAACCTCTGTGCAAGCATCAGTGTTAATAGGGAAATGCCCTGTGTGATTTTAACTGGATAGCAGGGTCTCCTGCAGTGTGATTCCTCGGTGTGAATTGGACTTGAAAACACCCATTAGAGAGAGAGCAGGCACACTCTAATAACATACAATGAGAGCACAATGCAGTGTGTAGGAAAATGTGACCTCATAGTAATTAACCTGAAAAATAACAGATGGTACCAACTGAAGTTTATAGTAGTGGATTAAAACCACAGACCCCGTTTAGGGAATACAGCCATACAAGTCATGATCAGAGTTCAGCATCAGAATTGTATGATTGAAGTGCAAGAAGCAAAAGAGGGAGTTCTATGGACAATGGAGAAAATGTATAAAGACTATGGGGATGTTTACAAAGGTGACAGGTGCTTCAAAAGAAAGCTGCAAGTAGATGTAGACCACACAGTGGAACCTGTGTGCTTACCATGAAGGAAAGTTCACTATGTAATCCAGTACACAAACAGTTCAAAAGTCTGCAAAGCAGGGATATTTTAGCACCCAGAGAGGTCAGTAAAGCCTGGGTAAGCAGCATGGTTGTGGTAAAGAAGCCATTGGGCAAATTCTCCATCTGCACAGACCCAAAGCCACTGAACCAGGCATTAAAAAGATGCTACTATTTATGTCTCACTGTTGAGGATATCTTGCCAGAACTGTCCAAAGCCAGAATCTTTACAGTCTGTGATGTGAGAAATGGGTTTTGGCACATAAAACTGAATAAAAAGTCCAGCATGCTGACAACCTTTCCAACATCATTTGGTTGCTCAAGATGGCTGCACATGCCAATGGGCACAAGCTTAGCACCAGAGGTGTTTCAAAGAAGATTCACCTGAGTGCTGGAAGGCCTGCCTAGGGTGAAAATAATTGCAGATGATATCCTCGTAGGTGACAGGAGCAATGCTATAGAAGCTGAATGAAAAAATAACAGAAAACTATACATTTTTCTGCACTGATACAGAGACAAGAACATAAAAGTGAACCCAGAAAAAATGTGACTCAAATAGCGTGAGCTGATATGTATTCAATATCTACTCTCAGCAGATAGACTGAAAGCAGATTTCAACAAGATCTGGGAGGTCAGAGACATGCCAGCTCCTGTGGATATGAAAGGGGTACAATGCTTCATAAGAATGATAAATTATCTGTCCAAGTTCTATAGGAGAAATGGACATCAAAAGAATGCTTTAATATACTCTTCTTTGAGGATTTTGGGGTCTATTCATGGACAGTTCACAAACAGTGGAAAAATGTGGCAAATTATCATCTCTTAAATTCTAGTAATAATATGAAGTTGTACTCTTTATTAACATTTTATATAGACTGTATTAAATATGCAGTGAGCCAAATTCTTCCCTGATGTGACTCCATTGAAGTCAACGGCCTTATCCCAGCCCTGAATTTAACTCAGTAAGTATATAAAGAATTTTATATACAATTGTTGTCAGGCATAACCTAAAATGGAGTACATTACAGGTAACTCCAGTTTGCATTGGAATATTGTGCAATGAAAACATTTTCAAGAAGGGAAGCCCTTGCTCTAAGTTCGAAAGCAGTCACACAATCCTGCACAGTTCTTAATCTCCACCCTGTTTGAAAATTCTGCTCCTGTAGGTTTGCAGATTTGTAAAGCTCCAGTTCAAATGGCTAAGGCGGCTAACAAGGTTTGTACATGGAGTGTTTGGAAAGACAGTATCACAGCTAAGTGTGCAGGAGGGAATTATATTTTGAAGGCAGGAGAGCTTTTGTCCCCACCTCATTATGTAAGGATGTCATGCAAAAACTCCATGTCTCATACCTGGGCATTAACAACAGTCTTAGACTGGCTCAAGAATGTGTTTTCTGGCCAGGGATGAATACACAACTCTGTGACACCTGCCTGTTGTGTGATAACTGCTAGCAGAAAGAGACTCTGTTACCACATGAGCTGCCCACCTAACCCTGGGAAAATGTGGGAGTGGACTTATTTATCTTCAAGGAAAAGCAGTTCTTAATGACAGTGGACTATTATTCAGACTTTTGGGAGGTTGATGCCTTTCATTAGTGATTGGCAAACTGAGTGCATACTTTTTGAGATGTGGCATTCCAGACATGGTATTCATTGACAACAAATGCCAGTTTGCCTTGGAAGAATTCAAGGAATTTGCATGCAAATAGGATTTTGATCACTATGCCACCATCTCAGTATGTGTGTGTGTGTGTGTGTGTGTGTATATATATATATATAGAGAGAGAGAGTGTGTGTGTGTGTGTGTAATGGTAAGGTGGAATGAGCTATGAGACTGTTACATCAGGCTCTTTCTTCTGATTCAGACCCCTTCTTAGCATTTTTGGCACACAGGATTATCTCATTATAGGGTGCCAAAACAGTCCAGTGCAGGCACTGATGGGATGAGGGACCAAAACCCTGCTATCAGTGAAGGGAGACTTGTTGCAGCCAGAAGGATGGGAACGCCACTGAGAGGAGATGTCCATCAATCAGAAAAAGCAGGCACTAGAGAAATGACAGGTCTGCTAAGGACCTACTAGCCCTGGTGACAGGCATTTCTGGGAGAATCTGGCCACTACAGAGACACCAGAAGGAGTGGACTGAAGGAGTCTTGAAGAGTTCAGTGACATCCAGGTCATATGAGATGACTATACAAGAGAAACATGTAATCCGAAGGAACATGAGGCACTTATAACAGAGTGGACACAACCCCCAGAGCGCGCCTAATGAAATCAGCACAGAACTGAGAGAGAACCATCCAGAGGCCAACCCCACAGGGAAGGAGGAGTCTCCACAGAGAGAGAGTTTGCTAGACCAGAGAGGTCACTCCTGATATGGTTATCTGTTGAGGAGACTAAACTATCTCAAAGATTATGTAACCAGCTACGTCTGTAGTAAGGTGGAGATGTGGAGGAACTGTTCCTGCTGCATGAAGAAGGCTGTTATTGAGGGAACACTGGGGGAAGCAGGGAATGGGCAGAGTTAGGTTGGAAGCAACTCAACCTCATGGACAGAGCATTGCATGGGGAGCCTGCATTTAGCCTCACTCATTGCTAATGAAACAGGCAGGGCATAGGGCAACCCTGCAACCCCTCAGCTGCGCTGCCAACTCTGTGATAGAACAGGGGTTGTGAGCCATTCATATCCCCTAGGAGTATATGAAGGAGGGTGTGGACACTGTCTGCATATCTGCAAATCCTCTGGCCACTCCCTGTTCCTAAACTCCCTTCCTTCCTGGGCTGTGGGAATCTGGCATGAACCTCAGTTCTGCAGAACACAGGGGCTGTGCATTTAGGGTGACCAGATAGAAAGTGAGAAAAATCATGACAGGGGGTGGAGGGTAATAGGCACCTATATAAGAAAAAGCCCCAAATATCGGGACTGCTCCAATAAAATTGGGACATCTGGTCACCCTATTACATTCCTCCTGCGTACCCACTCCATAGCAGCCTCCTCCATACAGCAGGAACTCCACAGCTCTCCCAAGGCTGAATATAGAAGAAAATACTGGAGTTTTGGCCTTTGCTCAGATTTCCCTTGCGCTGGTGTAAAGCAAGGGGTCTTGTGGTGATTTTATTGCTTTAATACAGAATATAAATGGTCTTCAAACCATCACAAGCCTTAGTGCAGGAAGGGATTTTAAACTATAATCACTGCAAACAACTGATGAGATTTCAAAGAGGCACTAGAAACTTTTGGAGAAAGCCAAGAAAAGACCTCAGGGCAAATGCTGCTTGTCTTAATCACAGCACATGTCATCTCATTGAAGTTAAAGAGATTACTAAAGTGGAGAAGGTAAGAGGGATTGGGCTGAAAGAGCATTGAGAAAAAGAAAATCAGTGAGTTTCCATTCACAGGTTTAACTTCCATATACCATTTAGAGTTAAATTTGACCACAGGCTCTTTGTTTCAGTGTGTGGTTCATTAGATGTGTGGCTCTCATTAATATTAATAGAGACAGAGTGTTTAATTCCATCTCAAAGTTTGCCCCATAACCTCTTTTATGAGAGGCTCTATGGAACACATTACTGTTATTATCAGTAATAGATCTAGTACTGAGAGGGTGTGATTAGGTCACAACCTACGGTTGACTGAACTTTTACTGAACGTACTCAGATCATATTACGAAATGTTTAAGTATTTCAGCAAAGATCCCTTTGAAAAATGTTGCCAAAAGGACATTGACCATATGTTCTAAGAAAAACAGAGTTGCTGACATTAAAAAATTGAGATTTCAGCCACGGCCCAGATAGTTCAAAGATAAAAATATACTTTCTGGATTTTTCTAATTGCATTTCTTCCAATCCTATCGAGGCTTGTTTTTTCTGTGTTTCATCCATGTCAACTAAGGTGCAAGCAGAATACACCGTAAGATATTTGAAACTAAGTGAATGTGAATAATGATAAATAATTTTCACTTCTCCAAGGCAGAAACTGAGAGCTTTTTTAAATAGTACTCACCAAATTGCGTTAGAAAACTTGTTGAGATTTGTCACCTCAGAGGTATTTTCTGTAATATAACTGATCAATGCCCAATACCAGCTGTCAGATGCAGAATTCAGTGATGGTGATTTAGTCTGGAAAGGAAATCTCTGAAATCACAGACTGTATGGTAGCCAGACATATCCATTATTATTGTAGTAGCACCTAGGGGCCTCTACTGAAATAAAGACACTTTTAATATCAAGTCCATAGGAAGGGCTAGATTTGAGCGTCCTCTACTCATGTTGGGTAGTACCCTACTCTTCAAGTAATTTCACTGAAATTTGTCCGCTAAAGCAATTTGGTAAGTGGTATAAAAGGGTAGAGTCAACATTGAAGTCAGTAGAACTACTCAAGGTGTAAGACATTAGTCAACATGAGTCAAGGGTGTAGAATCTGCCCCTTAATGAGCTAAGGGATTTGATAGACCCTCTTAGATATATGGCCACAAAATCCATAGGGGAGAGATGTTCATAAAGCCTGTATTTTTCAACAGAAAGAAGACTTCTGAATTTATCACCAGCTCTGAACATTAGCCTATCATGTGCCATTACTGAAGAAATTGGTTGAACAGGGTTCCCTCTCCCACTTCCAAGATATATTATTTAAAGGTCAAGATTCCATCGCTAGAGTAAAAGGCAGACAGCCTGTTCCCTATACACAAATTCACTGTGGGGAGGGAGAACTAAATCACACATTTAGCTGGAGAGAAAAAGCTATGAGAAAGCTCTCTTCTGTCCTTTGGAATTGTTATGAATGGTGAAATTAAATTAATTTCCCATTGATACCCCAGTTCTTACTAAGTCACTGTCCTGAGATGTCATATTTATTGCATAGATGTCAGTAGAGACGTCTTTCTTAAAGCCACTATTTTAGTTTGGGAAATATCTCACTTGCCACAAGGGAAACAAGGAACATAGAATTTTCTGGGCCATGTGCTCAGCTTATGTAAATTGGAGAAGCTACAAGGACTTCATTGGTAACCCCTCTATTATTGACTGCATGAAATCTAGTTGTCACACAAAGTCTCTCTTTTGGCTGATACTTTTTTGTGTGTGGGGGTGATTTTGATTGCTTGTTTGAAGGAATAAAGAGGAGGCAACACCAAAGATTTTATTAATCCACTGACTCCAGTTAAACTTAGCCCAAAAAAGCCAGAAAAAATGAATCTGGGAAAGAAAAAGAACAGGTGGCGGCCATAATATATCTAGACATTTCTTTTCTCAATAAAGATCAGCTGGTTCTCCAGCAATGCCAAAATTCCCATTGAAGACTTCAAAGTCTTGATCACTTTCAAGATGTTACAAATTCAATGTCAGAAATGTCAGTCACCACATAGACATAAATCTATGAACTGCAGAAATCCTTTGAGCTACATAAAAATGATTTACAGATGGCAGACCTGATTCATCACTGCCTTGCACCTTGTTACAGCCTTTTACACCTGTGCAAAGTGGTTGAAAACTGCTGCCATTCTGATTTCACTGGAATAAATGACTATTCAAGATGCATGGCAGTGGCAAATCAGGCCCCTGAAGCTTGCTTGTAAATAACTGTACAAGGCCTGGTGGGAATGGAATGTCCTGCCCAGCTCTTACAGCTTAAAATGTATGCTTCACAAAACAGGAACAACTAAAAAAAAGGTTGACCTAAATAACATTCAATATTGTGGCAGAGTCGCATTTTTGGTAAATTGTCACAGCTGTATTGAGTTCCTGCCAATTTATACCAGCTGAAGACCCGGCCATTGAACTGAAGTGCAGGGAAGGAAGTTTGACATGTTTTGTTTTCAGAGTATTTGTTCTGTTCTTGTTTAGAGATGGGTCCAACTGTAACACTAGATGTGAAACTACGCTCTCCTCCCAAGGAGTCCAGCTGTGGACCCACACTCCACAGTCAGTGCCTTTTAATGTGCTACACTGAACTGTTACAGAGAAGCCCAAAACACTAAACCTTAGGGAAGTCTGGGGTTCTGGTCCAAATCTGATACATATTCTGCTGTTCAGGCCCATCTCTGTTTCTGTTGTCACTAACAGCATCGGATGCTAAGTTACTGCTATATCAGTTCAGAAGAGTGCTTAGAGGGTGTGCAGTCAAGGTACTTATTCAGTGTTAGCACTAGTAGCAAGACGGAGGTCTTCTCTTATTTGTCATTGTTGGTTTTTGTTAGGCAACAGGTTCCCTCCATCAACCTTTGATATTTCATTTTCCATTAACTGATCACCAAGATCTCCTTCAAATCCAACATTGCCTATATACATAATGTGTGCTGATCAGTTTGAGTAGATAGTATTGTTGTATATGAATAAGGTGCTTTCTGCCTTCTTACTTTTGTTGATATTGCTGGGACTGGGGAAGGAAAGGACCTGGAAAAGTGTTACATCTTATCAATCAGAAATGTCCTACACTCTGTGTATGTATCAAAAAGAAATCTGTCTGAAAATCAAGGAGGAAATGGTTTGGATACAGTCTGTGAGATTTTCCATGGTTGTTAAGTTTCTAAAGCAGGACAAATGAACACACATTTCTTTAGCATTCACTAACTGTATTTAAGTTCTTGCGGGAAATGAAATTCAGTGAGACACTGTCAGAATTGATCTCTTTTTCTAGTTATGACAAATGATTATAAAATACAACAAATGTTCCTTCATGTTTCGTTAAGCAGGGTAGAACAGTGCTGTCCCCAATGTCTTTCTGTATTATATGAATGAAGTATTCAATCTTTGCTACTTTCTAGTCAGGAACAATGGAACTGTTCGCTGCTAGCATGAGTGCCTTTATATTCTTGAGACAGAAATTTCTCAGTAGCATCGACACAGCTATGGAACTCACATGGGACCTGAAAGTGAGCACAAACTTTCAGTCTTCTTGTCCAAATGTCAATCTCATCTCTGTGATCTTGCATTTTGTCTCCGCTGCCGATAACTAAAATAATAATACCGGTGATTAAAAGAATCCAAAGTACCAACCTCTGGAGGTGGTGAGGGAGAACAATAGCAAATACATCCTTATATATTTTTCTAAGCTATAAGGTTCTCAGACACTCTGATGGGTGGGGTATAAAAGTGTAGATCAAGACTATGTTAGATTATATAATATATACTCTAGCTTTCCAGCTGGTGAAATGGAAGAAATTTACTTTTATGGAATTTAGGCAAGAAATGTGAGCCAAATTAATCCCTATTGTGACTCCATTGAATTCAATGAACTTACACCCATCATGAATTTAGCTCAATAAGTATATAAAGAATTTTTTATATACAGTAGCTATCAGGTAAAACCTATTTTTTTTTGAGGTAACACATAGTATACGTTACAGGTGTATCCCATTTAGTAACATATTTGCACTAAAATATTGTGCAATAAAAATTTTCAAGAATGGAAGCCCTGGCTCCATGTTCAAAAGTAACCACACAATCTCATACAGACCTCAGCCTCCACCCTGTTTGAAAATTCTGCCCCTGTAGGTGTGCAGATCTGTAAAGCTTCAGTTCAAATGGCTTGGAAGGCTAACAAGGTATGTACATGCAGTATTTGGAGAAACTGTATTGCAGCAGTATTTTATAATGCTTATTTATAACAAATGCAAATGATTGGCAATAGCAGGGTTCAATTTACGTAGTGGTTGCAAGCTATACATTTTGATCACAATACACTGTAAGTGAAGAGCAGTAAAAATCCTGTAGTCTTACACTGACTTCAGTGTGAGTTGTACTGCGCTCATAGCAAAGGATGGATGTGCAGCTGGTATATGGCAAACAGGGAAAAGATGGGGAAGTATTTTGTTTGGTTTTGGATTTAACTCTGAGTTTTTAAAAATGCTTCGGAGGGATTATTTTAGCAAACACTGTTGTTGTTTTTTTAAACTGTAATGGACATACTGCACTTGCTCTTAGCTGGGAGAATGAATATTGAAAACACCCATGGTAGGAGAGGATGGACCAATTTTGGATGATCATTGGAGGACAAGAATTGTTTTATTTTAATGTTCAGATGAATTATGTCTTCTATTATCTCTTCCCTCACCTCATCAAAAACACAGAATTGACAGTCCTGCTCTGCCATGTGCCAGATAATTTGAGAGCTGTTATGAGACCGCTGAGGCACTGGGATATATTTCACACAATGCTTGAGCAGAGCCTGTGGAAATTGCTTAGATATTAGTCAGCCAATTACAGGAAGTAATTGTGTAAATGCTTACAGACAACATGCTTATTGCTGCTAATATAGGTGAATGTGGACAGTGTTGTTTGTAATAATTTTTGGAGGGGCATCTTCCAGGAAGTACCTGGGAATTTATTTCATACAAGCAAGATGAGCAATGAAGGAAAAGTACCTGGTGATTTATGAGAGAGATTTTCAAAGGTACAAGAAAGGAGTTAGGCATTGAGTTTCCGTAAGTGTTGGGCACCTGTTTGCCACTCTGCCTTTGGAGAAACTCTCCCTGTCACTAGAGCTCCACATTTAAAATATAACTTGGGTTAAACTTCTTTGAAACCAGTGGACGTAACAGCTGCCTTTCAATTGGGATAAATGTAAGAAACAATTAAGTCCCTTTCATGGAACCAGATAGCTCAAACAATAGGAAGCTCCACCCAAAACACAGGCACATGTCACTGCTCAAAACAAAGGCATGTGTTTGGCTGTACAGAAGGCTTAACTATGTGGATGGAGGGGTTTCAGTGCGTATTGTTTGATGTGATGGTGTTTGTCTGTGTAAGTAAGAGAAGGAGGAGAAACAGCAAAGAAACAAACAAGGCAGCAGAAAGACAGTCAGAACATGCACTGGAAATGTGGCCCTGAGAAAAGTCTGGAAACAGAACTTTGGACTATGTGCTGGCTGCAAAGGGGTATGGAACTATGAGCAAAGCAATTGTCTTCTGCTCTTTGATTCCTGCTGTGTTCAGAGAAACAGGACTTTACACATTCTTTGTAAATAAATAGGATTGCACCAAAGAAATACCTGAGTCAATCATCATTTTTTTTTCTCCTAACCAAAACAACCCAATGCACCCTGAATTCTGGCCAGTTGCTCAGCTCAGCTCAAAAAGTGGTAACAACATTATCTATCCCATGCAACGACTTATTTCAGAGCAGCACTGTCTCAAAGAAGCCAATGCTACATTTTCAAATTGACAAGTCCCTGTGTAAGAAATGTTGTAGGTCAGAAGAGATTTGTGGGAGTCTGGAATCACTCATGAAGGAATGTGAATACCCTCAGGCTCTATGTAGTGCCTGGGGCAAGATGTGGCAGATGGTGTACATATTATACCCGAGCTAACAGTGATCCATGATAGTACACATGAAATGTGGACAAAGGCTATTCCTCAAGACACCAAATAATGGCAGCAGATTTTGCTTAAGTTGGTGTTTCATCAGATATGTGCATCCTTTCACACAGTGACTGAACAAATTAAATGATCAGCAGGGGTCTTAATGGTTCAGAAATTGTGAAAAAATTAAAAATCCTCTGGTTGCATGAAACAGAGGCAATTTTTATGTGTCTTTTGGCTCCATATGTCACTGAGCTGCTATTACGGGAACAGAAGGAGCTTTTTCTTGATGTGGAACAGGACTCTGATAATTAATCAAAATAGTAGGGAAATGTTTTCAGACAGGGTTGTGAGACCATAAAGCAAATCTGGCAAGGAAGGGATCACTTATGAGTATGTTCTTCTGTCAGGCATGAAGTGGTCTTATTGTGCAGGTAATTCTTAGGGGAGTGATAGAAAAATCATTCTGTTAACAGGTTTCTCAGAAGTGCAGCAAAACATCTTGTTCCTATAAACAACCTACCCACACATACCTCATGACAGTGCCAAGTCTCTGTACAATAGACTGGTTTATTATGATGCAGAAGGGCAGGTTTTATGACATTACCAGTTTTTGATGGCTGCCAACCTCACTGCTGTGCTAAAATACTGCTCTGAATGTTCTTTTCGTTGAGTAGACAGATCTGCTTTGTCATGTGCCAATGCATTGTTATTCACTTCTGCCTGTGATTTTACTGAGATGTGAGCCAGCTCAAAAATGTTTCTCTCCATCCATTGCACAGTTGAATATTGCTACAATACTCTGATGTTGAACTCTGAGAAAAATAATGTGGACAATGAGGATCATTCTTTGATAACTTCTGGAAGTTCATCTTCCAGATATTTTACCAGCCAATTAAATAAAGGGAAAGAATGGAGTACTGTCATGGAATTCTTTGCAGTTCTCATAGACTTTTCCAGTGGTGACTAAAATCCACATTTTTTTACTGTGGAAAGTAAATCTGACCTTTTCAAAGGATCCAAAGATAAAATCAGCTGCAAGGCAAAGGGATGTTCTTGGTTTCTGTAGAGGAGCTTTGGACAAGGACAAAACAAATACATTTAATGATCTCTTAGATTCCACTTTTTGTAGGACTCTTTTTTTGAGTTTTCAGTTATTGAAGATCTCCTGGTTAAGCCATGGTGGTCTCTTGCCATACATCCTATTAGTCCTATGCAATGAGATGGTTTGCTCTTGTGACCTTAATAATGTCTATATCTGGACTTTAGTAAGGCTTTTGATACAGTCTCGCATGACCATCTCATAAACAAACTAGGGAAATGCAACCTAGATGGAGCTACTATAAGGTGGGTGCATAACTGGTTGGAAAAGTGTTCCGAGAGAACAGTTATCAGTGTTCACAGTCAAGCTGGGAGGGTCTATCAAGTGGGATCCCGGATCAAATTTGTGTATAATACCAAGCTGGGAGGGGTTGCAAGTGTTTTGGAGGATAGGATTAAAATTCAAAATGATCTGGACAAATTGGAGAAATGGTCTGAAGAAAATAGGATGAAATTCAAGAAGGACAAATGCAAATTACTCCACTTAGGACGGAACAATCAGTTGCACACATACAAAATGGAAAATGACTGACTAGGAAGGAGTACTGCAGAAAGGGATCTGGGGGTCACAGTGAATCACAACCTAAATATGAGTCAACGGTGTAACACTGTTGCAAAAAAAGCAAACATCATTCTGGGATGTAGTATCAGGAGTGTTGTCAGCAAGACACAAGAAGTGATTCTTCCGCTCCACTCCGCGCTGATTAGGCCTCAGCTGGAGTATTGTGTCCAGTTCTGGGCATCACATTTCAGAAAATATGTGGACAAATTGGGGAATGTCCAGAGAAGAGCAACAAAAAAGATTAAAGTTCTAGAAAACATGACCTATGAAGGAAGATTGAAAAAACTGGCTTTGTTTAATCTGGAGAAGAGAAGACTGAGGGAGGTCATAACAGTTTTCAAGTACATAAAAGGTGGTTAGAAGGAGAAGGGAGAAAAATTCTTTTCTTTAGCCTCAGAATAGGAGAAGAAGCAATGCGCTTAAATTGCTGCAAGGGCGGGTTAGGTTGTACATTAGGAAAAACTTCCTGTCATGGTGCTTAAGCACGGGAATAAATTTCCTAGTGAGGTTGTGGAATCTCTGTCATTGGAGATTTTTAAGAGCAGGTTAGACAAACACCTGTCAGGGATGGTCTAGATAATGCTGAGTCCTGCCTTGAGTGCTGGGGACTGGAGAAGAAGACCTCTTGAGGTCCCTTCCAGTCATATGATTCTAGGATTCAATCTCTGAGGTTTGTTTCCATCTTTAATTTTCATGGGACTTTGGCTATAGAAATTATTTAACTTCTCAGTCACCAATTATTATACTTCATATCACTTCAGAGTTGTTATTCAGTGGTATCTGGTGGAAGTGGAGGATGTGAAACTGCACCTTAGAGCAGACATGTAAACTGAATATGATAGACAAATTTGTGCCAATCAACATAATATCTAAATGCGAAGGTTCATCAGTTAGCTGAAGTTAGTTCATCTAATTAACTGAATTGGATGACTAAGTAGATATGTACAGAATGGAAGATTTGTGCTGCCCACCAAAGACATTTTAATACACAACCAAGCTCTTACCATATAGCTGTAATGAAAAGTGATAATAGATTTTTTTTTCTCTCTGGCATTTTAAATTAAGCTTAATCTTCAGTGTGTTTTCCCTGTCCTCTAGTACATCATGGGCCTGTTACTCACTTTCCACATTAATTGTGGACAATAGAAAAGCAGCTTAGTAACATCTCTTTAAACTATGGCAAAATGTAAGTAGAAGAAATTAATAATTTCTGATTCCCCTTTTTGAAGGCTCTTCTTGGTTTCCAATGGGCTTAGGGAATGGAGTCAAAACTGGAGAAGGCACAGCTTCAACTTGTAATTCACCTTGAAATTGTTTAGCTAAAAGAAGTAATGGAGAGTAGCAATAAGTAGTTAAAAAAAGTAACAGCCAATGACTGAGTGAGTAAAATACTAACAGAATTATTAACGGGTACATTACCATACGCCAACCAATACACTGACATAAATGCAATAGTTTTTTTATTTATCATGAACTATATTGAAATTGGTGTAGCAGGATTACCTGAGAGTGAAGATCCAAAATACCACATTTAATTGTTTATTTAGTCTTCATGTGAAAGCATCGGAGACAAAGGGGAAGAAAGATCCAGCATAGCACTTTGGTTTTAAGTGGTGTGTTTCTTCTTCAAATATATCCCAGAGAATAAGGAAGTGTGTGTGTGTGTGTGTGTGTGTGTGTGTGTGTGAGAGAGAGAGAGAGAGACCCACCCAAAATAGCAATTTAAAGTGGTGGTTTAGTTAGTACACCAGTCTTTACATAAAACATGGCTCAAGATCTGCTAAGCTGTTTACCGCACAGTCTACACTTCCTTATTTAGCATTTCTTTGTTTTGGGAACAGAGAACATAGCTGGTTAAGAGCCCCATGCTTTTCTCCAGGTATGTGCACGGCAAGGTGCCTGCACTTTTGGAAGTGAGGATTCCACCTTTGTGTGATCGCTGAGTAAGCAGTTCTGCAAGGGCAGTTTGGAGTTGGATTCAGCAGGGTTGGAGGGGGAGACTGAGGTGGGAGTGAGCAAGGAAACTGGCAAGGATCTTAGGACTACTCTCCTTATTCCTAAACCTAAACCAGCACCTCTTCATAAAACCTGAGCCTGTATTAACTTGAGCTGCTTTTCTCTCCATATTATGGACCCCTCTCCCCATTACACACACACTTGGCAATTTTGAGTGGCAGCTGTGGAAGGAAAAAATCCCTCAAAGCTCCTGTAGTTCTCTTTGGGAACAGGGGAGCTATACAGGCCCTGAAAGAAAGCAGGGTGTTTTCTCTGGTATGGCGTTGGGGTGGGGCTGAGGGAACGGAATACAGATTCAGAACAGGATGTTTGCCAATTTTAGTCATCTCTCATGAACATCATAGTTGCAGAGTTCCGCCCCACCCCCAATGACGTTGGCGAATTCTCATGCACTCAAAAGTCCTAGCTTAATCTATATATACACTTAAAAATCTCCTAATAAAAAATTAGGCCCTGATCTTATGAAGGCCTGAGAACCCTCAATCCCCATTGACTTCAGTGGGAGTTGGCACCTCACTGAAAGCCTTCAGCACCTTGTAGGAGGAGGCATGAAAAGCATTTGTGTTTGTATTTTCCTTGATATTTGGAAAATAGATTGTGGCAGTGCAAACCACCAAACCCAGGCTTTTACAGAGCAGCTAGAGAAGAAGAGCAGTCTTGAGTTCTGACTTGCTAGAATAATTAGTCTCCAAGGGCCTTAGAAAAATGGAGGCTGGCTGTGGACAGGGCTATAGGCAGCATCCGGCCAAGCTGAGCTTTGGGATCCATGTGTTATGTGCCTGACAGTATACAGCCTACTTGGATGAGTAACCGTTACAGTGTTGCTTCCTTGAGGTACTTTTAAAGCTTTACTGTTTCACTGTGTGTGGGTGCCATGGTGTGTGTATGCGTATGTAATTTTGTGTTTGTATTACGTAAACACAATAAATGACAATAAATACAGTTTTTGAAAACATTTCCAAACACCACATTTCCTGGGGCATTCGGCCATCATAACAAAAACAAAAGCTCCTCATCCAAATATTGATCATATTTATTACAAACCCTAAAGTCAGCTTCTAATTGATTATTTCCCCACAGTGACCGCCTCCAAACTTTATTTAGAGGGAACTTTTTTGCTCGAGAAGTCAATTGTGTAAAAAAAAACCTTCCCAAGACCACACGAGTCACTATATATGAAATATTTAGTTTTATTTCTTAGTTTCTTATATGTCTAATTTGCAGCTGAAAATTGGACATATCTTCAGTTAGAGGAACATAAATAAAAAACAAAGGCTGTATTCATATTCCCTATCAAAAATGCTTTGCACATGAGGGTACTATGTAAATAATACAAATAAACCCAAACAAGGTCATTCATATTTAAGGCTGAGTCTCTTTCCTAGACACAAGGTTTATATTAAAGGAGAAGGCTAAACGCACTCATAGAATCATAGAATATCCGGGTTGGAAGGGACCTCAGGAGGTCATCTAGTCCAACCCCCTGCTCAAAGCAGGACCAATCCCCAACTAAATCATCCCAGCCAGGCCTTTGTCAAGCCAGGCCTTAAAAACCACTAAGGAAGGAGATTCCACCACCTCCCTAGGTAACCCATTCCAGTGCTTCACCACCCTCCTAGTGAAAAAGTTTTTCCTTATATCCAACCTAAACCTCCCCCACTGCAACTTGAAACCTTACTCCTTGTTCTGTCATCTGCCCACCAATGAGAACAGCCGAGCTCCATCCTCTTTGGAACCCCCTTTCCGGTAGTTGAAAGCAGCTATCAAATCCCCCCTCATTCTTCTCTTCTGTAGACTAAACAATCCCAGTTCCCTCAGCCTCTCCTCATAAGTCATGTGCTTCAGCCCCCTAATCATTTTTATTGCCCTCCACTGGACTCTTTCCAATTTTTCCACATCCTGCTTGTAGTGTGAGGCCCAAAACTGGACAAAGTACTCCAGATGAGGCCTCACCAATGTCAAATAGAGGGGAATGATCACATTCCCTGATCTGCTGGCAATGCAGTATTTCTATATTTGGAGATCAGTTTTATTTATTTATTGGTTTTATAAATTTCTCTTTCAGCCCAAATATTCTTTTCACGTATTTGGTGGCCAGTTAGTTTTCAATTTGTTATATATATATATATATATATATGATTTTTTTAAAAGGAATATGAAACTAAATGATTTACAGTAAAATAGTCTCTAGGAGTCTGGACAATTTCCTAAACAGGTGTAAATCACTGTAGCGCCCTTGATTTCAATGGCTGATTTAGATCAGCTGAGTATCTAGCCCTGTATCTGAGGGATTGCATGGCTCAGAGATTGGTGAGGAATGGGCTATGAAGTATTTCACCTCTGCTGCAAGATATAGTTTCAATTCTGGTCCTGGCTGCTAGTGAACAAAGCTTTATCTAAAGGATTGTAGATTTCCTATGGGAAGTGAGATGATGGTCTCAATCCAGATCCTGGTGGGCAAATTTTCATACATAAAAAATTCCATTAACTGACTCCCTTCCTGGCAGTCTCAGAAAATAGTCTAATGATTGAATAATCAAAGAGACAAAGCTATGATCTCATTCCTGGAAGGGTTCCCTCCCAACCACTCTTGTCCCTTTCTGATAAGTCAAAGGTGTTGGAAGAGTACAGGTATTGCTAAATTACTGATTTAATGCACTCTGGGATACACATTTGAGGATGCCTGACAAGTGAAGGGCTTCTCAAGTTCTACAGAGAGCAAACTGCTTTCCTAGTTCATTAGCTTAGGGCCAGATTGTTCCTAGAGCTAGCATGGGGGCACAGAGGGGAAGGAGCATGCAAGGAGTCTTCCCCCTACCCCTCTCTGCCCTATGCAAAAAGACCAAGGACAATCAGTCCTTGCACTAGGGTAGTACAGGAACAGTTCCCTTCATACATCTGCAGGTAGACAAATTGTCTCAGATGACAGAAGGAGTAGGAACTAAGTATGGCTGAGCCCCCCACCGAAGCCTACACTGGCTATTTCCAGAGACGGGTGTGTGCTGCACCATCCCAAGATACAGTGCAGTGAATTCTCCTCTGGCATTCCTTGGACAGAATCCCTCCTGCTCAGCTCTGGGGCTAAGAGCTACAATCTAGTCCTTAAAATGTAATGCATGCCATTTTCCCAGCAGAGCCGGTATTCGTGGTAATACTGACAGATACCTTCAGGGTGAAAGATAGATTTGTCAAACTTCAGAGCCCTCAGGCAGGGTATTCTGTACCACCCTGCAATGACATTAGTGATGCAATTTTTGAATGAACGGAGGGTAGCCTTTGTTTTAGCCTTTTAGGTACCTTCTGAGAATATTCCATTCTTCTCTCCTTTATGCTGCCTGTGCATGAACAAATGGACTTTTGAACAAAAGATGTTTTCCCCTGCACTTTAAACACTCTTCTGGTTATGTCCCTTTACATTTATACCGAGGCTACTTCACTTGTCAGACAGTAAAGTGTGTTAAAGGACATAGTCTAAAGTCCATGGGAGCATCTGGTTCTTCAGCACTTTTGAAAATTATGCCATTTATTTGGACAGCTAAACACGGACTTAAAACCTTAACTTTAGGGACCCATTTGATCAAAATCTCAGCCACAGATCACTTTTCTCCATTCCACAGAGTGACATCAGAGTTGCTTTGCCCATTGGCTGCTGGCAACAAGATGTCATCTCACCCAATACATCAACATTATACATCATGTCCCCACTGGCTAATGGGCTAGGATGTTCTGGAGTCCATTAAGCAGCAGAATAGCTAGCAGTGAACAAATGATGGTGAAGTACAAGTGGCTCTGGCAAGGGTGTTGTAGACTGAGTGGTATCTGTTTCAGCAGTTAATGACAGAAATTCAGATGCGCTGCAAACTAGCTCAGTCAGCTGATCATCTAAACATCCATTTTTAATAAACAATTTTTACTTGAATAAAAACTTCAAGCTCATAAATAAAGTTTGTTAGCAAGACTAAAATAATGACAAGATTTGAATCAATGTCACAAAAGGAATTATTAGCTAATAGCAAATCATTAAATACATTATAATCCTATAAATCAGTGGTTCTCAAACTTTTGTACTGGTGACCCCTTTCACACAGCAAGCCTCTGAGTGTGACCCCTCCACACCCTTATAAATTAAAAACACTTTTAAATATATTTAACACCATTATAAATGCTGGATGCAAAGCGGGGGTTAGGGTGGAGGCTGACAGCTTGCGACCCCCCCCATATAATAACCTTGCGGCCCCCTGAGGGGTCCCGAGCCCCAGTTTTAGAACCCCTGCTATAAATGATAATGTTACTTGATCAGGGTTTCTCAAACAGGGGTCGCCACTTGTGTAGGGAAAGCCCCTGGTGGGCCGGGCCGGTGTGTTTACCTGCCCTGTCCGCAGGTCCAGCCGATCGCGGCTCCCACTGGCTGTGGATCGCTGCTCCCAGGGCCGGCTCCAGGCGCCAGCTTATCAAGCAGGTGCTTGGGGCGGCAACTCCAGAGCAGGGCGGCACTTTCAGGTATTCGGTGGCAATTTGGCGGAGGGTCCATCACTCCCGCTCGGAGCGAAGGACCTCCAGCTTTTTTTTTTTTTTTTTGCTGCTTGGGGCGGCAAAACCCCTGGAGCCGGCCCTGGCTGCTCCGGGCCAATGGGAGCTGCTGGAAGCAGCGGCCAGTAAGTCCCTCAGCCCATGCTGCTTCCAGCAGCTCCCATTAGCCCAGAGCAGCGATCCATGGCCAGTGGGAGCCGCGATCGGCCGGACTGCGGACAGGGCAGGTAAACACACCGGCCCGGCCCACCAAGGGCTTTCCCTACACAAACGGCGACTCCTGTTTGTAAACCCTGTACTTGATACTTATATAGTGCACTTTACAAAGCACTTTACAAAAGCAAGTCAATGCCTGCACTGTTAAACCCTGATGTGTTGAAAATGGCCATTCATTTTCAGATTTTGAATAGTAAGGACCAGATTTTTAAAGTCATTTGTGTTGCTGCACTCGGTGTTGCAAAGCCTAATTGATTTAGGGGGTCAAATCTCATTTTCAGTAGGGATTTAGGCACTTAGTCTAAATCCCATTGACTGTTGATGGAATTTAGACTCAAGTGCTTAAATCCCTTTCAGGGGCAGCTCTAGACATTTTTCAGAGTAGCAGCCGTGTTAGTCTGTATCCACAAAAAGAACAGAAGTACTTGTGGCACCTTAGAGACTAACAAATTTATTTTAGCATGAGCTTTCGTGAGCTACAGCTCACTTCTTCGGATGCATAGAATGGAAAACACGAACAGGAGATATTTATACATACAGAGAACATGAAAAGGTGGAAGTATGCATACCAACAGGAAAAGTCTAATCAATTGAGATGAGCTATCATCAGCAGGAGGAAAAAAAACCTTTTGAAGTGATAATTAAGATGACCCATAGAAGGTGTGAGGAGAACTTAACATAGGGAAATAGATTCAATTAGTGTAATGACCCAACCATTCCCAGTCTCTGTTTAGGCCAGAGTTAATTGTATCTCATTTGCATATTAATTCGAGTTCAGCAGTTTCTCTTTGGAGTCTGTTTTTGAAGTTTTTTTGTTGCAGAATTGCCACCTTCAAGTCTGTCACTGAGTGGTTAGAGAGATTGAAGTGGGTGTACTCATCTCAATTGATTAGACTCTTCCTGTTGGTATGCATACTTCCACCTTTTCATGTTCTCTGTATGTATAAATATCTCCTGTCTGTGTGTTCCATTCTATGCATCCGAAGAAGTGAGCTGTAGCTCACGAAAGCTCATGCTAAAATAAATTTGTTAGTCTCTAAGGTGCCACAAGTACTCCTGTTCTTTTTTCTAGACATTTTGCCGCTCCAAGCACGGCAGGCAGGCTGCCTTCGGCGGCTTGCCTGCATAGGGTCCGCCGAAGCCGCGGGACCAGCGGAGCCTCTGCAGGCAAGCCGCCGAAAGCAGCCTGCCTGCCACTCTCGTGGCGACCGGCAGAGCGCCCCTAGTGGCTTGCCGTCCCAAGCACGCACTTGGCGTGCTGGTGCCTGGAGCCGCCCCTGATCCCTTTGGAAAATGAGATTTAGGCTCCTAAATCAGTTTGCTGTGCTCAGCATCACAACATCTGTGTCTAAATACCTTTAAAAATCTGGGCTTAAATGCTTAATGAGGCTCATCTGGAAAGGCATGATTTAGTTCTTTAACTAGTAGCTCACACTGGTTTTCTGATGCATTTGTAATATGTTTGTAATATGTAATATGTGCACCATTACAGCAATTTAGAAATATGATTGCTTGTGAACAGACCATTTTCTCTCTCCTCTCTCTCTCGCCGTGTGTGTGTGTGTGTGTGTGTGTAACGTGAGTTCCAGAGTTCAGATACATTGCATGCTTGTTACTGTGGACATGCTGCAAGAAGTCATTACTCCTGTGAGTCCCACTGATTGCAATAAGATTACTTGCTTAAGGATTCATAGGATTGGGCTCTCAATTATATGAGTCAAAGCAATTCATTAGATCACATCAAGAATGTTAAACAACTCTGGTATGTTTTGCTCCTTCACAAGTAGATCCAGACAGCAGATATTCTGCCCATCCCAATCATGTTTCCTACATATTACTTTTGGGATGTTTTCCTTTGCTGCACATTTACTCTAACTGAAATTACAGATCTATTGCTAAAGGAGAAAATATCCTGAGACTTCTACTGAACTGAGAGTTCTAGGTGATTCTTTTAACAGAAAACAACTGAAGGATAGCTGCACCCTCAGTGGGTGAGATGAGAGAGGATTGTGTGTGCAGTATGAGGATATTGAAATGGATGTTGCACAAGCGTTGTCTCAGAATCAAAGTTAAGGCTGTGCTTTGGAAAGGAGGGAAGGACACTTTTTGGACTGAAAGAAATATTCTTTAGTGAGTGTAAGGGGTATTAACAAGGAAGCTTATCTGCACATGTGTTTTCTGATACAGTGAATGTGATACAGAACTGATTGCGTAAAATTCCATTGTGCGTTCCAGTATTTAGACACAGAATGGGTCAGGCTTAGTTATTTATTTAACCAGAAAAATTTCTTCCTTAAAGCCATCGGTCATATGAAGATGAACCAGAATACCTGAGCTACTTGGAAAGGCACAGTAGATTTGAATGCAGTTTTAAAGAAAAGGGTATGGAATGAAAGAATATCATTAAGAGGTAGAGAGGATAGATACACCATTTCTGATACTTAGAATTTCTTAGGGAAAGTGCTTGTTCTCAGTTACACTGGTATAAATCTAGAGTAATTTCTTGGTCTTCATTGGCATTCATATGGACTTATGCTACTGTAAATGAGATCTACATTTGGACAATAGCTTCTTTTATTTTACCTTGAGTCATACCCACAGACTGAGGGAAATGTTCTCTCTAGATAAATATTGAGTCAGTCACATTCAATATGATTAGACTATAGTGATATAGAACTAAATGCATATTTTAATTTTACAGTAGTAGCTAAGTATATTTCACAGAAACTATTCCTGTATATAGTCAGTAAGAAAAATAATGAAATGATAAACCTGAATTTGGGAAAACATCTTTGATGCCTGTAGTGTTGCCTTGATTAAACTTCTGAAAATGTTAAGGGCCACTTGTAAAATGACTAACATTTATTCTGAGAAACAAAGATCTGTTGCTTTTAACATGATCATCACTGAGAGGTTGCTGCTGGCTGGAAGGAAAAAGGCAGAAGTAGTTTGTCTTGCTCTAGATCTCAGAGATTGACAAAACCTTTTTCATGGTAAGGTTGAGGTTTGTGGTAACACCTTTTTTTTTTTTATCCTGTCTACGTCAAAAGCAAGCTGTTTTAAGATGCCTTAAAAAGGCATCTATGAGATTCTTTTATAATATCCTTAGGGCCAGATCATCAGCTGGTGTAAATTGTCACAGCTCCAGTGAGTTCAATGCAGCTATGACAGTTTACACCCAGGGAGGTTTTGCCCACTCTGTCTGGCTACAAAGAATTTCCTTGTACTGGAATTTAATTTAACCAAAATTCTTGTTTACAGCTGAGCTGTAAGATAGTCTTTAATAATGTAGTTTATTTATTTATTTGAAGAATTCCATTCTGACTATGTGAAATGATAGGGGGTTGGGCTTTCCCCTTAGTCTTATATTCCAATCATCCTGCATTTACAAAAGCTTCTCCTGAAAGAACCCTCCAAGTCCAGTAACTTGAAAGAACATCTGTTGCTTTCTGAGAGACTTCTGAGCCTGCTGTGATCAGGAATCAAGGCTCATCTTATGTTCTGATAGGAGAATTCCTGCAGAGTTGAGGTGTAGTGTGATGCTGCAGAAAGAAACCATCCCTCTGGCCCCGACTTACAGTGCTTGAACCTCACGATGGCCTTCTGCATAGCATAGCATGGCTGAGAGGGGGAACATGGCACTCACCCCATTCTGGTGTCTATCAGATTTGGTGAATCTTATTCAAATTAGCCAATATATGTATTTTAGGGAAGAACCTCTGTCTAACAGGCCACTTGGAAAAGGAGGAGTTCAGAAGAGTTGTAAAAGGAAACCTGTCACTCCCTAGAGCTTGAGTTTCAGCTCTTCTTATTATTTTTAATTTCTGAAATTGAGCAAAATCAACATTTAAAGTTTTTTTTTCTATTCTGACAATGGCAAGTAGCCCCTCTTGGGTCCTGTGCCTCACTACTGCAGGTCCAGCTTGGAGAGTTACCACAGCCATAGGGCTGCAAATTCTACAGCTCCATCACAGGGGAGTTCTAGAAGGGCAGGTTTGATGTCTGATTGCTCAGAGGCAGCAAGCGGACTTCCCCTTTTCCTCTCCAGACAGCACATCCAAACCACTGACTCATGTCTGCTGTACATTAGCACCAGATCTGACCACCTTAGTACTGGTCAGCCCAGGGTGGATACAGCATCCATGACAGCAAGGAGCTATTGTGAACTTTACTGTCATGGAGCTAGGCTCAGAATATGGCCCTTGGTTTTCAGTGGAAATTCCCAATGTATCTAATGCAGTGAGTTAGCAACACACCATATATGTTTTCAGTAATTCGCAGAACAGTTTGTCTAGTATAGGATTCACTATTTTTGACAAAGGACAAAAGGAAATGAGAAGTCTATGCCTTACAAAACGTAATTTATTAGGTGGTAGGACCCACAGGACTATTTTATCAGCCATCCTGTTATCACAATGTCTGATTACATTCCAAATGATACTGACTGTTGCTACAATCAGCAGTGAGTCAATACAAAGGACATACCTAAATGAAGCTGGGATTTTTACTCTGGATACAACTTCCATTAAAGCCCTTTGCTCAGGCTGAGATTAGTTACTCTCAGGTTTGAAGTAAACAGGCATTTCCCCTCCGTCCCCCGCTTATTCAATAGATCAATTTTAGGAATATTAAAGACTGACGTATTCCACTTCCACTGCAGAGCACAGGCATTTATAGTGGCTCTAGCCTAATGCCTTTATCAAGTAACCTTGGAGGAAGGGAACAAGAACAGACGCTGTGAGAAAGGAGAGATTTTGTTTTAAGGAGTCTGGTAAAGTCATGTATTTCTGTAGTGAATATTACAACACATACAAGTCCCTGTAAATTGCAGGCTCTCTTATTATTAATCAGCTGCAAACTAATCAACTTTATGATTCTGTTTCTTTTATCTCAGTTAAGGCCAGAAGAAACCATTAGATCATCTAGTCTAAGCAGGCCATAGCATTTCACCCAGTTAACCCTGCACTGAACCCCAAAACTTGTTTGACTAAAGCCTATCTTCCAGAAAGGCATCCAGTCATGATTTGAAGACACCAAGAGATGGAGAATCCACTACTTTCCTTGGTAGTTTGTTCCAATGGCTAATCATTGCTAAACATTTGTGCCTTATTTCTGTTTTAAAATCATTTGGCTTCAGCTTCCAGCCATTGGTTCTTGTCGTGCCTTTCTCCACTAGGTTAAAGAGCCCTCATGTAACCAGTATTTCCTCCCGTGAACCAGCCTTACATTTTTATGATTCTATAATCAATGCAAAATGATCAAAATTAGAATAAACCTGAAACTTTGCTGAAAAGGTCTGATGTTTCCCTCCAAAACAAAAGAATTTTTAAATTTTAATGACATTGCTTCATTGAAAAGTGAATTAGAATGGCTCATTATTCTTACAGTAGCTTCTAGAGGTCCTAAGTTTTGTGCACAGTTGTGCCAGGCACTGTACAACCCTGTAGTCCCTGCACTGAAGAGCTTCTAGTCTAAATAGAGAAGACAGTCAAAGAATGGCAGGGGAAGCAGTTCCTAGTCAAGTAATGAAATGAAACATGAGGAACAGTACTAATAGCCTTCTGGGGGGAAAGGGAATATACTTAACTGAGCGTGGCACATTAAATAAGAAAATTGTGGAAAGGTCTGTGAGATTGCACCTGCACTACTGAGAGTGAGACTAACACACCGTGGGACCCCTGCAGTCTTTACTAAGACCTTGCTAGGCAACAGTCCCATTAAAGTACGTGGGAATTTTGCCTGAATAACACCTGTTCCTTCAACCCTGTTCAACAGGACTTGTGAGGTGCTCAGCTCCTCTTGATAGAGCCCTTAAGATTGTGGTCCCACCTAATTCAGTACTGCAAATGATGGCAGCCTTGAAGTCATCATGCCTCCATTCATGCCACATCCTATGTGTGGAAGGCCTCCCAACTTTGGTCCACCAAGCGACCACCCTCTTCTCATTTAAAATCCTCCTGAAAACTCAGCTCTTCTGTGATACTCATAAGTGAGTCAGCTATATTCAGTCTTTGAGCTTTTATCTTCCTTATGTTTACACACATTTAAAAAACAAGCCCAAACCTTAACCGCCATGATGCGTTACACATGCACAAGCTGAGTAACCATGTGATCATATTGCAGTAAGCATTGCCCTTTTTTGGAACTCATGTTTAAGTAGGGGGTTGGGCCTGTATCTGCTGTGAAACATCTAGCACATGTCTAGGTGCTATAAAATAATAAATAACAACATGCCAACAGTTTGGTGTATATTACCTGATGTCAATGGGAGTTTTAACTCTGTAATGGTTCCTGGATTGGGGTCCTTAATTTGTCAAGGTGCTGTTGTAAAAAGGGAAAAGATTAGGACTTCAGAAGAAGAGTTATCAGGAGGGGTAGGAAAAACTGGTGCCAGAACCTGAACAAAGGGACTCTAGAGATATCTCACGTCAGCTGTTTTTAAGGGTTATTCATACATGTAGCCATTGAACTGTAAACGCAAAATCCAAAAGACACAATCAGCTCCAATTTTATGTGCTCTTACATAAACGCCAGTATTCTGCAAGTTGTAGTTCACTGTACTATAAAGCAAATAATGATCTATATACATTTCTTTTCATTTACAGGCTTAAAAGCCTTTTAACCCTTGCATTTATTTTCTTCAATGGATACCCCTAGGCCTTGTCTATGCTACCGAGGTACATCGACCTAAGTTACACTACTCCAGCTACATGAATAACTTAGCTGGAGTTCATGTAGCTTAGGTAGACTTACTGCAGTGTCTACACGGTGCTGCATTGATGGGAGACTCCCAGGGTGAAAGTAACTTAAAGCATTTACCAGTATGCCGGAGTCCTGAGCAGGAGGGGCGAGGCCTCAACTGGAAGAGGTGGTCCTTTAAATCCCTGGGCCCTTTAAATCAAGATTTAAAGGGCCTGGGGCTCTGGCTGCGGTAGTGGCGACTGGGAGCCCTGGGCCCTTTAAATCACTGCTGGAGCTACCAGCTGCAGAGGTGGCTGGGAGCCCTGGGGCTTGGGTGTGATTTAAAGGGCACGGGGCTCCAGCCATCGCTACTGCAGCAAAGCCCTGGGCCCTTTAAATCACTGACAGAGCCCCAGCGGCTCCCGGCTGCTGCTGCTACCCTGGGGTTAGGGCTCTGACGGAGATTTAAAGGGCCTGGGGCTCTGCTGCAGTAGCGGCGCCTGGAGCCCCTGGCCCTTCAAATCACCACCCAGAGCCCCACCACCACTATCCCGGGGGCTCTGGCAGAGGGGCTCGGATGCCAATTTAAAGGGCCCAGGGTGGTAGCTGTGGCCAGAGCCCCAGTCCCTTTAAATCGCCACCTGAGCGCCTTTGCTGGAGCTCCCGGGATAGCGGTGGTGGGGCTGCTGCCGGGAGCCCCAGGCCCTTTAAATCGTTGGCCTGGAGAAACCAGCCCTTGCCGGTAAGCTGTACTGGACCGTACCAGCTTACTTTCACCTCTGGAGACTCCTCTTGTTTCAGTGGAGTACTGGAGTTGACCGGAGAGCACTCTGCGGTTGATTTAGCAGGTCAGACCCACTAAATCAACCTCCGCTGCATCGATCACAGTAGCATCAATCCCCAGTAATTGCAGACATGGGCCTAGTATCTGTGATTCCTTCCCTTGCAAACAGCCAATGTAGAGGAGGGCTGGGAGAAGATATAGTCAATTTAGTCAATATCTTTACAAAAAGTCACAATAACTTATATTTCCTTTATTGATTTCCTCTATTAAAACAAAAATCCCCAAAATGTAAATACATTTTCATTAATAAAATGTTTATTAATAAAAATACTACTCAGCTTTTATATACTGTTTTATATTTTTCAAAGCACCTTCATTAATTAGGCTGAATTTTGCATGGTTCTGAGCACTCTCAAATAGCACTGACTTCAGTGGAAGTTGAGAGCACTCAACACCTAGCAATTTTGCCTTACAACACCTTATTCCTTCAAGTCCTGTCAGGAAGATGTGGAAGTAGAGACATAGAACAGAAAAGGGCCTCCTTCTCCTTACATTGAAATCAGTAGCAAAACTCTTCGTGCCTTCAACAGGGCAGGATTTAAGCCCTAAGGGCATGACCCAAAGCCCACTGAAGTAAATCAAGACTCCCATTGAGCACAATGAATCAATAATACAGTCTGGACTCTGATGTTTCTGGTTCAGCCTTACCAATCCAAACCATGTTGCCTGTCAATATACTAGCTAACATTGCCATTTTTGTCATGATATGTCCTGTGTTGGACTTTTATAGCTTGCTATAATATATGCCTGATGTGAGTTCCTTCTAAGAAAAGGGAGTAAATGTATAATGCTCATGAAAGTGAGGGATATAGTGCAGACAAGAACCAGATGTAGCATGGATAGGCTCTTGCAAACTTTCTCTTGCAACTTTGCCAATGCATTTTATTTATGACCTACACCTCACCATGCTATTTCACTCTGGGGCCCCTCTGGTACATAAACGAGCAATCATGCCAAATCATTTATTAAACTTAGTAACTTGTAATGCTCCGATGGGTGCATCCATTCATAACTGCCCACAGTAGGATGCAATTCTAACAATGAAATGCTCTCCTTTCCACCAGGAAGGGAAGGCAACTGGAAACATTGGAAAAGAAGGCTCAGCTGATACTGGCTTGGCCAAAAAGTGCAGAGCAGTGGTTTTGTGAAGTGTGCAGATATAGACAGACCATTTTGGGCATTGTCACTTTTGACCTGAGATGAATTCTGAGCCAATGGGCCAAATGCTGCCATCACAAATGGCCACAAATCTGACTGTCTCCAAATGGGAGTTGTGTGCACCCACGTGCAGGACAAATTTATCCCAAAGTGAGAGACTGTTTTTGCCTTGCACTCTGGAGCAATGGCAGTTGCAATAAGTAAATCAATCTTGCTTCCTGCAGTTTTAAAAATTAATGATCCGTTATAACCTCAGAGCAAACTTTCCAGTAAATAAAAATGTGGTAAGAAAATAGCTGGTTAGCCTGTGTAGCTCCCACACTTCAAGGTAGAAAAACATGGTAAAAATAAAAATAATATAATGCATCTCATTAACTTTTAACCCTCCTACACTCAAAACAAATCAAATGGCAGTAGATTAATAACGCACATAGCATGCTTTATATGGGACTCAGCAGCGTCACAATAAATATTAATAAGGACATTAGTTCCAAATAGCTGAATCTTGAATTGCAAGGTCTTAGATTAGTTATGATCTGCAAATGTTATCTTGTAAATACCTTTCCTGCACCTGAGCTCTTGCCAGCACTTCCCAGAGAAGATCCAACAGATCCAAAATAGCTGGCCAAGAGCATGTGATCCCTATGGGTTACCTATGGGTTGCAAATAGCCAATTCAAGGGTAAACTGTGGTCTGGTTATTGCTGAGAGGCAAGTTGCCAAGGAATCTTTTTTAGGCCAACAGGCACAAAGGTGAATCCTTTTTCTCTTTGCATTTTTGGTGTGGGATAGCCTTTGCCCACCTCCTAATGAATGGTGGATGGAAGCTAATGGAGTTTTTGTTTTGTCAAAGCTCCTTGTTTGTGCATCTGTTTCAGGTGTTGGTTTTGTAAAATTCATATATTCCATTGTCACAGGAAATCCTTGCTTGACTTAGAGGTGCTAATTCACTGACACCTGATGTAATGGGCAGTTTAACCTTTGATATCCGGCTGTGCATAGGGTTAGGATTTAGTAAGGACAAGTATAATCCACTGAGCGATAGATAAATTTGAATATTAAGCACAGATGGCCAGATTTCTAGGCACACCTAAATATGCATTGAGGGTGCTCAACACTATCCAGGATCAGACTCTGTGTTTACTGATCTCTAACTGTGTCAAATGAGTAAAAGATCTTCAGTGAAATTTTCAAAAGTGTCTAACTGATTAGGAGCCTAAGTCCTATTTTTAAAAGTGATGTAGGCATTTAAGAGCCCAACTGTCATTGAAAATCAGTGGAATTTAACTCCTAAGTGTATATCTACACAGCATTTTGGAGCAGGTGGCGGAGAGCCTCCCAGCCCAGGTTGGCAGCTTTGGGCTACTGGGGCTCATACTAGCACTCTAAAAATAGCTGGATAGACAGCACTTTGAAAAACCCACCCCCTTTCCTAGGCTGCAGAGCCTGAGCTGCACCCTGAGGGCGAGGCCTAACTTCAGAGCACCGTCCATACAGCTATTTGTAGAGTACTAGTGAGAGCCCCACTAGGCCGAGTCTGTTGACCTGGGCTGGGAACAGTGGGATGTTATATAGACATGCCTAAGTCACATTTGAAAATAAGATTTAGGCTCCTAAGTAACTTAGGTACTTTTGAAAATTGTACCCCTTGACTAAATTTTTTGCTGTCAGAGTTTTGATCTTCAATACCACTGCAGTTCTACTGCAGTTCAAAGTTACTGGGCCTATTCAATGGTAAGTGATGCCAATAAGTGGAAGTTAGGAACTTAATGAGTGAATGCCCAACATATATAAAGTCTATCTGCTCTATTTACCACAGCTACTTGTGTACTGTGCTTTGAAGTGACATGCAAAGCACTCTCCCTTCAGTAGAAATGTTATTAAATGGCGTAACTTCTCTTTTATTTATAGGCAATTTCTCTTTCTCCTTTGTGTACAAACAATATGTGTGGAAGATCCATCCTACTACCAAAATGATAAACTAAGGCTGTTTAAAATTGGTACCAAGTAGAAGTAAATCTATATTTTCAGATTTTTGTAATGACAGAATTTCCTATGTAAAAATAAAATGTCCAACACTTTGCTTCCAAAGGCAAGACAGGGATTCTATTGGAGTTATACACATGATAGTTTAAGAGCCAAACTGTGCGTTGTCTTACCCAGGCAAAACTCCCATTGCCTTCAATAAAAACTTTGCCTGAGTAAAGACTGCAGGATTTGGCTGTAAATAAGGCCCAGTCGTGCCAAGTTCTGGTTTGCACCTTTACTGTACTAATTAATGTCTATTGCCTTACTTGGGTTATATAACAAACAGCCTGCAACAAAAGTTGACCCTCTTCTGTACCTCCAGCTATAGATTGCTGCCAGATCCATTATTCCAGTCCAGTGGTGGAAGTCTATCAACTCTCTTTTGGGTTTGGCAAAGTGTGAGAGATTGTTGTCATGGAAAAAAAGTTACTAATGTAAAATACAGGAAAAATATTTTATCTGTTGGTCTTATTAAATATGATGGTTCTAATATATAAGTAGTCAAGCTACCTAGTTTATTGCATATAGAAAACTAGAATTGTAGGACTGGAAGGGACCACAAGAGGTCAGCTAGTCCAGTCCCCTGCACTCATGGCAGGACGAAATATTATCAGATCATCCCTGGCAGGTGTTTGTCTAACCTGCTCTTAAAAATCTCCAATGATGGAGATTCCACAACCTCCCTAGGCAATTTATTTTAGTGCTTAACCACCCTGACAGGAAGTTTTTCCTAATGTCCACCCTAAACCTCCCTTGCAGCAATTTAAGGCCATTGCTTCTTGTCCTATCCTCAGAGTTAAGGAGAACAATTTTTCTCCCTCCTCCTTGTAGCAACCTTTTATATACTAAAACTATTATCATGTCCCCCCTCAGTCATCTCTTCTCCAGACTAAACAAACCTAGTTTATTCCATCTTCCCTCATTGGTCATGTTTTCTAGAACTGTAATAATTTTTGTTGCTCTTCTCTGGACTTCTCCAGTTTGTCCACATCTTTCCTGAAATCTGGCACCCAGAACTGGACACAATACTCCAGTCGAACCCTTATAGTACCGAATAGAGCAGAATAATTACTTCTTGAGTCTTGCTTACAACACTCCTGCTAATGCTGTTAATCCCAGAATGCCGTTTGCTTTTTTCGCAACAGTGTTACACCGTTGACTCATTTTTAGCTTGTGATCCACTATGCGCCCCAGATTCGTTTCTGCAATACTCCTTCCACTCATTTTCCATTTTGTATGTGTGCAACCGATTGTTCCTTCCTAAGTGGAGTACTTTGCATTTGTCCTTGTTGAATTTAATCCTATTTACTTCAGACCATTTCTCCAGTTTATCTAGATCATTTTGAATTTTAATCCTATCCTCCAAAGTCTTTGCAATCCCTCCCAGCTTGGTATCATCCACAAGTTTTATAAGTGTACTTTCTATGCCATTATCTAAATCATTGAAGTTATTGAACAGAACCAGACACAAAACTGATCTCTGCAGCACCCAACTCAATATGCCCTCCCAGCTTGACTGTGACCATTGATGATTACTCTCTGAGAACGGTTATGCTCCTACCTTATAATAGCTCCATCTAGGTTATTGAAACCCATTTACCTTATGCTTCTTGCAAGCAATGCTCCTACTGAGTTCTCTGATTGTAACTGCAAGTCTTTATTATATTTTTGTCACTTTGTATTGAAATAATAATTTGTTATCCACAATAACCTAAAAATGTAGATGCTCTCCGTGTTCATCTTGTGTCAGGGAAGTTTACAGATATCAGTCAAATATTAACCCATTATTTACTGGAGTTAATGTATGCCCAAATCCAGCTAATTTTCAATGGAAATCAATGGCATTTATTTGCTTGGGCAAGGTGAGCAGAATCCAGTCTATTCATAGTTTATAATCTCTGCACCAGTTATTACTAGATTTGTGTAAAGTTTTTATAACAAAACCTGAAACCACATAAAAATCTTGCTTGGTTTCATATTTTGTTGCAAACTTAAAACTCTGCCCAGGTTCAGTGAAAGCTTTGCAAACCTTTCAAGCAAACTTGACCCCAATTTAAATCCAGAACCAGGTGAAATTTAGTGATTTCTATTCAGTTTTAATTCATGTTTTCAAAAACCCTGAATCTGATAAACTCTGAGTATAAATTGACATGAATCCCAGCTGAGAAACAAGTTCATCCAAGCCCCTGGAAATTGCCTGTGCTGACTTTTGTGGAGCCTGCTGGGACTGATTCACCGAAGCACTTAAGTACTTGTCTAATTTTAAGCACAGAAGTAGTTTCATTGACGTCAATGGGACTACACTCGTGCTTAAGTACCTTGCTGAATCAGGACTTCAGCGGGGCTAAAACCTGCTTACTTACCTCACGTGATTAATCCAATTGGAGTAAATGAAGCAGGATTTTTCCCAATAACAGTTTTGACATAGATATATAAATCTAATAAAAGATTATGTTCCTCATACCCAGAGGTGAAAGTAAGCTGGTACGGTCCAGTACGGCATACCGGCAAGAGCCAGTACACCTTGCTGGAGCAGACCAGCTTCCCCAGGCTTAGGGTGACCAGATGTCCCGATTTTATAGGGGCAGTCCGGAAATTTGGGGCTTTTTTTTATATGGGTTCCTATTACCCTCCCCCCCCCCTTCCGATTTTTCACACTTGTTATCTGGTCACCCTACCCAGGCTGGTGATTTAAAGGGCCCAGGGATCCCTTCAGCAGCCGGAGCCCTGGGGTAGCGGCGGCAGGGCTCTGGCAGCAATTTAAAGGTCCTAGAGCTCCACCGCGGTAGTTGTGGCCAGAGCCCAGGCACTTTAAATCGCCCCTGAGCCCCAGGGCTCCCAGCTGCCTCTGCAGCTGGGAGCTCCAGGGGTGATTTAAAGCCCACAGGGCTCCCAGCTGCAGCTGGAGCCCCAGGGCCTTTAAATCTTGATTTAAAGGGCCCTGTATTTAAAGGCCCTGCCTCTTCCGGTTGAGGCAACACCCCCTGCCCCTGTACTTAGGCTTCTAAATCCATATATAGGAACCAAAACATGTAGTCTAGTTTTCAGAGGTGCTGACCACATGCAGCTCCCATTGACTGTAGTGGAATTTGTGGGCAATCAGCCTCTCTGCAAATCAGGCTACTGTTGTTTTAGTGCATAACTATGGATTTAGGAGCCTAACTTTAGTCTAACAATTATATTCTCTTCACTTATGAATTCAGTCCACTGGAATATAATCAGACACATAGGTGGTACTAGCTTGACTAAAATCAGTGGGTTTGATTCTGATCTCACCTACACAGTGTAAATCAGGAGTAACTCCACTGAAGTCCATAAATATACATTGGTGTCAAGGATGAGTCTTATGTTCCTGAAAGCTCATGCTTCAGGGATTCAGCTGGCCACCTGCAAGGATCAGGAAGGAACTCCCCCTCCTTCCATATGTATCCTGGGGTGGTTGGGTTTTTTTCAATCTCCTTCCTCTGAAGCATCAGGGATGACCATGGCTGAAGATGAGACATTGGATGAGGAGGGCCAGGGCTCTGAGGTGACAAGTATTCTCTCAGCTGCTTGGCTGGCTGGCTCGTGCTCATATGTTCAGGGTCTAACTGATCACATACATGAGGTTGATTTTCCTCCAGGTCAGATTGCCAGTGTCCTTGGTGGGATGGGGGAGGTTCACTTTTCTCTGCAGCATGTGGTGTGGGTCACTCGCCAGTGTTATCTGGTACATTTTACTCACTTCACTGGCACTGCAGGGGCCTCGGACACTGGCACACCTCAGTCCCTCCTATTCTATACTACATTGTTGATGACTAAATTTTTACTTCCTTTTGGTGGCATATACTGGAGACAGAGTAAAATGTAGACTGGGACAAAATATAATTATGGTTCAAACATTGGATTTGGTCCTTTCTTAAATACATGTTCTTCTTAAAAGTACTGGATCATCTGGAGTGATTTTTAGTCCAAAGTGAACGGGGAAGGTCTCTGCAGGAGCATGCACTAACAGGAGTTAGTCAGTTGTAGAGATTTCCTGATTGGTATAATAGTAAATGTTTAAATATTTAAAAATAAATAAGGGTTTGGCTAGGGATATAAGCCCTGAAGCATCAGGGCATAAGCCAACCTGTAACTAAGGGGGGAAGCTTTGCTGGGGCCGGTTATCCTACAGTTGCCTTCTGCAGGATTTCTTGTACTTTCCTCTGATGCAGCTGGTGCTGGCTGCTGTGAGAGACAGAAAACTAGATTGGATGGACTGCTGGCAGGATCCATTTTGGCAATTCTTATGTAGGTAACATTCTACAAATTGGGTAAAAACTGGCAAAAGCATTTATGTGTCCTGAGATCCTAAATCCCATTTTCAAAAGTGACTTGGGCACATAGGCTCTTTAGGCTCACTGAAATTTAGGCAATTTTGAAATGTTACCCATGGTCTTGTTTTTTATTTGCTGTCACCTGATCATCATATTTGGTGGGATTTTCAAAAGCATCAAAATGACTTTCAGTGGGACTTAAGCTCCTAAATCATGCAAGCACTTTTGAAAATTCCACCCAATATCAATAGTCAGGAAACAGCAGATAAAAACAAGACCATGAAAATCCAACTGAAAGTAAATGGGACCTATGCTCCTAAGTCACTTGGGTGCTTCCAAAAATCTCACCCATTGATAGTGAAGGAAAAATTAGTCCAAACAAAAAGGCCAAGCTGATATGATTCAAGGACTATGTTCAAATCATGCTTGTTAAAAACAGAAGATGTAAAACCAGAAATTAATAAACGAAAATTGATGTGTCAAATATTAGGCCTAACTGGTAGGAAATAATAAGGGGATGGGTTATTCCGCCCATCACTGTATTTTGGGTCCTTAAAAAAAAGATTTTTTGGGAAAAACAGACAGAGGTTCTGAAGCGAGCTTCACCCAAATGCTGCCACTCCCACCCCCATCCCCATCTCCTGGGACCCTGGACCTTCTGTATCCTAATCCTAAAAAATGTCCTAGCCAAATCAAATAAAAAGAAATCCAAATTACATTACTACCCCTACCAGCTCCAGCTAAATCCCAACCACCACCTCAAATAAAACAAAATTAAACTTTAACAGCAGCAGCAACAGCTCCAGCTTATCTCAATTAGCCTCTTCTCTTTCTCTTTCCCCCCAAAAGCAGTTATTACCATCTTTAATACCATCTAAAACCCATCAAACAAGGAAAGTTTGCCTTCTAAAACTCTCTCCAGCTTAAAAACATGTTAAAATAAAAGCCTTGTGTACATTTTACATTTCAAATGCTTTAATTGTTTTTCCATCTTTTCTGTATCTTTAATAAAAAGTTAAAAGAAAGAATAATGGTGTGTTTGCCTTAGTACTAAGCAGGCTAAAGTCTCTATATACCAAACCCCTAACCTTATTTAACACTTTTTAATACGAAACAGTAACTAAGTGATGTTAACACCTTTAGCCCATTTATTCCATCCAAATTAATATAACAGATCCCAAGGGTTCACCAAAAGGGGTCATGAAAGGTGTCTACTGATAGCCCATGTCACACTGACCATCAGCGTCACTGTGAGAGTTATATATGGAACATATGTGAGGAGTTATGTATATGTACTCAATACTACATTCTCTCAGTGTATAGTTAAAAGCAGGCCACTCAAAGGTAGAGTGTTTTGAGACAAACGGCTCCAAACCGGGGGGCGGGGGGTAGGAGACACTTAACTCCCAGGAGGACCATACTGTATTGTCTGTCACACAATAGGAGTCTAAGTCAAACACTAATGAAAAGCTGGCAGAGACTTTAGAAGGAAATTAACAGGAAGAGGTAAACACTGTGGTGGGGGAAACTATTTTCAGGTGAGCATCAAAGGTCTGTTCTGGTATATTTGGGGCGGGGAGTGCATAAGACACCTTGGAATCTTCAATCTGTGAGGACAAGCACCAGCTGTCTTGATATTACAGCAGGGGTGGATTTCAGCCAACCTGGTTGAAAATGCTGGGGAAAGGACTTGTTCTGTGTCTGTACAGCATCTATTATAATGATCCATGACTAGGGTTCCTAGGTTCTATGGAAGTACAACTGATAAATAATAATGATAATAATAACAGACTGAACCACATATGACAGATATTAATCACACCAGTTGATGAGTCACTGGAAGGTGCTCAGATACTTTAGTGATGAGGGTGGTAACAGAGGATAGAATAGAACAGAATAGATTGTTTCCAGTGATGGAGAGAAGTGGAGGAGAAGAACAGGTGTAAGTGTGCATAGGTTTGTAGGGGGGACACTGCAGAGTCTACGTGCGTAGCTAATGAGCAGCTCTGGAGTTTCAGGGAAGCTCTCCTTGAACTTGAAGAATGATCATAGTGTTCCCTGATTCCTGAGATGGCTTCCCTGCCACAGACAAGAAGTGGGGTGTGGTGACATGCCTGACCAGACAAGAAGCACCAGGGGGTAGGGGAGCCTGACAGCCCAGCTGACCATGGCTCCTGGCATCTCATTTGACAACAGTACACTGGAAGGGACACTAACAAAAGATTTTTCCTGATGCAATCACCCCCATAAACATGACCTTAGAGATGTCTGAGAACTTGTCTACACATAGTTTTTGCACCAATGTAATTAATTCAATAGAAAAAAGTATATAGTTAAATCGGTGCCACTCCCTACCTAGTGTGGACACAATCCTACCGGTATAAAGGGGCTTATATCACTAAAGCTTGCTTGAGTTACTGATAGTGTTATAGAATGTTATTGAAGCAACCCACACCTGTAATAAACACCTCTACATCCACACCAAGTTGTGCCCACACTAGTGGGTTGCCCTGATTTAACTCAATCAGTTCTTCCACCGATTTAGTTTAAATCCATGCAAAAACTGTGTATAGACAGGCCTGGAGAAACATCAATAGCTGACAGTTTCTGTTCAGCTGATATGTAAAACAGTTTCTGTTCAGCTGATATGTAAAACATGCTCTAATCTGATTGCTATCACAGAGCAGCCTCCTCTGAAGTGAGGATAACATTAAGATACTAAAATAATAGCCTTGAAACTTGATAGTTAAATATAACCTGTTGATCTGGAAGCCGGGAGGGGCTCTGAAACTCACCAGCTGATGGGGGAGTTATTTAGAAAAATTAAGTTTTTGATTAATTTGGAATCTCATAGGAAGATCAGCTTTTTAGTGATACCATATCAGTTCATGTTTAATGAAAATGGCTTAGCACATCAGATTTTTCCACAAGCACAAATGCCATTAGAGAGTTTGATCAGGACAAAGTAATCTCTTTTATCTATGTTATTATGGGATGACTGAAAATTAAGTATGCGACTGACATTTTAATTTTAATGTAACTGGTATGAACATAATCATTAGCCGGCCTAATAGTTAGAATATCTCTGATCATCCATCAATCAGTGAGAGATTGCAGACAGATCCCTTCCAGAAACTGGCAGGATGCCACGTCTGAAGATTGTGAGGGACTGAAGACTGCAGCCACAATGGGCCAGTTTCTGATCTCACTCAAACCAACCATAAATGAGGAGTGAACCATGCCAGGGTATGACCCCTGAGTCACACTGGTATGAGAGCAGAATTTTGACAATTATTTCATTTGCTAAATCCTCCATTCACCTGGTTTCCCAACTTTCTGTTTTCCACCTTTATATTGCTTTGATATTTAAAATCAACAGAAAAAGCTCCTTACAATTCAACTGTGACTTTTCCTTCATTAGGGAGGCAAACAAAATCATTCTACCTAAGTTTCTGACAACACCAGCTTTACCAGGGGGTAATGAGTGCTGTAGAAACAGATCTGTAGCTACTGGTGGCAGAATGCAGACTTTTTGCAGGTGATGATCTTCTTCTTGATCAGGGTCCTATTTCAACATCTGCCATTCTCAAATTGCAGCCTGTTATGTCAAATGGGCACATTAGCCAATGTTACTTCCATGTGAAAACACCACCGAAGGGATGCTATTGAGACTTGCAACAATCACTAGTACTGCAGGAAAAATGGAATCAGCTTCATCATAAAACTAACTCTATAGAAGCCTCATGGCAATTTTCTGTCCAATATGAGCCAGGCCAGTGTTATTAGAGCAGTGTGAGTCCTTTGCTTCAGGAAGATATTGCCCATGACCTGATTTTGTGACAGCACAAAACCAATACTGTTTCCCCAAAAGGCCTGTAACAGAGATACTTCATATATTTGATTCTCCTGCATGAACAGTTGTTCGCCTTCTAATAACAGCTTCATTAGTGGTAAAAACTGGAGCTTTCAACAGTTTGACAAAGACTAAATTAAGCAAATATTTTATGTCTCCCTCATCTATTATTTCCATATTTTACATTTTTGCCCACAAAGTTGCTTCTAAGTAAGTTTCAGCAGGGTGCAAAGTAGCCAGTTAGTCATCCTTTACTGTGCACAATATTAGGGTTTTATCTTATCACTGATCACCATGCAAAACACTCATGAACCTCAATGGGAATTTTATATACAGAAAACAGCA
This sequence comes from Mauremys mutica, assembly GCF_020497125.1. Taxonomy (NCBI): domain Eukaryota; kingdom Metazoa; phylum Chordata; order Testudines; family Geoemydidae; genus Mauremys; species Mauremys mutica. Next base: position 21,074,031 of record NC_059079.1, read on the forward strand.
GGATATTGTTATAAATTTGATACTATTGTCGCTATAGGTTACAAAAGAAGAGATTTGAGGACAACTACACACCAAGGGTCAGTCCTGGGGCCGGTTTTGTTCAATATCTTCATTAATGATCTGGAGGATGGCATGGGCTGCACTCTCAGCAAGTTTTCAGATGACACTAAACTGGAAGGAGTGGTAGATACGCTGGAGGGTAGGGATAGCATACAGAGGGACCTAGACAAATTAGAGGATTGGGCCAAAAGAAATCTGATGAGGTTCAGCAAGGACAAGTGCAGAGTCCTGCATTTAGGATGGGAGAATCCCATGCACTGCTACAGACTAGGGACCAAATGGCTAGGCAGCAGTTCTGCAGAAAAGGACCTAGGGGTTACAGTGAACGAGACGATGGATATGAGTTGACAGTGTGCCCTTGTTGCCAAGAAGACTAACGGCATTTTGGGCTGTATAAGTAAGGGAATTGCCAGCAGATCGAGGGACCTGATCGTTCCCCTCTATTTGACATTGGTGAGGCCTCATCTGGAGTACTGTACCCAGTTTTGGACCCTACACTACAGGAAGGATGTGGAAAAATTGTAAATAGTCCAGTGGAGGGCAACAAAAATGATTAGGGGGCTGGAGCACATGACTTATGAGGAGAGGCTGAGGGAACTGGGATTGTTTAGTCTGCAGAAGAGAAGAATGAGGGGGGATTTGATAGCTGCTTTCAACTACCTGAAAGGGGGTTCCAAAGAGGATGGATCTAGACTGTTCTCAGTGGTATCAGATGACAGAACAAGGAGTAATGGCCTCAAGTTGCAGTGTGGGAGGTTTAGGTTGGATATTAGGAAAAACTTTTTCACTAGGAGGGTGGTGAAGTACTGGAATGGGTTACCTAGGGAGGTGGTGGAATCTCCTTCCTTAGAGGTTTTTAAGGTCAGGCTTGACAAAGCCCTGGCTGGGATAATTTAGTTGGGTTTGGTCCTGCTTTGAGCAGGGGGTTGGACTAGATGACCTCCTGAGGTCCCTTCCAACCCTGATATTCTATGATTCCATGTTTCTGCAGCAATTCTTTCTGTATACTTAGTGAAGTGTTGGATACTTTAAAAAAGAATTGTAGTTATAAATAAAACAATAAAACTGAGATTACAAATCCAAGAGAAAATACCAAGATCATAAAAAAGAAATGGCCACTTGGGTCACAGCTGGACTATGAGTAATATGTATGTATCATACAAAATAACTGGACAACATATCATCTTCAACATATGATGGCCATTTTTATTCACCTCCTAGCTTCCATGTAAGTGATGACAGATAACCAGGAGTTCATGTATTGGACACATGAAATATTCTGAAGGCTAGTTGCATTTCCCATGGCTAGTGTGACACTGGCTGACCAGGTCATGCTAGAGTGTATTCAGATCAATTGACTTGTGTATTAGTATAGATCAAAATGAGTGTAAATGTAAGAGTGTATTCAGGTGTTTAAACTTCACGAAAAGTAGTGGAATGTTACTTGTATTGTTTTTACTTATCTGTTCTTGTTATAATACAATAGCAAACATTTACTTCTGTAACTGAAGACCCCATTAAAGAAATCTTGTGAAATGCATAGGAAGGACTTAAGAACTTTAACAGAAAATGCTAATTTCAAAGCAAGTGGCCTAAACTGGTAGTTAAATAATTAATTTTAATGGACTGGAAATCTCTTTTTTTCATGTGTGCATCTCTGGGGTAACAGCGGCCAGATACCGTGGTGACTGGGCAATAGGTCAATCATTGGAAACAGCCATGTATGTTAAAGCACGACAGTGCCCAAGGTAGGTGTAAAGTGCCCTGCTTATGAACACAAGGTAAAAAAGTGATGAGCAGGCCAAGAAGCACAGGGGAACTCACTCCTGTATTAATAAGAGCACTGTGATGGAGTCATGATGCATAGCTAAGTGTCTCATTAGCAAGCAGAGGTCTGCGCATCACCCACATCTCCTCAGACAGCCTTTTTTCTATCAATACCCTTCCCTTTTAACCTTTTGGTAAACTGTGTAAGAGGGGCATGACACGTAGCAGGTTTGAGACTTGACAAGAGCAGGCAGGAGTATGCCAGCCTGCTGCTTCCCCTCACTCTTCTGTGGGAGCACAGCAGCTTTGCACACACCTCCAGGATCAGAGCCTGGATGAAGAGATCATGCTCCCATTTGGTGAACTCTCCTTGACCTGCTGCAGACATTGACTTTACACTTACACTAGTACACATTCAGTGACCTCATCATTTGGTGCTATGATGTCACTGATGCTCAGACATGAATACATGGATTTACTTACTTCAGTACACATTCAAAGTAATTCAATTGAAGTCAATAGAGTGACTGTGAATTTGTACTGGTATGGGATGAGAATTGATTCAAATGGATTTACTCAAGGTTTGCACTAGTATAGTGGAGGTCAGAATTTGGCACGACATTTTTATAGACACTCTCCACCACACCACAGGGTTTTAAAATCCTTTTGACCTGGGAGGAGTGTGTTTATTTTTAAACTTCCTGAGAAACCTGACCACAGTTCAGTTTCTGGTAATGACATGTAGATAAAGTATCTTTCATGTAAATATTCTAGAGCATTCTACACACATACACACACCTAGGTTTGAACTTTTCCCCTTAGATTGTACTGATTTGTCAGAATACATTCAGAGCTCGGCTTGTTTAGCCTAACCAAAAGAAGGCTGAGGGGAGATATGATTGCTCTCTATGAATATATCAGAGGGATAAATACCATGGAGGGAGAGGAATTATTTAAGCTCAGTACCAATGTGGACACAAGAACAAATGGATATAAACTGGCCATCAGGAAGTTTAGACTTGAAATTAGACGAAGGTTTCTAAGCGTCAGAGGAGTGAAGTTCTTTGAATAGCCTTCCAAGGGGAGCAGTGGAGGCAAAAGACATATCTGGCTTCAAGACTAAGCTTGATAAGTTTATGGAAGGGATGGTATGATGGGATAGCTTAATTTTGGCTATTAATTGATATTTGACTGTTAGCGGCAAATAGACAGGGTGGGATCTGAGTTACTACAGAGAATTCTTTCCTGGGTGTCTGGCTGGTGAGTCTTGCCCACATGCTCAGGGTTTAGCTGATCGCCATATTTGGGGTCAGGAAGGAATTTTCCTCCAGGGCAGATTGGCAGAGACCCTGGGGGTTTTTCGCCTTCCTCTGCAGCATGGGGCACGGGTCACTTGTTGGAGGATTCTCTGCACCTTGAAGTCTTTAAACCACAAATTGAGGACTTGAGTAGCTCAGACATAGGTCAGGGGTTTGTTACAGGAGCGGGTGGGTGAGATTCTGTAGCCTGTGTTGTGCAGGAGGTCAGACTAGAAGATCATAACGGTCCCTTTTGACCTTAAAGTCTATGAGTCTATGAGTATTATGTAGCATGGTCAATAGTTGAATTTCTTCTAGATACCCTTATTTAACAGCAAATTAATTGCAAACAGAATATCTGACCAAACTGGCTGAACTCTTGGGCAATATTGCAGATATGAGTTAGCATAGTTATTACACTATTGTAGTGTATCAAGGACTATGTTGGAATTGCGAGTTATCACTTTAATGGTGGGGGTTTTCCTGGTTCTGCTTGTTTTCTTGAGGGCTCTGTGGTGAAGTGTGTGATCTGGAATCAGCAGTCACCAGACAGCCATCCTAGAGTGAGATAAGGTTGTTCCTCTCTGCTTTAAGCAGCAGACTGCTTTGTCTCTCTCTGTTTTGGGGTTCTTGTGTGTTATTGCTCAGAATTCTAAGAAATAAAATAGTGTTATGTTTCAACCTTTCAGTAAGAGTATTCTCTGTTGTTATCTAACATCTTTGTTTGTATCATGTGAAATATAACTGTCAGTGTCTATCTGAAGTTATAAACCAGGGGTCAGCAACCTTTCAGAAGTGCTGTGCCGAGTCTTCATTTATTCACTCTAATTTAAGATTTTGTGTGCCAGTCATACATTTGAATGTTTTTAGAAGGTCTCTGTCTATAAGTCTATAATATATAACTAAATTATTGTTGTATGTAAAGCAAACAAAGTTTTTAAAATGTTTAAGAAGCTTCATTTAAAATTAAATTAAAATGCAAACCCCCCAGAACCGGTGGCCAGGACCCTGGCAGTGTGAGTGCCACTGAAAATCAGCTTGTGTGCCGCCTTCGGCACGCGTGCCATAGGTTGCCTACCCCTGTTTTAAACCTTTTGGTCAAATATATCCTTCCTGAACTAAAGTACACTAAAGTCATTCCAATGGCTTTGGATCAGGGCCTTAGACCAATGCAGTTAAAACTCACAATAGTTCACACATACCTAATGAATACTCCTCAGAGGTTCTTTTTACAATAGAATCTCTGTTGTACACTCCTTTGGAGAGGACTAGTTCTTATTCTTGTCTGTTGTTCCATTTATGACCTCTAGATATTTTGAACTTTCAGAAGATTTTTTTGGAAGATGTTGCATGACCTACTTCTTTCCCTTGAGCATGGGAGTCATGTAATCACATTAAAAATATTTTACCTATACTTAAATCTAACTGTATATATAGTCTGGTTTTTCCACACTGCTAAGCAGGCACAGCTCTTAAGGAAGTGAAGAAGTTGCAAATGCTCAACACCTTTGTAAATCATGTGATTTGTGGTGTATAAATAATACAGAGCATCTCTCTAATCCTTTGGAGCTACAGTCAGATTAGTTTCTTTTCTCTTATGATGATTTCATCTCCCAGAATGGATTACCTGCCAGTTTTTCTCTTTCTTGGTGTTCATTCAAAATACTCTCCGCTCTTGGGTGATATCATCAATATTTGAAACTAAGAAGTAATGAAAAAATCCTTTTCTCTATCCTAGGAGTTCTGCTGTTGTCATCTATCTCTGTAGTGAAATACCAGAGGTGACAGCCAGTGTACATTTCAACAGGAACCACCATGGTCATTTGTTTTTTTAATGGTTTCCTTTTACTGCTTATCTGATTCTCTGGGAGTATGTTCTTATTGCAAAGAAATATTTACGTTTTCAGCACTGTTTAGTTCTGGTCCTGCTATATTTTCATATTTTGATGCCGTAGAATTTTCCTAATTTGAATTTTCCTAATTTGTAATTCTTATACCAAAAATGGCAATTTCTCACTTTCCTTTTCAGCAAATGCTACAGCTCAAGTCTCCTCTTCAAAGTAACTATTATCAACCCCCCAGTTTGGGGGGAGACCCTCAAGACACACACTTTACTAACCAAAACACACTGGCCCCATTGAAGAGAATGGGAGTTTTGCCATTGACTTCAGTGGGGCCAGGATTTCATTCCAAATCTTATTGTTGTGTAATCTCATCTTCCTTTCTTCTAACACTTGGTTGTCAACCTAAGGATTGCAAAAAGGTATTGGAGGGGTCTTTACTACCCTATTTTTCCCATATTACTAAATGGGGACCTGGCTAGATGGAAGATAAGTCCTTGGATGGAAAATGCTGAGAACCATTAGTGCTTTTTACCGTCTTTCATTAAATCAGTCTTAACAGTTGACCCAATCTGCTTCCACTGAAGCCAATGGCAAAGTCTCTTTAATTTCTATGGGGTTATCCACAGTTATAATTACTAAGGGAATGCATGATCAGAACTTCAAATTGTAAAATCGTTGGGTCAGACTCATCCCTGGCATAACACTGTTGAAGCAATATCTTGTGTCTGCAATGTCATGCTGCAGTGATGAGCAACATAGAGAAACCTAATAATTAATAATACATATGTAAATAAAATGGTGGTGTATATAATATATGATTGCTAATATCAGAGAACTCTAAGAGGGAGGTCTGAGGCTATTCAGAAAGCAAGTATATAACATTTACCAGTATACTAGGAAGTATTTTTCTAAATAATTGAAACTAAACTATAATAGTCGAGTGAACAAAGAACATTTTATGATGCATTATCCTTCCTTTTTAAATTGTTTTTCTTGTGTATTAATTCACAAAATTCAGCAATTAGTCTTCTAGTCATTCTTGTGAGGTTCTTTCCTAATGAACGCATCAGGATCAGTCTAAACGAGTAACACAAAGTCTGATTTCATTTTCCTCACTAATTGGCAGAGTGGGCCTCCACACTTCCCCACTGATCGTGCTCCAGTTTCCATAGTCTTAAACTGATGTTTTCTCATCCTTTTCATATTCCCACCAAAAGCATATTCAGTTAAGAGTAAACACTGTGCACAGCAGCCTGAGAGTCCAGAAACACATTCTCCATGGCTGTGATTCTGATTGCAAGTATGATGAAAAACCTCAAATCCTGGCCATTGCGAGCAGCAGAATCTATCTGAACAGGGCCCCCATGCAAACAATATAGCCTGGATATTATAGGCTAATTATCCTCATGCAGCTAAAAAGAGGCCAAAGGTATTTGTTTCTTATAAAACAGTGCTGAGTGGCAAACCCATCCCTCCACTGGAACTACTTTATCATGCAGTTTTTAAAATAAGCATACTGGGCTGTGATAGGCTCTCAGATGTACACCCTTAGCCTGCATTCAAGTCTGTGTCCCATTGGTGCGTGTGCTGACAAAGAGAAGGAATCAGAGACTGGGGAATCTATTGGTTTATTTTCCCATTTCAACAAAAATTCTTTCCCATATGTCTAAGGAAAGAAGCAGCATTACTGGGTAAATAAATAACTATTCTATTCTATATAGGTTCTTATACAACGCTCATCACTGTAGTATCTGAGTGCTTTCCAGTAGTGTGATAAGCAAAGTGACGAACATCTGTCATGTGTTAGTTCTCTCATTCTCTCCCCAGGGGAAGAAGTATGTGCAGTGAAGTGTCTTGTTTTGGAATTTTTTGTATATCTATATGCACACCCATTGGTAAATGTTAGCGAAAGCAAGGTCAAAGAAATATTCCTTGCACTTAGAGCAGAATGTGCTCAGATTTGTGATAGTCCTTAGTTCCTGTGAGAGTTCGTTCCATAGTCTTAAGCTGACTCCCGAGAAAGCCCCGTCTCCCACATAAACAAGCTTTACTTTTATTGATGAATGTTCCACTGAGCCATGGGAGCAAAGTTGTCAACCATGGTCTTCATCCTGGAACTTTAGTCAATCTGGGTCAGGCTGTGGAGCACCATGAAGAGAACTTGAACTAGATTTGATAGTCTATGGGAAGCTGGCATAGGGAGCGGACGACAGGTTTGATGTGCTCATGATAGCCTGTGTTGGAGTTTCCTAAGTGCTGAAAGCTTAATGATCTGGTATATTGTATTGCTGTAGCCCAGCCAAGACGTGATGAAGGCATTTTATAACTGATGTCAGATCATAGTTTGATGGCTAGGGCTGAGCCTTCTAGCCAGCCATAGATGGTAGAAAGCATTACTTGTGGTAGTGCTGTATGAGACCTTAGCATCAGTGAGGAATCCAGAAGCCCTCCTATACATAGACTTAACTGTCCAGTTGTGGATATGTATCTTTAATGAAAGGAGACTGCACTGTGGTTGCAAACTCCTTAAAATGCTTTCTTCCTCTCACCAGCATTGCCTTGATCTTGCTTGGGCTCAGCTTCAACTACCATTCTTCATCCATAAGATGATCACATCCAAGCACTGGGCCATCTTGGTGCAGTGTGTCAGAAACCCAAAGAGATCTATGTGGACAATAGGGACGAAGTGTCTGCTTCAGGGCCTGTGTGTCAATGACTGAGGTTAGTGTACAATGTTGTTGATTCACCAGCTCCTCATCCTGTGGGTGTCTTTTAGCAAGCTTTGGAAATTGGTGGACTGAAGTACTTTTGCTGGAAATGTGTTTTTGTTCCTAAAGATCTATATTAAGTGTTATGGGAGGACAGCAGAGTATTCATCTAATTTAATTTGAAAGGGCAAGGGGTGAAAAGAATATTTTCGGAAAGTCAGTGGAGGTTTACATCTTCAGAACATTTTTTGAAAATATCTGCAATTCCAGCCCTGAGACAGATAACACAACTAGGCTGGGTTACAGTAACAACAATGATGTGTTTACTGTAGTCCTTGTTTCATTATTCATTAAATAAATAAGTTATTCTGAGACCAGCCTCAGTCAAAATTGAAACAGTACATTACTGCGCCAGTTAATGAGATCTGTCAGATTGGTCCCAGTAGTCTAAGAAAAGAAAGGAACATTGCAACTTCGACGGTTTTTACTTGCCTGCTGTGCAGTGTGCACTGGCTGCTGCTTGAGAAAAGAGTCTCAGTGGTATGCTGTTGGGGAAAAAATGATTTGAAATATGCTCTGTAGAATTTGCTTCTGAAGTGTCTGAGGTGATTTTTTGTGTGTGAAGTCAACGTGTGAACATGTGACTAGCTGGTTAGCACTAAAGTGCTAAACCTTCAACAGATACAAAATAAAAAATTCAAATGACTGTTCTGTCACTGACATAAAAGTTACATACCACTGACTTTTTATTGAGGACTGCCCAAAATCACTCAAATAGCCTTTCTCTGTTCAGTTTTCTGCACTCTTCCGATATACACACTTGTTTTTGTTCAGTTCTACACCTTGAAGGGAAAATGGAGAATGCCTTCAAATACCATTTAAGGAATCAGTGAACACCCTCTTGCACTCTTCTTGGGATGCTATTTAAAGTTCTTTATGTTCAGGAATAGTATCCCTGACATTAAGTTATTCACCAAGTGTCCTGGGACATCAAGTGTGATCACTGTCATTAAGTAGGGGCGGGTGGAGGGAGGATCAATTACTCAGGGCTAGATTCTGGTTGTATGGGAATGATGTCATAGTTTTCCCTGAACTTATTCCACATCTCCATTGGTGTAATCTGGCTCTGAAATATTACATCGCTATGATGGAGGCTCTCGGAAAGAAATGTCTGATGCATTCCTCTGTTGGTTCCCTTTAACTGAGTTGGATGACCTGTAGCAGTCATAGTGATAATCTAGTGGAATTAGATGAGAGGTCACAGAGGAATTCCAAAATAAATGTTGTGAACAATGCTGTAATAAGAGGTTTTTTAAATCCCAATATGCCCTCCTTCAACAGATGATTTATGAAAATCTGGGGCGTCCTAACTCTTACGGAGTGACTCACAACTGTGAGTCCCTACCTCAGGGCAGACTGTCAGAAAACAAGGGCAGACACCCCAAACTGGTGGTATGTTCTACCATTAGATTTCACCAAGCCAGTACCAGATATGAACAACTGGATCTCACTATACCAGTCTTACCAGGAAGTCAGTCCCCTCAGACTCTCCAATCTATCTTGCCACCCAGACAAACTGGACTTGGTGATAATGGTCACTTAGACCAAAAATCACACCACATCAGATTTCTTCCAGTCCCAAGAGACCAGTCACTTATCCCATGTCAATTGGTACTCCAGATCTTACACCAAAGACAACACTGGCAGCCATTTCTATAGTAAGCTAACTAAAGGTTTATTAGCTAAGAGAAAAGAATGAGAGTTATTGAGAGGTTAAAGCAGGTATAATTATGTACCAGGGAATCACAGCTTGTAACTCCAGATGGTGGTAGTGATGTAATACACTGCCCATTTCCCAAGTCTTTTCAGGGTACCCAGATTGTCTCTGGGATCTTGGCTTTGCATCTGCGACGCTTCCCTGTAAGAGTCCAAACAGTTCAGTAATGCAGGATCTTTCTTGGATCCATTCTTATATCTTCTTCTCACAGAAGACAAGCTGATAGTGTCTCTACCTCCATGGGCTTTTCCTTTGAGATGGTGAATGAGGACTGCACTTAGTCTTTTGACCTCCGACCATCATACATAATGGCCACTTGCTTTGAAATTAGCATTTTCTGTTAAAGTTCTTAAGTCCTTCCTATGCATTTCACAAGATTTCTTTAATGGGGTCTACAGTTACAGAAGTAAATGTTTGCTATTGTATTATAACAAGAACAGATAAGTAAAAACAATACAAGTAACATTCCACTACTTTTCGTGAAGTTTAAACACCTGAATACACTCTTACATTTACACTCATTTTGATCTATACTAATACACAAGTGAATTGATCTGAATACACTCTAGCATGACCTGGTCAGCCAGTGTCACACTAGCCATGGGAAATGCAACTAGCCTTCAGAATATTTCATGTGTCCAATACATGAACTCCCGGTTATCTGTCATCACTTACATGGAAGCTAGGAGGTGAATAAAAATGGCCATCATATGTTGAAGATGATATGTTGTCCAGTTATTTTGTATGATACATACATTTTACTCATAGCCCAGCTGTGACCCAAGTGGCCATTTCTTTTTTATGATCTTGGTATTTTCTCTTGGATTTGTAATCTCAGTTTTATTGTTTTATTTATAACTACAATTCTTTTTTAAGTATCCAACACTTCACATAGGGTATGTCTACACTACAAGAGTAGTTCGATTTAACTTAGGTCGAATTTGTGGATTCGACCTTATGAAGTCGAATTTGTGTATCCACACTAAGGACACTAATTCGACTTTGTGAGTCCACACTAACGGGGCAAGCGTCGACATTGGAAGCGGTGCATTCTGGGCAGCTATCCCACAATTCCCGCAGTCCCCGCTTCCATTGGAATGCTGGGTAGAGCCCCCAATGCCTGCTGGGGGAAAAATGTGTCGAGGGTGGTTTTGGGTAACTGTCGTCATTCAACCGTCACTCCCGCCCTCCCTCCCTGAAAGCGCCGGCGGGAAATCTGTTAGCACATTTTTCTGGTCAGTGACAGCGCGGACGCCACAGCACTGCGAGCATGGAGCCCGCTGCGATCATCGCTGCACTTATGGCCGTTGTCAACTCCTCGCACCTTATCGTCCACCTCTTCCACAGTCAGCTGCTGAGAAATCGGGCGAGGAGGCTCCGGCAGCGCGGTGAGGACATGAAATGTGAGAGTGGCACAGACCTCTCACAAAGCACGGGATCCCGCGCCGCGGAGATCATGGTGGCAATGGGTCACGTTCATGCTATGGGACGGCGATTCTGGGCCCGGGAAACAAGCACGGACTGGTGGGACCGCATAGTGCTGCAGGTCTGGGATGAATCACAGTGGCTGCGAAACTTCAGGATGCGTAAGGGCACTTTCCTTGAACTGTGTGACTTGCTGGCCCCTGCCCTGAAGCGCCAGGACACCCGGATGCGAGCAGCCCTGAGTGTGCAGAAGCGAGTGGCCATAGCCCTCTGGAAACTTGCAACGCCAGACAGCTACCGGTCAGTAGCGAACCACTTTGGCATGGGCAAATATACCGTGGGGGTTGCTGTGATGCAAGTAGCCCACGCAATCGTTGACCTACTGCTCTCAAAGGTAGTGACCCTGGGAAATGTCCAGGTCGTCATAGATGGCTTCGCCGCGATGGGATTCCCAAACTGCGGTGGGGCTATAGATGGCACTCACATCCCTATCCTGGGACCGGCCCACCAGGCCAGCCAGTATATTAACCGAAAGGGCTACTTTTCAATGGTGCTGCAAGCACTGGTGGACCATAGGGGACGTTTTACCAACATCTACGTCGGGTGGCCGGGCAAGGTTCATGACGCGCGTGTTTTCAGGAACTCTTGTCTGTTTAGACGCCTGCAGGAAGGTAGTTTCTTCCCGGACCACAAAATAACTGTTGGGGATGTGGAGATGCCTACAGTAATCCTCGGGGACCCAGCCTACCTGCTAATGCCCTGGCTCATGAAGCCCTATACAGGCGCCCTGGACAGTGACAAGGAGCTCTTCAACTACCGGCTGAGCAAGTGCAGAATGGTGGTGGAGTGTGCTTTCGGACGTCTCAAGGGGAGATGGAGGAGCTTACTGACTCGCTCGGATCTCAGCGAAACCAATATCCCCATTGTTATTGCAGCTTGCTGTGTGCTCCACAATCTCTGTGAGAGCAAGGGGGAGACCTTTATGGCGGGATGGGAGGTTGAGGCAAATCGCCTGGCTGCTGATTACGCTCAGCCAGACACCCGTGCGATTAGAAGAGCCCAGCGGGAAGCGCTGTGCATCCGGGAGGCTTTGAAAGCTAGGTTCCTCAGAGAGCAGGGTAACCTATGACTGTCCAGTCTCTTTACAGAGAAGCTGAACCTGCCCCTGTTTCAGTTACTATTGACTTTTTTCAGCGGTTACATACCCCGTTCACCAGGTTTCCCCCCTTCCAACAGACGTTTAAAAATAAAGTTATTGGAACATTTTTAATTAACAAAGTTTTCTTTACTAACGAATTCGCGTTAAAGGGTTCAAACAGGGACGCAGACTGTGGTGGGTACAGTGTGCAGTGATGTACAGACCGCTTCTACACTCGAGGACTGACAGGCTCCTGCTCCTACAGCGGTCTCTGGGGGGAGGACGGTTACAGGAGGGTGTGCAGGAAGGGGTGGGTTTGCAGGAAGGGGTGAGGGGTGTGTGGGAAGGGTGAGTAGGTGTAGGGGGATGATGGCTCTGGCTGGGGCTCAGGGCATCAGAGAGGTTCATGGCTAGGGTGGAAGGGCATGGTAAGGGCAGCCTGCCTTGCCATTTGTGGATGCCAGGCGCTCGGACCCTGGGGCAGCATACACCTCCCAGACTGACCTGGGGCAGCAGACACCTCCCAGAGTGTCCCGGGTGCCTAGTGACTGCACTCTGTGTGTGACCTGCTGTTGATCCTGCCCCCATGTCTGTACCCTGGTAATGGTGGCTGTCCTATGCAATTAACAAACCCCTATCTCCCCTTCACACAAAGTCTTCTGCAAAGAAACATGACGGAAACAGTAATGAACAGCAAACTATTTTTAATACTCAACTACACAGTTGGGGGATGAAACTGGGATTTTGGATCGGGTGAGCCAGGAAGGGAAGCAATTCTCATACTTTAGGGAATGAGAGCTGTTTGGTACATGAGCGCTCTGCTGGGGTGGAGTGACAGTTTTCACGGCCCCTAGCGCCCCTCCTTCTTGTGATTTTGGGTGAGGGGGGGACAGGACTTTGTGGCGGGGGAGGGCGGTTGCAGATACAGTTCAGGGGGGCTCTCTGCTCCTGCCTGCGGTCCTGCAGAACATCCACAAGGCGCCGGAGCGTGTCCGTTTGTTCCCTCATTAGCCCAAGCAGCGTTTGAGTCGCCTGCTGGTCTTCCTGCCGCCACCTGTCCTCCCGTTCGCTGTGTGAGCGCTGCTGCTGAGAGAGGGTCTCCCTCCACTGGCTCTGCTGGGCCGCCTCGGCTCTGGAGCAGGCCATCAGTTCAGCGAACATCTCGTTCCGAGTCTTTTTCTTTCGCCGCCTAATCTGCACCAGCCTCTGTGAGGGGGATGCCGGGGCAGTTCGGGAAAGAGCCGCAGCTGTGTGATGGGAAAAAGGAAGTGATTTCCTTCCAAAGATACATGTTTGCGAACACTGAACACAGTCTACTCAGTTTCTGTGAACAAGACCATACAGGGCACCTATCTCATGTGCTCTCAGGACAAGTTCGAATTTTCGGCATTCGCTTTCATTGCCTGGGGTCTTGCACTGGAGATCGGACAAGCGGGGCAGGACAGCAGAATCCGTGTAGCAGCCAGGCCTGGTAAGCCGTAAACTTTAGGTTGCTTAACAGTTAATGGATAGCAGTGCCCTCCTGCTGCAGGCAATCTGGAAAGCATAAAGTCTGACCCTGTTCCAGCCCCTCGCGGCTGTCCCCGGGAAAGATCCCTGTATGCTTTCCCTCTGCAGCCTCCACCACGTGGCTGTTAAACGATGGTCATTGTTATGCAAAGGAAAAGTCAAGCATTCACAATAGTAACATTACAGTAATTCCCCTAATTAGATGCAGCAGTCAATGAGCGAGATCACCCTGAGGCGGGTCACTAGGAGAGACAGAGAGCGCATGCTGCGTGAATCCCTGCACAGACCAGGGCCCTATGCTGCCATGCTGGTCGAGGCAATGCTCCCACTGTACCTCAGGATGGCCTGGCGCGGAAGAGTGTGCTTCCACGGAGCACCCAATAAGGCACCTCTCCCCAGGAACCTCCTGTGGAGGCTTTTCGAGTACCTCTACAAGAGCTTAGTGGAAGTGTCCCAAGAGGATTTCTGTTCGATCCCTATATGTATTGACCTTCTTTTCATATAGTTTTTATTCCTGTTTTTAAAAAAATAAATGTTTACATGTTTATAGCACTTACCGACTGATCCTTCCCCTGATTCAGAGTCCGGGTTAACGACCGGGAAGGGTTGGTAGGGGATCTCTGTGAGGCTGATGAAGAGATCCTGGCTGTCGGGGAAAGCAGTATTGTAAGCGCTGTCGCCTGCCTCGTCCTCCACAAACCCTTCCTCATCTTCCCCATCCACGAACAACGCCGAGAAACTGCCCGTCGACACTATCCCATCCTCAGAGTCCACGGTCACTGGTGGGGCAGTGGTGGCAGACCTACCGAGAATGGCATGCAGTGCCTCGTAGAAGCGGCATGTCTGGGGCTGGGCTCCGGAGCGTCCGTTTGCCGCTTTGATTTTTTTGGTAGCCTTGTCTCAGGTCCTTGATTTTCACGCGGCACTGCGTTGCATCCCGGCTGTATCCTCTGAGTGCCATGGCTTTGGAGACCTTCTCGTAGGTCTTTGCATTCCGTTTTTTGGAGCGCAGCTCCGAAAGCACAGACTCATCGCCCCACACAGCGATCAGATCCAAGACTTCCCGGTCAGTCCATGCTGGGGCCCTCTTTCTACTCTGAGATTCCATGGACTCCTCTGCTGGAGAGCTCTGCATCGCTGCCGGTGCTGCTGAGCTCGCCCCGATGTCCAACCAGGAACTGAGATTCAAAATGGCCAGACAGGAAAAGGAATTCAAATTTTCCCGGGGCTTTTCCTGTATGGCTGATCAGAACATCTGAGCTCGGACTGCTGTCCAGAGCGTCAACACAGTGGTGCACTGTGGGATAGCTCCCGGAGCTACTAAGGTCGATTTCTGTCCACACATAGGCTAACTCGACATAGCCATGTCGAATTTAGCGCTACTCCCCTCGTCGGGGTGGAGTACCGAATTCGAACTAAAGAGCCCTCTAGGTCGAACTAATTAGCTTCCTGGTGTGGACGGTTGCACGGTTAAATCGAATTAACGCTGCTAAATTCGACATAAACTCCTAGTGTAGACCAGGCCTAAGTATACAGAAAGAATTGCTGCAGAAACATGGAATCATAGAATATCAGGGTTGGAAGGGACCTCAGGAGGTCATCTAGTCCAACCCCCTGCTCAAAGCAGGACCAAACCCAACTAAATTATCCCAGCCAGGGCTTTGTCAAGCCTGACCTTAAAAACCTCTAAGGAAGGAGATTCCACCACCTCCCTAGGTAACCCATTCCAGTACTTCACCACCCTCCTAGTGAAAAAGTTTTTCCTAATATCCAACCTAAACCTCCCACACTGCAACTTGAGGCCATTACTCCTTGTTCTGTCATCTGATACCACTGAGAACAGTCTAGATCCATCCTCTTTGGAACCCCCTTTCAGGTAGTTGAAAGCAGCTATCAAATCCCCCCTCATTCTTCTCTTCTGCAGACTAAACAATCCCAGTTCCCTCAGCCTCTCCTCATAAGTCATGTGCTCCAGCCCCCTAATCATTTTTGTGCCCTCCGCTGGACTCTTTACAATTTTTCCACATCCTTCCTGTAGTGTAGGGTCCAAAACTGGGTACAGTACTCCAGATGAGGCCTCACCAATGTCAAATAGAGGGGAACGATCAGGTCCCTCGATCTGCTGGCAATTCCCTTACTTATACAGCCCAAAATGCCGTTAGTCTTCTTGGCAGCAAGGGCACACTGTCAACTCATATCCATCGTCTCGTTCACTGTAACCCCTAGGTCCTTTTCTGCAGAACTGCTGCCTAGCCATTTGGTCCCTAGTCTGTAGCAGTGCATGGGATTCTCCCATCCTAAGTGCAGGACTCTGCACTTGTCCTTGCTGAACCTCATCAGATTTCTTTTGGCCCAATCCTCTAATTTGTCTAGGTCCCTCTGTATGCTATCCCTACCCTCCAGCGTATCTACCACTCCTCCCAGTTTAGTGTCATCTGAAAACTTGCTGAGAGTGCAGCCCATGCCATCCTCCAGATCATTAATGAAGATATTGAACAAAACTGGCCCCAGGACTGACCCTTGGTGTGTAGTTGTCCTCAAATCTCTTCTTTTGTAACCTATAGCGACAATAGTATCAAATTTATAACAATATCCTGCTGTTTTCTGTATATAAAATTCCCATTGAGGTTCATGAGTGTTTTGCATGCTGATCAGTGATAAGATAAAACCCTAATATTGTGCACAGTAAAGGATGACTAACTGGCTACTTTGCACCCTGCTGAAACTTACTTAGAAGCAGCTTTGTGGGCAAAAATGTAAAATATGGAAATAATAGTTGAGGGAGACATAAAATATTTGCTTAATTTAGTCTTTGTCAAACTAAGTTGTTGAAAGCTCCAGTTTTTACCACTAATGAAGCTGTTATTAGAAGGCGAAGAACTGTTCATGCAGGAGAATCAAATATATGAAGTATCTCTGTTACAGGCCTTTTGGAGAAAGAGTGTTGGTTTTGTGCTGTCACAAAATCAGGTCATGCGCAATATCTTCCTGAAGCAAAGGACTCACACTGCTCTAATAACACTGGCCTGGCTCATATTGGACAGAAAATTGCCATGAGGCTTCTATAGAGTTAGTTTTATGATGAAGCTGATTCCATTTTTCCTGCAGTACTAGTGATTGTTGCAAGGCTCAATAGCATCCCTTCGGTGGTGTTTTCACATGGAAGTAACATTGGCTAATGTGCCCATTTGACATAACAGGCTGCAATTTGAGAATGGCAGATGTTGAAATAGGACCCTGATCAAGAAGAAGATCATCACCTGCAAAAAGTCTGCATTCTGCCACCAGTAGCTACAGATCTGTTTCTACAGCACTCATTACCCCCTGGTCAGAAACTTAGGCAGAATGATTTTGTTTGCCTCCCTAATGAAGGAAAAGTCACAGTTGAATTGTAAGGAGCTTTTTCTGTTGATTTTAAATATCAAAGCAATATAAAGGTGGAAAACAGAAAGATGGGAAACCAGGTGAACGGAGGATTTAGCAAATGAAATAATTGTCAAAATTCTGCTCTCATACCAGTGTGACTCAGGGGTCATACCCTGGCATGGTTCACTCCTCATTTATGGTTGGTTTGAGTGAGATCAGAAACTGGCCCATTGTGGCTGCAGTCTTCAGTCCCTCACAATCTTCAGACGTGGCATCCTGCCAGTTTCTGGAAGGGATCTGTCTGCAATCTCTCACTGATTGATGGGTGATCAGAGATATTCTAACTATTAGGCCGGCTAATGATTATGTTCATACCAGTTACATTAAAATTAAAATGCCAGTCGCATACTTAATTTTCAGTCATCCCATAATAACATAGTTAAAAGAGATTACTTTGTCCTGATCAAACTCTCTAATGGCATTTGTGCTTGTGGAAAAATCTGATGTGCTAAGCCATTTTCATTAAACATGAACTGATATGGTATCACTAAAAAGCTGAACTTCCTATGAGATTCCAAATTAATCAAAAACTTAATTTTTCTAAATAACTCCCCCATCAGCTGGTGAGTTTCAGAGCCCCTCCCGGCTTCCAGATCAACAGGTTATATTTAACTATCAAGTTTCAAGGCTATTATTTTAGTATCTTAATGTTATCCTCACTTCAGAGGAGGCTGCTCTGTGATAGCAATCAGATTAGAGCATGGTGTCAGTCTTCCTGTTTTACAAATCAGCTGAACAGAAACTGTCAGCTATTGATGTTTCTCCAGGCCTGTCTACACACAGTTTTTGCATGGATTTAAACTAAATCGGTGGAAGAACTGATTGAGTTAAATCAGGGCAACCCACTAGTGTGGGCACAACTTGGTGTGGATGTAGAGGTGTTTATTACAGGTGTGGGTTGCTTCAATAACATTCTATAACACTATCAGTAACTCAAGCAAGCTTTAGTGATATAAGCCCCTTTATACCGGTAGGATTGTGTCCACACTAGGTAGGGAGTGGCACCGATTTAACTATATACTTTTTTCTATTGAATTAATTACATTGGTGCAAAAACTATGTGTAGACAAGTTCTCAGACATCTCTAAGGTCATGTTTATGGGGGTGATTGCATCAGGAAAAATATTTTGTTAGTGTCCCTTCCAGTGTACTGTTGTCAAATGAGATGCCAGGAGCCATGGTCAGCTGGGCTGTCAGGCTCCCCTACCCCCTGGTGCTTCTTGTCTGGTCAGGCATGTCACCACACCCCACTTCTTGTCTGTGGCAGGGAAGCCATCTCAGGAATCAGGGAACACTATGATCATTCTTCAAGTTCAAGGAGAGCTTCCCTGAAACTCCAGAGCTGCTCATTAGCTACGCACGTAGACTCTGCAGTGTCCCCCCTACAAACCTATGCACACTTACACCTGTTCTTCTCCTCCACTTCTCTCCATCACTGGAAACAATCTATTCTGTTCTATTCTATCCTCTGTTACCACCCTCATCACTAAAGTATCTGAGCACCTTCCAGTGACTCATCAACTGGTGTGATTAACATCTGTCATATGTGGTTCAGTCTGTTATTATTATCATTATTATTTATCAGTTGTACTTCCATAGAACCTAGGAACCCTAGTCATGGATCATTATAATAGATGCTGTACAGGCACAGAACAAGTCCTTTCCCCAGCATTTTCAACCAGGTTGGCTGAAATCCACCCCTGCTGTAATATCAAGACAGCTGGTGCTTGTCCTCACAGATTGAAGATTCCAAGGTGTCTTATGCACTCCCCGCCCCAAATATACCAGAACAGACCTTTGATGCTCACCTGAAAATAGTTTCCCCCACCACAGTGTTTACCTCTTCCTGTTAATTTCCTTCTAAAGTCTCTGCCAGCTTTTCATTAGTGTTTGACTTAGACTCCTATTGTGTGACAGACAATACAGTATGGTCCTCCTGGGAGTTAAGTGTCTCCTACGCCCCGCCCCCCGGTTTGGAGCAGTTTGTCTCAAAACACTCTACCTTTGAGTGGCCTGCTTTTAACTATACACTGAGAGAATGTAGTATTGAGTACATATACATAACTCCTCACATATGTTCCATATATAACTCTCACAGTGACGCTGATGGTCAGTGTGACATGGGCTATCAGTAGACACCTTTCATGACCCCTTTTGGTGAACCCTTGGGATCTGTTATATTAATTTGGATGGAATAAATGGGCTAAAGGTGTTAACATCACTTAGTTACTGTTTCGTATTAAAAAGTGTTAAATAAGGTTAGGGGTTTGGTATATAGAGACTTTAGCCTGCTTAGTACTAAGGCAAACACACCATTATTCTTTCTTTTAACTTTTTATTAAAGATACAGAAAAGATGGAAAAACAATTAAAGCATTTGAAATGTAAAATGTACACAAGGCTTTTATTTTAACATGTTTTTAAGCTGGAGAGAGTTTTAGAAGGCAAACTTTCCTTGTTTGATGGGTTTTAGATGGTATTAAAGATGGTAATAACTGCTTTTGGGGGGAAAGAGAAAGAGAAGAGGCTAATTGAGATAAGCTGGAGCTGTTGCTGCTGCTGTTAAAGTTTAATTTTGTTTTATTTGAGGTGGTGGTTGGGATTTAGCTGGAGCTGGTAGGGGTAGTAATGTAATTTGGATTTCTTTTTATTTGATTTGGCTAGGACATTTTTTAGGATTAGGATACAGAAGGTCCAGGGTCCCAGGAGATGGGGATGGGGGTGGGAGTGGCAGCATTTGGGTGAAGCTCGCTTCAGAACCTCTGTCTGTTTTTCCCAAAAAATCTTTTTTTTAAGGACCCAAAATACAGTGATGGGCGGAATAACTCATCCCCTTATTATTTCCTACCAATTAGGCCTAATATTTGACACATCAATTTTTGTTTATTAATTTCTGGTTTTACAACTTCTGTTTTTAACAAGCATGATTTGAACATAGTCCTTGAATCATATCAGCTTGGCCTTTTTGTTTGGACTAATTTTTCCTTCACTATCAATGGGTGAGATTTTTGGAAGCACCCAAGTGACTTAGGAGCATAGGTCCCATTTACTTTCAGTTGGATTTTCATGGTCTTGTTTTTATCTGCTGTTACCTGACTATTGATATTGGGTGGAATTTTCAAAAGTGCTTGCATGATTTAGGAGCTTAAGTCCCACTGAAAGTCATTTTGATGCTTTTGAAAATCCCACCCAATATGATGATCAGGTGACAGCAAATAAAAAACAAGACCATGGGTAACATTTCAAAATTGCCTAAGCACTTCACTTTCAGTGAGCCTAAAGAGCCTATGTGCCGAAGTCACTTTTGAAAATGGGATTTAGGATCTCAGGCCACATAAATGCTTTTGCCAGTTTTTACCCAATTTGTAGAATGTTACCTACATAAGAATTGCCAAAATGGATCCTGCCAGCAGTCCATCCAATCTAGTTTTCTGTCTCTCACAGCAGCCAGCACCAGCTGCATCAGAGGAAAGTACAAGAAATCCTGCAGAAGGCAACTGTAGGATAACCGGCCCCAGCAAAGCTTCCTCCCTTAGTTACAGGTTGGCTTATGCCCTGATGCTTCAGGGCTTATATCCCTAGCCAAACCCTTATTTATTTTTAAATATTTAAACATTTACTATTATACCAATCAGGAAATCTCTACAACTGACTAACTCCTGTTAGTGCATGCTCCTGCAGAGACCTTCCCCGTTCACTTTGGACTAAAAATCACTCCAGATGATCCAGTACTTTTAAGAAGAACATGTATTTAAGAAAGGACCAAATCCAATGTTTGAACCATAATTATATTTTGTCCCAGTCTACATTTTACTCTGTCTCCAGTATATGCCACCAAAAGGAAGTAAAAATTTAGTCATCAACAATGTAGTACTTTGTGACATGCAGACATTGTGGTCTAGTACAAATATATTAGTATAAAAAACAAACTTATTTAAGTACTATAATAAGGTTTCTTTGGTAACAAGGCATATGATAGATTATTCCTAATCTTTAGATAATAATAAAGCATACAGCTGCCAAGCTAGTATATGAATTAACCCTCTGTATTACCTAACAGCTTTAGGAAAGAAAATACGTTTTAAAAATAACAACTCCCCTGGTTGGCTAGCACTCGCTTGCATAATACATTCAAATAAATCAATAAAACATATTTGAGCTAACTGGGTATATATATTCCATCCAAACTGATCAAAATATATCCTGCTCAATTCCTAATACAGTCTACACAGTAGCAGTCAAACAGCAGCCTAATATATTTTGGTATAACATGAAGTGCCAAAGGCAGCTCAGACCTAGAATTTGGAAGATAATTGTGTTTCTGATAGCCTGTATAATGAGTTTACATTTTATGAGTCCTGGCTGTTGCATGCTTCATTGTGACATGCAGCTTATTCCAGAACTTCATGGGAAAACCTTGTAGAATTTAATGGGGATACAGTTCTGTGGAAATTACTCCAAGAACTCATCAAACCATTGGCTGTTCCGTGTAGGACAAACCCTCCCTCTCCAGAAATGACTCCAGGAAAACTTCACAATGGGATCCTCACAGAATTCTTCTCCTTCCTCCTGACCAAAACCTCTTCCTGCAGGTATTTCTGTGGCATGACTAAACCATGCAGGGCAAATAGTCAAAAACAGAGTTTATAGCTAATGGGTAATATCCTCAGCTGTTGCTGGGGAGGGTGCAAAGATGCCCTTTGCCATCTCCCAGTCCTGTTTTGTGCTAGGCCAGATGCACAGCACACATTAAAGTAGCCTGTAGGCTGTTCTAGCTTGTGCCAGCTTCAACAGACCTAAGCAGTTGTTAGTGCAGGCTCAACCATGCCTCTCTATTGGCAGCTGGCTTGGGAGATGGTTTAGGAGCCACTACAGTGGAGAGGTTCTCTGATGACTGGATCTGCCATGTTTAAGGCTGCTTTGTGTCAGTGTCATAGACAGTCATAGAGTTTAATGCCAGATGGGACCACCAGATCATCTAGTCTGACCTCCTGTATGTCACAAGCCAGCAACACCACCCAGCACCTGCACATTAAACCCAACAACCAAAATTAGTCCAAAGTATTACAGCCTACAGGAGACTAGATCGTTATGTGCCACAGACAGAGAATAGGAGGGACTGAGGTCTGCCAGTGTCCGAGGCCCTGCAGTGCCAGTGAAGTGAGTAAAATGTACCAGATAACACTGGCGAGTGACCCACACCACATGCTGCAGAGAAAAGTGAACCTCCCCCATCCCACCAAGGACACTGGCAATCTGACCTGGAGGAAAATCAACCTCATGTATGTGATCAGTTAGACCCTGAACATATGAGCACGAGTCAGCCAGCCAAGCAGCTGAGAAAATACTTGTCACCTCAGAGCCCTGGCCCTCCTCATCCAATGTCTCATCTTCAGCCATGGTCATCCCTGATGCTTCAGAGGAAGGAGATTGAAAAAAACCCAACCACCCCAGGATACATATGGAAGGAAGGGGAGTTCCTTCCTGATCCTTGCAGGTGGCCAGCTGAATCCCTGAAGCATGAGCTTTCAGGAACATAAGACTCATCCTTGACACCAATGTATATTTATGGACTTCAGTGGAGTTACTCCTGATTTACACTGTGTAGGTGAGATCAGAATCAAACCCACTGATTTTAGTCAAGCTAGTACCACCTATGTGTCTGATTATATTCCAGTGGACTGAATTCATAAGTGAAGAGAATATAATTGTTAGAGCTGCCAAACGCCACTCGTACTCAGAATGTTTGTGTCCATCCTAATCTTCTGATCTTAGCAAAGACGATAGATCCGGCATTCCCTATGACCAAGTACTGCTCTTTTATGGTGCACTATACATGACATCACTATAGTTTCTGAGTTAACTAGTATTTTGACGAAAAAAATCCTTCATGATTAAAACATCCCAGTCTGCAATTCTGTTTGTAATTAGCTCTGTATTTAGAGACTCCTTGTTCTGTTCTCCATCTATAATAACTCCCTAAACTATTTTTGAAATATTTGTCTCTACAATTGTACCAGTAGGTAAAAGTAGAGACAGTCTAGAAAAATGTGTACTAGACAGTCAGCAGAATTTCCAGCAGATCCCTGTAAGTTCTGATTTGTTTTCACATTCTTCTGTATTTCATACAGGATATCAGATGTTGTAATAACACTCGGAATGGCTGAGGATTGCTACTTATCTCTTGTTGTTAAAATTATGACTCAGTCTATTTTCTGAAATAAAGATTCCTTCTCTGACAGAGTAAAAAAGGCATTTTAAATTTGTAATGTTCCTCAATGAAACTAAGTATCTAGGGTTTTTTAAAATGGGAACTGAAGCCAATACTGACAGTTAGAAATGGAATAAAGAGGCAGACTTCAAATGCTGTGCTATCTTATCTAGTTCTGAAAAATGCTCCTTTTGCCTAGTAGTGCCAAAATACTGAAGCATTTTTTAAGGCTGATCCACCTTCCCTGGTTACACTTTATGGAGCCATATAAGGCCCTGACCTAAGGTCCAATGCTTCACTCCATTACTCCTATGATTGGTCCTGGTTTAATAGGATTACATGCATGAGGTGGTGTTTGCCAAATTAGACCCTTCTTTATCAAATCTCACCTCAAGAATCTTCCATCTGAACTATGTGAGTGTGCATTCTATCACTTAGAGGGTCAGGCTGTGTTTGGGGTTTTATGAGCAGAGGAGGCCACAGAGGGGATAGGAGGAAGTCAGTTACGTTCTCTACATTACTCCCTCCTTTTCCCAGACCTCTCAGGGTGCTCCAGGGGTTGGGATTTGCTGGGGGAGAAGGTGAGGAATGGGTAGGATCGGATCAGGGAGTGGGTGGCTCCAAGCTGATTGGTGTTTGGGCTGGGGACACCACCCCTTGTGCCATGAAGAGAAATCAAAATGTTTTGTTTGAAAAAGGTTGAAATGAAACATTTTGATTGGGGGGGGGGGGAATTGTGTTTTTTAACTGAAACAAGTTGGTGAATTTGATATGAATTTGAAGAATATTGTGGTTGACCTTAATCTGCATATTTTCCCCCCAAAAATATTTCATCCAAAAAAGTTTGCGTAGCTCAAATCAGGGGCGTAAGAGCCAGTGCAGCAGTGCAGGGGTTCTACTTGGATGGTTTTGGTTTCCTGCAGATCAACTGGGATCCCATGGGTTTGTGGGGTGGTCCTGCAGTGCATTCCATGGGAAGTCAAGCAGGAAGAAAGGGGCAACCTCCCCCCACATATGATCAGGGAGAAACTAGGCTTACCGGCTCTTTAGCTGCCTGGCAGGGAGCCTACTGCAAGAGGGGATAAATGTTCATCAGGAACAGCTGATTTGTTTCCAAAGCTTGGACATGAATTTTGGCTAAAGGAGTTTTAAACATGTTTTTCAGTTTATTTTCCCTGATGTGTGACGTTTATGGGTTATCTATCATTCTCACATTCCCATGGACTATAGGTAAAGCCAGAGTGATTTTTCTACTATAGTGCTTCCTGTTTGTGAAGTTTGTTTGGGTTTTTTCCTCCTCCATTTCCATGTGCTCCTTCAACAAAACACTCAGTTACTTGGGTTCTCAGGTTCTGCTTTTATTGAGTAAAATGTTCCGCAAGGTCTGGACATTGCTATATAAATCAGTCCTGGAGAAAGAGCTGGGCCAAAGGTATTACTGTATGTTGAGGGGAAGCTGATGGATAAATAAATGTCAGATGTGCTCTATGCTAGTTTTCCCTAGAAACAGAAACAGGTGCTCGGGAGTTGCAGCCAGGGCACTCCTCCCTCTAGCTTTAAGAATGCTGCAGTAGTGTGAACTTGGATCCTGTTTTGCAATGCTCATCTGTAACAAACTTCAGAAATTAGGTTGTCTATGACTGGACAAGAAGAAACAATCCCAGTGATTCTTTTTTAGCGTTAACAGGACACATGCTCCCCTCTAGCTATTTGTATAATCAGCTGGTGGAACAGTAGGAAAGGCTCTCATTATTTGTCAGCTTTTCACGTCAGAATTGCTCATTGTTTATTTACTTCTGCAGGTGTGAGGGGAAGTAAGAAAATCTCTGAGGGCTGGAAGAAATGTCATTACAAAGTGGTAATGGTAATCTCAGGCTTGGCAAGCTGCATCTGCAGTCACGGATAGACCTATGTGTGGTTCTCAGTGCTGCTCCCAGGAGTATACAAATACTGCAGTTCTGCCTAGAATTTCCCTGCTCAGCAGCCAAAGGGCTGGGCCAGGAGTGGCCACCTGCAATAAAGTATGCTTTCCTTCTTTATGTAGGAAGGGTGATGGTGGCAAATGCTCACAGTGTGCAAGAGGAAGCCTGGGACCCTCGTTCAGGCTATATGGGAGGGTAGAAGTTTTATTGTGGGTGGAACGCAAAGAAATAGGTGCTATCTCCTGCCATGCATGAGTCTTGCTCTCCCTCTGCAAACATCTAAGACTGGCACTGGTGGGCATGGGGATAATGCTGTCTGCAGCTGTTATAGATAAATAGCATGTAAAAATTCTATTGCACTAATGGCTGGGAATAAAATGAGGCTGTTACCATATCTATATCTCTGTAGCTGTGAACAAAATATTGTGTGCACCTTGATACCAGTCAGCTCTGTGTTCTTGGGGAACCAGGCCGCAGTATCCAGTCTGACTCATGAAAGACACCACCCACCAGCCTCTGCTTGAACCAAAACCAATCAGAGAAAAGACTTGCAGAGAGCAATGAAAGGCGGATGGGAGACATACGTAGACCCCTCCTGACAAGGGTGACAAGAACAAAGGCAACTCCCCTAGCCTCATCTGCATCAAAGATGGGACAGGGAGGCATCTCCATTAGCAGACAGAATGGAGAACAGAGAACTGCACTGAACTCTGGGACCAGGAAAGCAGGAAAGCACTGCATGATGGGGGAATCTCTGCTCCAGATGTTAATGAACCCAGGCCTGCCCACACCCAGCTCAGCAGTTATTAGACCAATTCTAGTAATGAAGCCTTATAAGGGGGGGCAGCTTGAAAGTGCTGATTGACCCAGGCCACACAAGAGGGGTGTGTGTGCATGCGTGTGTGCATGCGCACCCAGCCCTAGGGAACCTAGGTTCTGCAAGATAGCTCCATTGGGAGGGGACTTGTAGAGCTCCATATGAAAACACACGTGACACAAGCAGTACATTGATAGAATTACAGAAACACCCCCCTACCCAGAAGAGGAACCCTAATAAATGAGCATACCCAAAAGTAATGGGCAAATCTGATAACAACCTTTCTCTGTTATGCAACTCAGACAGGGACTTGTGTCCCCAGGATTGTTAGACTGATGATGCAATCAGGTGATACTTAAAATCTGCTAAAAATGCAAAGTATTTATCCCAGGTTGTCATCTTGAGAAATGGAGGCGTTCACCTCTCCTTCATTCTCTTTTTCATGTTCCGTGCAAATGAGTGATAACAAAAGATGCTGCTAGGGTAAATTCTTTGATCTGCCATAGGACCACTTTTATTGTTATGGGATTGCACCAAATTGCCCCAGAGCCCCACTAAACGTGCCAACACTATCATTGTTGTGAGCTTATTTTAAACGTGTTGAAAGTTCACTCTGAAGAGGAGTGCATACGGTACTGTGCACATTACTTGCTGTATTTGGTATGCATCCACTATAAAATCATTGGGTTTGGAAGGACCCACTAGGGATTCATCTAGGTGCTGATCCTGCAGCCTTTACTCACATGAGTAGTCCCCGTTTTACTAAATGAGGATTTCTCATGTGAGTAAGAGTAGCAGACCTGAGTCTTTAGTCAGTCCCTCTATGTGACTCCATGACCATTTAAATCTATTAGTACTTGGTCTGACTTCTCTGAGGGTAGGTCCATACTTACCCGCCGGGTCGACACGGAGAGTTCGACTTCTCGGAGTTCGAACTATCGCGTCTAATCTAGACGCGATAGTTTGAACTCCGAACGCGCTCCCGTTGACTCAGGAACTCCACCACTGCGAACGGCGGTGGCGGAGTCGACGGGGGAGCCACGGAGTTCCATCCCGCGGCGTCTGGACAGGTAGGAAATTCAAACTAAGGTAGTTCGACTTCAGCTACGCTATTCGCGTAGCTGAAGTCGCGTACCTTAGTTCGACACCCCCGGCCCCCGTAGTGTAGACCAGGCCTGAGTAATGAGCATAATTGTCTTCTCGATGATAATGTAAATGGGCCTGGATTTACATACCTCAGAATCCTAACAAGTGCAGCAACATAGATACTAACCAAACAAAAATAACCACATTAGGAGTGTAGTACAAACAATTAGATAAATGTTTTCTGTCTGCCTGGAAAAAGACCATTCATATTATGAAGTCTTATCTAGACTCAATCAATAAAAATGAAACAAGCTTATAATTTACTCTGATAATAGTTCTTTTCTTAAACTGATGGTAAATGAGTACACAGTGATAATAATAATGGTTAAAGGGATACACACACTAGAATCTAAAATATAATATTAGCACAGCTAAGACTGATTATGTATGTATGCAAGTGTTGTATGTTAGTCATTAGTATTAGCCATATGTGTTTTCATTTACCAATATCTTTCTTAAATGGAAAAATACATAACTATACCATGTATACAATACTGTGGTACTGTAAAGTAATTTCCCCTTGTAAAATGTAGGGATTTAACACCATTTCTGTAATTTACTATTACATACACATACAGAGGATAGGCCACATAAATTTATAAAAATCTGTACCACATGCACAGCAATGGTTGTTTCAACCCTGACTGACTTTCCATTGTAGATGGTCACCAGTCTGTTGTAACAGGACCCAATCTTTGGATCCCACATGCTTCCAAGCCAGCTGGGTCTGGTAGCGACTGATCACTGTTCCAACTCTCTGGGTCGCTCCAGCACACTCCCAGATGAAGACTCTGTGTCTGCACCCTTCTTGGGCAGTAAGACCCTGACGTCTAGCCTTCTAGACCTTGGAACCAGTCTCTCAGGCCTTCCAAGCCTCCTGTGCAATGTGCCCACACCCACAGCCCACCTCTGCACACACTCTGGATTAACTATTTGGGGAACCACGTGACAGTTAAATCAAGGAACACAGCCTCTGCAAAGGAACTTAAATGCACTCACACTTTACTCTTAGACAGCACCAGATAGGGTGACCAGACAGCAAATGTGAAAAATTGGAATGGGGCTGGGGGTAATAGGAAGCTATATAAGAAAAAGACCCCCAAATTGGGACTGTCCCTATAAAATTGGGACATCTGGTCACCCTAGTGCCAGAGCTTTACAGCTCTAGGGAAAACAACAAACACCTGAATGCAATCCCTCTCCTTAGTCTGGTCTCATCTCTTTTTTTCAATCTTGTGGTTTGGTCCAGATCCCTCCTGCTTCCACTCCTTCTGCTAAATCATCTGGTTCTGGTGTTGAAATGGCTGCTCTTGTCAGAGAGCATGTCACATTTTTAAAAGCAGTCTGTGGAACTTTTTCTGTATTCCTGTCCTTCCACTAGGAGTTTCCACACTCCAGCCTCCAAGTAGGATTACTGGCAGAGCGTTGTTAAACATCAGTGGCTCTGCCTGTAGCAACCACTTCGGTCTAGCTGGGTAGAGTTGTTCAATGTTGATAGCCCCCTGATTGCTCTGTTTCAGTTCCTCAGGCCCAGCTATGGATTAATCACACAGTCCACGTCTATGGCCTTCCAAAGTGCATTACCTCCAGTTAGGGGGTCCTAGTTCATGCCCTACATCTGGCACAGGGCTATGCGCCTGCTGAGGGTTCACACGTCTTTCCTCTGCTTATCATAGCCAGTCCAATGGCCAGATGGAAAGGACCAACCAGATCCTCAAGCAGTATCTGAGATGCTTGAGCACTTATCACCAGGATGATTGATGCTCGCTTCTCCCTTACATGGAGTTTACATATAACACTGCAGACCATGCCCATGGATCAAAGCCCCCTGCTTTTTTAAACCAACTGTGGGTACCACCCCTTTCCACTCCCAATTACCCATATCCTTTCCCACTCCAGCCGCCTCAGACCTAGTGCAGTGGATTAATTGGGCTCAGGAAGAAGTGAGGAAACACCTTGAAAAGGTGAGAGCAGACTATAAATGATATGCAGACCAGCATTGACAGCAGTGCACCCACCTACTCAATGGGACAGGAGGTATGGCTCTCCATGGAGCATCTCCATCACAGACAGAACCACTCCCAAACTGGACTTTCCTTTTAGGATCCAGGAACAGATCAATCCAGTCACTTTGGAACTTCAACTACCCTGCTCTCTGAAGATTCACCCAGTGTTGTATGTATCAAATTTGAAACCAGACATGGAAAAACCTTTCCCTCACAAGACCCAAAGCTTTTGAAACGGTATTCTTGACAGCAAGTTAAAAAAGTATGGATTGGATGAATGGACTATAAAGTGGATAGAAAGCTGGCTAGATTGTCAGGCTCAACAGGTAGTGATAAATGGCTTGATGTCTAGTTGACAGCTGGTATCAAGCGGAGTGCCCCAGGGGTCGGTCCTAGGGCTGGTTTTGTTCAACATCTTTGTTAATGATCTGGATGATGGGATTAATTGCACCCTAAGCAACTTTGCAGATGACACTAAGATAGGGGGAAAGGTAGATACGCTGGAGGGTAGGGAAAGGGTCCAGAATGACCTAGACAAATTGGAGAATTGGGCCAAAAGAAATCTGATGAGGTTCAACAAGGACAAGTGCAGAGTCTTGCACTTAGAAAGAAAGAATCCCATGCACCAC
Organism: Mauremys mutica; assembly: GCF_020497125.1. Classification (NCBI taxonomy): domain Eukaryota; kingdom Metazoa; phylum Chordata; order Testudines; family Geoemydidae; genus Mauremys; species Mauremys mutica. The sequence goes on from NC_059079.1 coordinate 21,103,713, forward strand.
TACAGGCTGGGGACTGACTAGCTAAGCAGCAGTTCTGCAGAAAAGGACCTGGGGATTACAGTGGATGGGAAGCTGGATATGAGTCAGCAGTGTGCCCTCGTTGCAAAGAAGGCCAATGGCATATTGGGCTGTATTAGTAGGAGCATTGCCAGCAGATCGAGGGAAGTGATCATTCCCCTCTATTCAACACTGGTGAGGCCACACCTGGAGTATTGTGTCCAGTTTTGGTCCCCCCACTACAGAAGGGATGTGGACAAATTGGAGAGAGTCCAGCGGAGGGCAACAAAAATTATTAGGGGGCTGGAGCACATGATTTACGAGGAGAGGCTGAGGGAACTGGGATTATTTAGTCTGCAGAAGAGGAGAGTGAGGGGGGATTTGATAGCAGCCTCCAACTACCTGAAGGGGGGTTCCAAAGAGGATGGAGCTTAGCTGTTCTCAGTGGTGGCAGATGACAGAACAAGAAGCAATGGTCGCAAGTTGCAGTGTGGGAGGTCTAGGTTGGATATTAGGAAACACTATTTCACTAGGAGGGTGGTGAAGCACTGGAATGGGTTACCTAGGGAGGTGTGGAATCTCCATCCTTAGAGGTTTTTAAGGCCCAGCTTGACAAAGCCTTGGCTGGGATGATTTAGTTGGTGTTGGTCCTGCTTTGAGCAGGGGATTGGACTAGATGACCTCCTGAGGTCTCTTCAATCCTAATATTCTATGATTCTATGACCCAGCCACCTCCTCCACCAATAGAAGTACAGGGCCAGGAGGAATACATGGTTCATGAGATCTTGGACTGTAAACATAAATGTGGGTGGCTCCGGAACTTTATCCACTGGGAGAGATATGGCCCTGAGGAGTGCACTTGGGAGCCAACAAAAATATATATGTGCCCCTACTCTAATTCAAGCATTCCATAGGAACGATCCCGAAAAGCCTGGTTCAACGTCATCTGGAGCTAGTAGGTGACAACTCGCCACTCAGTGACCTCTAATAATAGCCCAGATTCAAAGCTCAACTTTGTCACTGGACTGCAGGCCTGGGACCTGACAAGTGAAACCCTCTGGCCGAATTGGTTCCCTGCTTCAAGAGGACCGGGAAGCTGTCAGTAAAACTGAGTTTTTCCTTGCTTAGGACTGCTGTCCCGAGTTCCCTGATCCTGCTGCCTGACTCTGACCTCCAAATATCTGCCCTCCTTCTTGACTCTGACTCCCAGTCTGCCATCTGACATGTCTTGTACTCTGATTGCCTGGTAACCTGACTCTCAGCTTAGTTGTGGCTCCCAGAGCAATCTTTGAACTTTGTGATGAACAATTTGAGCAGCTGGCAGGTAGAAAAAAATTCCCTTTCCATCTCACATAAAGCATTCCCTGTCTTCTCAGTGTCCGTTAGAAGGAGTTTCCATAGGGTGGCAATTGGGCAAGAATCCCAGATGGACATGTCTGAACAGCTGTCTGCCTTCAGATCTTACACCCATTGATTACTGCTAATATTACTGGATATGTGGAGGGCCCTACCAAATTCATGACCATGAAAAAACATGTCCCAGACCTTGAAATCAGGTCTTTTGTGTACTTTTATCCTATACTATACAGATGTCACATGGGAGACCAACATTTCTAAAACTCAGGGTCCTGATCAAAAAGGAGGAGGGGGGGGGCACAAGGTTATTGTAGGGGGGTTGAGGTATTGCCACGCTAACTTCTGCACTGCCTTCAGAGTTGCGTGACCGGAGAGCAGCGGCTGCTGGCCAGGGCGCACAGCTCGGAAGGCAGCAGTGCAGAAATAAGGGTGGCAATACCATATCATGCCATCCTTACTTTTGCGCTGCTGCTGGTGGCAGCGCTGCCTTCAGAGCTGGGCGCCTGGCTGCTCTCCAACCACCCAACTCTGAAGGCGCAGAAGTAAGGGTTGCAATACCATGATCCTCCTACAAAAACCTTGTGACCCCCCCCCCCCCGACCAACTGTCTTTTGGGTCAGGACCCTACAGTTATACACCGTGAAATTTCAGATTTAAATAGCTGAAATCATGAAATTTACAATTTTAAATATCCAATGATCATGAAATTGACCAAAATGGACTGTGAATTTTGTAAAGCCCTAGATATGTACCATTGTTCAACTTCCTCCACTATCAAGCAAGAGAGGGACCTAACCACTAGACTATGAGATATTTTGGAGGTGGGTTTCTCAGTCTCTCCTGTTGAAGCTCTTCTACTCTGTATAAATTCTTAACTTGGCATTGGAGCGGGGACTGAAACTTAGGTCTGCCATCTCCCAGGTGAGTGCCCTAATCACTAGGCTACAGAGTCATTCTCACTCTCTTTGGCCCAGCCCTATTCAGATGCAGGGAGAGGGCCCAAGGATCCACCCTTCCTGCTCACACTCCTGTGCAAGGGTTGGGCACAAGTAGTAAGCAAGTGCAGAGCTCTGACAGTGGAGCAGCACTGGCTGGCTCAGGGCTGCCCAGAGTGTGTGTGTGGGGGGGCAAGTGGGGCAATTTGCCCCAGGCCCCGCAGGAGCCCCCACAAGAATATAGCATTCTATAGTATTGCAACTTTTTTTATGGAAGGGGCCCTCAAAATTGCTTTGTCCCAGGCCCCCTGAATCCTCTGGGCGGCCCTGTGCTCTTCTGTCCAAATGGGTGTCTTAGGCCTGGTCTACACTAGGACTTTAATTCGAATTTAGCAGCGTTAATTCGAATTAACTGTGCACCCGTCCACACCAGGAAGCCATTTAGTTCGACCTAGAGGGCTCTTTAGTTCGAATTCGGTACTCCACCCCGACGAGGGGAGTAGCGCTAAATTCGACATGGCTATGTCGAATTAGGCTAGGTGTGGATGCAAATCGAACTTACTAGCTCCGGGAGCTATCCCACAGTGCACCACTCTGTTGACGCTCTGGACAGCAGTCCAAGCTTGGATTCTCTGACCAGCCACACAGGAAACGACCCGGGAAAATTTGAATTCCTTTTCCTTTCTGGGCACTTTGAATCTCATGTCCTGGTTGGACATCGGGGCGAGCTCAGCAGCACCTGCAACGATGCAGAGCTCTCCAGCAGAGGAGTCCATGCAATCCCAGAATAGAAAGAGGTCCCCAGCATGGACAGACCGGGAAGTCCTGGATCTGATCGCTGTGTGGGGCGATGAGTCTGTGCTTTTGGAGCTGCGCTCCAACAAACAGAATGCAAAGACCTACGAGAAGGTCTCCAAAGCCATGGCACTCAGAGGATACAGCCGGGATACAACGCAGTGCCGTGTGAAAATCAAGGACCTGAGACAAGGCTACCAAAAAGTCAGAGCGGCAAACGGACGCTCCGGAGCACAGCCCCAGACCTGCCGCTTCTACGAGGCACTGCATGCCATTCTAGGTGGGTCTGCCACCACTGCCCCACCAGTGACCGTGGACTCTGAGTATGGGATAGTGTCGAGGGGCAGTTCCTCGGCGATGTTCGCCGATGGGGAAGATGAGGAAGGGTTTGTGGAGGACGAGGCAGGCGACAGCGCTTACAATACCGCTTTCCCCGACAGCCAGGATCTCTTCATCACCCTCACAGAGATCCCCTACCAACCCTCCCTGGCCGTTAACCCGGACTCAGAATCAGGGGAAGGATCAGTCGGTAAGTGCTATAAACATGGAAACATTTATTTTTTAAAAAACAGGAATAAAAATGTGTAAAAACTATATGAAACCTTTTGCTTAAAAAACTATATAAAGAGAAGATCCACACAGATAGGGATGGAACAGAAATCCTCCTGGGACAGTTCCACGAAGCTCTCGGAGAGCAGCTCGAAAAGTCTCCGCAGGAGGTTCCTGGGGAGAGGTGCCTTATTTGGTGCTCCGTGGAAGCACACTCTTCCGCGCCAGGCCATCCTAATGTACAGCGGAATCATTGCCTCCACCAGCATGGCAGCATACGGTCCTGGTCTGTGCAGGGATTCTAGCAGCATCCGCTCTCTCTCTCTCCGAGTGACCCGCCTCAGGCTAATCTCGTTCGGCGACTGCTGCATCTAATTAGGGCAATTAGTGTACTGTTACTATTGTGAATGCTTGACTTTTACTTTGCATAGCAATGACCTTCGCTTAACAGCCACGTGTTGGAGGCCACAGAGGAAAAGCATACAGTGATCTTTCCCGTGCACAGCCGCGAGGGGCTGGAACAGGGTCAGACTTTATGCTTTACAGATTGCCTTCAGCGGGAGGGCACAGCTATCCATTAACTGTTAAGCAGCCTATAGTGTAGTGCTTACCAGGCCTGGCTGCTACACGGATTCAGCTGTACCGCCCCGCTTGTCCGATCTCCTGTGCAAGACCGCAGCCAATGAAAGCGTATTCCGAAATCTCGAACTTGTCCTGAGAGCTCGTGAGACTAGGTGCCCTGTATGGTCTTGTTCACAGAAACTGACTAGACTGTGTTCAGTGTTCGCAAACATGTATCTTTGGAAGGAAATCACTTCCTTTTTCCCATCACACAGCTGCGGCTCTTTCCCGAACTGCCCCGGCATCCCCCTCACAGAGGCTCGCGCAGATTAGGCGGCAAAAGAAAAAGACTAGGGACGATATGTTCTCGGAACTGATGGCTTGCTCTAGAGCCGAGGCGGCCCAGCAGAGACAGTGGAGGGAGACCCTATGTCAGCAGCAGCGCTCACACAGCGAACGGGAGGACAGGTGGCGGCAGGAAGACCAGCAGGCGACTCAAACGCTGCTTGGGCTAATGAGGGAACAAACGGACACGCTCCGGCGCCTTGTAGATGTTCTGCAGGACCGCAGGCAGGAGCAGAGAGCCCCCCCTGAACTGTATCTGCAACCGCCTTCCCCTGCCACAAAGTCCTGTCCCCCCCTCACCCAAAATCACAAGAAGGAGGGGCGCTAGGGGCCGTGAAAACTGTCACTCCACCCCAGCAGAGCGCTCATGTACCAAACAGCTCTCATTCCCTAAAGTGTGAGAAGTGCTTCCCTTCCAGGATCACCCAGTCCCAAATCCAAGTTTCATCCCCCCACTGTGTAGTTGAGTATTAAAAGTAGTTTGTTGTTATTCACTGTTTCCGTCACGTTTTCCTTGTCAGAAGACTTTGTGTGAAGGGGGGGGAGGGGTTTTATAATTGCATAGGACAGCCTCCATTACCAGGGTACAGACTTGGGGGCAGGATCAACAGCAGGACACACACAGACTGCAGTCACTAGGCACTAGGGTCATTCTGGGAGGTGAATGCTGCCCCGGGTCAGTATGTGAGGTGTATGCTGCCCCAGGGTCCTAGCGCCTGACATCCACAAATGGCAAGGCAGGCTGCCCTTACCATGCCCTTCCCCCCTAGCCACGAGCCTCTCCGATGCCCTGAGCCCCAGCAAGAGCCCTCATCCACGGACACATACTCACCCTTCCCACACACCCCTCACCCCTTCCTACGCCCCAGTCCAGAGCCTGCATCCAAACTCCGTCCCAAAGACGGCACCCCTCACCCCTTCCTGCAAACCCACCCCTTCCTGCACACCCACCTGCAACCGTCCTCCCCCCAGAGACCGCTGTAGGAGCAGGAGCCTGTCATTCCTCTAGTGTAGAAGCGGTCTGGACATCAGTGCACACCGTACCCACCACAGTCCGCGTCCATGTTTCAACCCTTGAACAGGAATTCATAATTAAAGAAAACTTTATTAATAATCAGTGCTCCATTAAAGTTATTTTAAAACGTGTGTTGGAAGGGGGGAAACCCGGAGAACGGGGTATGTAACCGCAGATCGAAGTCAACAGTCACTGAAACAGGCTCAGGTTCAGCTTCTCTGTAAATCAACTGGAGAGTCATAGGTTACCCTGCTCTCCGAGGAACCTATCTTTCAAAGCCTCCCGGATGCACAGCGCTTCCCGCTGGGATCTTCTATCGGCACGGGTGTCTGGCTGAGCGTAATCAGCAGCCAGGCGATTGGCCTCAACCTCCCATCCAGCCATAAAGGTCTCGCCCTTGCTCTCACAGAGATTGTGGAGCACACAGCAAGCAGCAATAACAACGGGGGTATTTTTTTCGCTGAGGTCCAAGCGAGTCAGTAAGCTCCGCCATCTCCCCTTGAGACGTCCAAAAGCACACTCCACCACCATTCTGCACTTGCTCAGCCGGTAGTTGAAGAGTTCCTTCTCACTGTCCAAGGCGCCTGTATAGGGCTTCATGAGCCAGGGCATTAGCGGATAGGCTGGGTCCCCGAGGATCACTGTAGGCATCTGCACATCCCCAACAGTTATTTTGTGGTCCAGGAAGAAACTACCTGCCTGGAGGCGTTTAAACAGACCAGAGTTCCTGAACACACGCGCGTCATGAACCTTGCCCGGCCACCCCACGTAGATGTTGGTAAAACGTCCCCTATGGTCCACCAGTGCTTGCAGCACCATAGAAAAGTAGCCCTTTCGGTTAATGTACTCACTGGCCTGGTGGGCCGGTCCCAGGTTAGGGATGTGAGTCCCATCTATAGCCCCACCGCAGTTTGGGAATCCCATCGCGCCGAAGCCATCTATGACGACCTGGACGTTTCCCAGGGTCACTACCTTTGAGAACAGTTGCTCAACGATTGCGTGGGCTACTTGAATCACAGCAACCCCCATGGTAGATTTGCCCACGCCAAAGTGGTTCGCTACTGACCGGTAGCTGTCTGGCGTTGCAAGTTTCCAGAGGGCTATGGCCACTCGCTTCTGCACAGTCAGGGCTGCTCGCATCCGGGTGTCCTGGCGCTTCAGGGCAGGGGACAGCAAGTCACAGAGTTCAAGGAAAGTGCCCTTACGCATCCTGAAGTTTCGCAGCCACTGTGATTCATCCCAGACCTGCAGCACTATGCGGTCCCACCAGCCCGTGCTTGTTTCCCGGGCCCAGAATCGCCGTTCCACACCATGAACTTGACCCATTGCCACCATGATCTCCACTGCGCGGCGTACCCTGCTTTGTGAGAGGTCTGCGCCACTCTGTGACTTCCTGTCCTCACCGCGCTGACGGAGCCTCCTCGCCCGATTTCTCAGCAGCTGACTGTGGAAGAGGTGGACGATAAGGTGCGAGGAGTTGACAACGGCCATAAGTGCAGCGATGATCGCAGCGGGCTCCATGCTCGCAGTGCTGTGGCATCCGAGCTGTAACCGACCAGAGAAGGGCGCGAACAGATTTCCCGCCGGCGCTTTCACGGAGAGAGGACGGGAGTGACGGTTCAATGATGACAGTTACCCAAAACCACCCTCGACACATTTTTCCCCCCAGCATGCATTGGGGGGAAATCCCAGGATTCCAATGGGCAGCGGGGAGTGCGGGAACTGTGGGATAGCTTCCCACAGTGCACCGCTTCCAAAGTCGACACTGGCCCCGTTACTGTGGACTCACACAGTCGAACTAGTGTATTTAGTGTGGATACACAACTTCGACTTCATAAGGTCGATTCCACAAATTCGAATTAAGTTGATTTGAAATAGTCTTGTAGTGCAGACGTACCCTTAGATACACTATTAATCCGTTATTCACAGGCCACATCTTTGTGGGCTATAGACTCTGATCTGTTGTTGCTCCTTTAACAAGAAAGTGCAGTTGCAAAGTCATACCAATATCATCAGCTATTCTTAGCCTACAGCAGGGTGAAAGCCTCTTCAGCACTGCTAATAAAAACACATATGATGAGCCATTCTGCATGCAATTATCAATGTCACCATAGCTGTCTAAATATGCTACAGTGATCCCCAAAAGAGATAAGGGGACCAACCGAGATAGTTATGTACAACATCAAACACAAATGCTGTAAATCAAGTATCTTGTTTTATCAAGATACACAAATGTGCTGCTAACCTATTCATAGAGAGCTAGATTCTGCCACCCTTACTCCCATATAGTACTACCTTATTCTGCAAATGCTGACACTGATTTCAGTGGGCATGAAGTACTACTTGGTGTGCATATGGATGGCAGAATCTGGCCCACAAAAAAGGCCAGATTCTGTACTTAAACCTCTGCAGTCAGTCCTAATGAAGTCAGCACAGAATTTGGCTCAAGATGTTTAAAAATTTAGCAGCAGATAGTGCTCACACTGAAGCCAATTGCAGGTTACTTGAAATTGTTGTATCAAAATGTTGCAAGCAAAAGTTGGCATCAAGAAATAATGACCAGTTATTCTGCTGAACTTTTAAATGTTTATTTTGCATTGACAAATACAACACACACACACTCAATACACCAACAGGCTGTGTTTTGAATGCCAACAAAATTATATCAAAAGAATTCAACCATACACCACAGTTTCTACAATGTCTCTGGCAGAAGTACATCATTTTATCAAAATGGATCTTCGAAATACGACTGTAGTGAAATTTACATACATTTAGAATAAAGTAGAAGGCATCTGCAAAAATATACAGCAAAAATATCTTCCCCGCAGAACCAGATAAATGGGAAAACAAAACAAATAATTACATTTCTGATAAAGATCTTTGAATTCATTTAAGAAAGTGCTTCAGTTGCCAGTCATGTCATAAAGGCCATGCCTGGCAAATAATGCTTAAATTCTTTTGCTATAAACAAATAAGATGCAAATAATCTCTCAGACTTTCTTGGTTTATAAAATGCAATTCTTCATATTACTGCACCCAAAGACAGATATGATCCCTCTTTTCTCTAAATTAAAAAATAAATAAAGGAACTGTTTTAATAACGAGTGCAAATGGATGAGATTATTCTGAGCATTATAATGCCCATATCTGGTTCCCTTCAACAATTAGTTTAAACTATCTTTACATTTCAGCAGTTCTTATATTGCCATTGCATATCTCATTGTTAGTCTAGATGAAAAACTAATGTTTGCCCAGTGGTGATATTAGGACAAAAATTACTCAATCTCATAGACTTTTTGCACCCTTGCTACACTATTGTACCAGGCTGCTGTTCGGCTATTGACTGACAGAAAAGTCCAGCAGAGCACAATTCACTCAAATAACTGAGGTCACTCTGACACACTTCACAAAGGACAAATTTCTGAAAAATGGCTAATGTGTATAAACTGAATGAGGCTAATCTCTTGAACAGAAAAACAGCCTTTTAACAGAAGTCTTTTGGCATGAAATGGCACATGGCACTTCTTTCAAAGAGAGTAAGGGATCATTTGGTTTTATACAGTATCTTTCTCACTCAGTATTTCCTAAAGTGCTTATCAGTAATGAGCTCTAGACACTCGTAGGGCAGACGCTGTGTAGGCACATACGGTCATTGTACTCAATGTTATCTCCTGTAGAGTGTTGGACAGTAGATCTTGTTTTATTCAGATTGCAAATGTTGGCCAGGACACTGTAGTTCTAGTTTATTGTATTCTGTTCTATTACCTAGAAGGCACTGAATGCCAAATTCTGATCTCAGTTACACTGGTGTAAACCTCTTGTAGCTGAAGGGTATGTTTCTGATTTTCAGCATATCAGCCAAATTCCACTCTTTTTTGCACTAGTGCAAACCTACTGAGCTGTGCATGTCCAAGCAGAATTAAGCTCTATGTCTTGTAAGACATATTGTATGGATGTGAATAAATGACTATCCTAATATGCCTTGAAGAATAATGGATCTGCTTTTAAAAGGTGTGTCTTTGGTTCCATCTTAGGTATGACACTAAATTATTAAGACGGTGTTCTTATTGGATCACATTAGTCTAAGTAGTGTCCTAAGAGCAGCGTTCATTTGTAAATGATCTGTTTATATAGCTATTCCTGAAACAGCCTTCTTTTTAATGATAGGCACATTAATATGAATATAATACATAACATTTGCGAGAGGGACATCACAGAAATTGGCTAAGATAGAAATACCCAGACAAAAAGCATGCAAACCAGAAGGGAGATTTGCTAACTGGAAAAAAATATTTCTGATGTCAAAACATGCTGCCTTCCTCACTTAGACCGCTGTTAGATGTCCTCTGCCTTGTTACCGGGGCACATCATAGATCCTGGGTTAATTAGTCTCATTTGGCGGGTTTTGTACATCTGTTACATATTCAGGAGTTGTTTTATTTTTCCGAGTAGCTATCTAGCTTTAGCGATACATAAGCTGGTGAACAGCTGTTCCTAAGAGCCCATGAATGAAAAAAAGAAAATCACAGTGAGCTACAGAAGGCCACAAAGCATTTGATGGAGTTGCACTTTCTCCAGGTGTATGTGATGAGGATTTAGGAACTATACAGGAGTTTTTCTAAATGATATTTTAATAGCTGAAAGCCTTTTTAAATGTTAGCAAGGCATTTTCCTTTCTTTCACTAGCTTCAATTGTTATTACCATTCATTTCAAGGGAAGTTATAAGTGTGCAAAGTAGTTTGAATTAACCTCCTGGTCAGGTACCTAAACCTCAAAGGAACTAGAATCTGTCTAAACCTGTCTGGCCCAGCTCTAATATAATCCTTTAAAGTACAAGATGAACACAAAGAAACAACTCTACCATTAACCAAGTCTACACTTAATAAAAAAACAAGTTTAAACAGGCACATTAATTCAGGGCATAAATTACAAAACAAAAACAACAAAAGACATTAGTAAATTCTAGGTGATTTCACATTTTAGCTTAGAGCCAGACTATTAAGATTGATTGCCATGAACACGGGTTAATCAAAATCTTATTTGCAGACTGCTGCTCTCCTACCTTTTTCATTCAAAGTGGGAACCCATTTTTTGTAATTATTTCTCTCTGGTGTCCTTGCAGGCTGACTGGTTTGTTTTCCACTGACACAAGCAATATGCTGATTAAATTGGGTTTACATCTTGCTTTATTATCATAAAGCCATTATCCTCTCTCCTACCACTACAATATGTAGAAGAAATATTACTTTTAGGAATCTCAGTGTCCTGTTTCCAAGCTAATGGCAAATTTCCCACTGATTTCAATAGGAGGAGGCTCAGACCCTTAGCATTAGAGTCACAAGGAGCCACAGGCATTGTAATGCTGAGTGTTACCACATCTAACTTTTTAGTGCCCCGCTGCCCAGTGGAATTCACAAACCCATGTTAAGCACAATGTAGGGAGAGAGTAAGGTGCCTAAAAGGGATTCTCAGAAGCCAGTACCTTGACTAGCAGGGAGCTGCATAAATTAGCCAATAGGAAATGCTGAGGACAGGGTGCGGCCTAAGTCCCACCCTTCAAAGGGATTTAAGCACCCAACTGACCAGAGATGCCTTCCTCCACACAGGGCTCAAACCATGAACTCCTCTCTTGTAGTTAGGCACCCAAGTCAGCTCAGTCCTTTCTTAAAAAAAAAAAAAATTGCAGAAGGTGGAAGTGCCCACTTTATACCCAATAGCCCAGTGGGTAGAGCAGTCTCCCAAGCTCTCCTATCGCTTTAATTTGACCTTCTAACCTGAGCTAAAAGATGAGTTGCCTTGTGTTCACTGCTAGTTTAACCCGAGTTAATAGCACATCTCTTTTTGCAGTGTAGACCTATCCTTAGTGACTGATTGGCTTCAATGGGCTTTGGATGAGGTTCTTGATTTCTTCTTTATTCAGACATATATGGGCCGAATAAGCATCTTTATTTTGTGTCACTGTGAAACTGAACAAGGCGGCAAGTAGATTTAAAGTAAAAACAGTGGATTACAAAATGTCAAAGTACCTCAGTGTAATTTACGCTATTTCTTGAATTATCATTGAGATGTCAGAGTCCTGATGTCACATTAAAAGTAATCACCTCTGAGGTTTTGACATACAATGTTAACTGCCAATCTAACTCCAGTTACTTTTCTTTCTTGTCTGTCATTATGGTGAAGATTAGACACAAGGGCATGAAAAGTGATTAGCCAAATGCTTTCTGGCTGCCACCTCGGATTTTCATATTTCATGCTATTTCAATGTGTACCTACAGAGGGAAGATTAGTTGTTCATGAATGTTATCCTTACCTACAAGAGTATTTACAGTAGCCCATTTCTAATATTGCCCATTACCAAACCACAGCCTAGTGTGATATCAAAAATTATGTTTGAACTTGAGAGCTACTTTTTCCATTTGATTATGCATTGCTATTAAGTACAATTACGCCATTTTAAAGGCCTTCTCTGCCCAATGGTTTTTCATACTCTAACATATAAGTACAGTTATTGTACCAATCCCATGTACAAACCTCCTTTAACTCTGATAGAAATTCCATGGCTGAATTTAGATATGGTATAAGAAAATGTATCTCCACTAATCTCAGCAAGCTTGCATTTGTGTATAACAGACCAAACTTTGGCATGTATATTCTTGCAAACAATTTCATAGAGATCCAATCCAGAAAGGAGGCCATTAAATGGGACAGGTTAGAGGTTATGGGCCCATGAAAACCTGGAGGAAAACAAGGGAGTTAGTAAAAGATGTTCAAACAATTCAGCAGAAATGTGAGTGCTTATAATCCAACCTGAAAATTACTCAAGGAAAGATCTGAGTAATGAGATCCTCCAACTGAAATCGCTGCTGAGAATGGAGCTTGATTTAAAAAAAAATCAAAAAAAATCCCAAGGCTGTAATGTTTCTGAAAGCTGGCTTTTAGGACACATCTATTGTTTCTTGGCTGATATTTCATATTGTGAGTAACCCACCCTTTGGGTGGGTGTGAAAGGGATATCTACTGTGAATAGCTAAGGTAGACTACATCGCCATAGTGTGAAACAATGCTTCACTAACCTGGGTGTTTCGTAGGTATTACTTGTAAAAAAAAAAAAAGTGCAAAGTTTATTTTTTTTAAAAGGTAGATTGTACCTTTCTGCTGTTCCCCAAAGCCCCCTCTCCTTTGCAGCAGGTGAGTTTATTCTTGCATTTACTAAAAATCAGTAATTACCATGGTAAGCCCATGTATCAACGACTCCTGCTGCCTTTCAGCACTTGAAAGAGAACACCATTATTATACACAACGACACTGGCAATTCTTCTAACAAATCACTGAAATCTAAAGAAAGGAAAGGACTCCTATTATTTTTTTCCTCAAGTCTCTTGCATTTTCCCCAAAAAAGGAGGTAGGAATAATATCTGGATCTAGCAGATAAGCTTAGAGTCAAAATTAAGTACAGTAACGAGTCTTTTCAATAACTTAAGCTGTTGAATCTGTGTCTCAAATGTTACCTGACATAAAAATTATTGATTCTTCTCCTTCAAAGAAACAAAAATCCCCAGAAAACATGATGTATATGGCAGAAAAAAAGTCATATTCTTTAGCTTGAATGGTTTTAGCTATGATAATTTTAGGTAACTGTTAATAATAGGCCATACTCCTTTGTTTATATTTATGTATTGTTGGCAAACCAGATACATAATTGTCTGGCATTCTAAGTCCATTCAAAAGTACTACTATGCTTAGTTATGTGGAGACACCGGCACGCCACAGATGCCCAAATTCACAGTAAGGCTTAAGACTACTTGTCAAAAGTAATTTGCATGCAAGGTGTATCAATATTCTTTCATGCTGCTGTCTGTCTGATTTCATCTGTTAACATGATAGGTCGCCCTTTCCATCCATTATTAGAACAACTGGAGATAGCATTTGCTACCTGACAAAACTTTCGGAGGAGAATTTTTCTTAATAGCAGATAAACCCAGGGGTCCAAGATCTGGTTTAGTGAGGCCAAGCGGACAGCCGTCAAGAAGAAATTGCATTCTTTCTGCAGTTCTATGCTTTGAACTGTGTTGTCAGATGGCTTGCAGTGTTCAACCGACTTGTGACTGAAGATCATTTTCAACATCATAATCTAAGAAAAGATGAGAAAAATTTGTATCATTAAAAATAAGCTACATCCATACTTCTTTGGACAGAAATGTCTTATGAGAGAGGGGCCCATCAGATTAGAATCTTCCGATCCCCTCCAGCTACTTCCCTCAAATCAAACCACAATCATGGAAAATAAAGGATGTCCCCAGTGAACTTCATTCAAAGAGGCCTTACGTACAATACTGTGTGTTGTGTGGATTTGCGTGCAGGATGTGCTCCAGGTCACAGCAGTAATTGGGGGGGAGATAAAGATCTTACCCTCCACCTTGTCCACTGTTTTGATCCAATATATCTGGCACTGATATCAGCCAGGAGCCTGTCTTTGGGACTTGGCAGAAGGCTAGATGAAATTGTACTGATGGGAGATGGACTGATCTAGACTAGGAAGTTGCAGAGCTTGGGAAATCAATTAAAAGAGCTCATACTGCCACCTCCACCCTTACCCATGTTGCTAAATCTAGCTGGATAATTCATATTGAGAAAAGAAACTTCAATATAATACGAGTTAATAAGTACAAAGGATGATAAGCATGGCTATTTGACCCCTAAGTGTTTTAGTTGGTGTGGTTGAGAAAAGGTAGGCAAATTGTAAAATCATGGGCATTTAAACATGGGCATTTATGCAAGCATTTCCATATCTGACATATCCCATACATTATAGTACCCACCACCCAAAATGGGGCCAGAGTGGCCATGCCTCTGGCTAGTATAACATGCCCGGCAGCTGTCAAAAGAAATTGCATCAGTAGATCGGCTTTTCTTGATGTGTTACCACTATCGACCCCAAATAAAACAAAGCCATTAATTTGTAGAGAAGCTGAAGATCTTCAATCATACTATCTCTCAGAAAATCTCTACTCCAGGGCAGTCCTAACACATGTATTTCAAACTGCCAGCTGCTAAACTAACAGCACCATCATAGAGATGTGTCAGTGATCCCCTTAGTCCTTGGGGGTGTTAGATAAGATCTGTGCATTATTTGCTATTGCTTACTGAGATGGTTGGCACAAATAGACATTTGAACTTGGCAAATCAATTTTCCTTGTTGGTTTATGAATTACCACAAGGTTTGTGGCTTTTAAAGACTTATCAACTGAAGACTGCAATATAATAATTCAATCAATCAAAATAATGCTTAGCACTTCAAGAGCCCTTTGCATCTAAGAATCTCGAAGAGCTTTATAGACATTAATGAAATAAATCTCCTAACATAGAAGCATCATTAGCCCCATGTTACTGAGGGGAAAATGAAGGCCAATAAGAGTTTAGTTCATTTGCCCATGGTTATACAGGAAAGAGGCAAAGCTCTTCTTCCATCTCTATGAAGGCTGCCTGAGCATCAGTGGGCAGGACAGAGGAGTGGGAAGGGCTAGAAGATATGCTGCTACATCCTGCAAGGAGGCCATGCATGGGTTGGTGGAGGCTACTCCAGGAGACAGGCTTCCCTTCCCCCTGCACTCTTCCCAGCTGCTCCTGCCTAAAGACTGGTCCCTCTGTGCACAGATGCCATCCTCTTCTCCCCATACCCCAATATGGCTCCTAAGAGCAAGGGCACGGTTTGGCCTAAAGAATCCTTGCAAATAATTACAAATTACAATGCTGGAGGATGGCTGGCTAAAAATAGTTAAGTGGGGCCTCTGGAAGTCAGGAATGCTCACCAGCAGTTTTGTCCTCAGTGATCACCAATCACATAGTTCTTCAGAAGCTAGAGTTCTCAAGCTGAAACATTAGACTTAGCACAAGTTTGAATTTGTTTGTTTTTAAATAGAATGAATGCTCTTTTAAATTGCTTTATTTTATGAACTTGCTGGGAGTCTTTGAGCTTTCATATATACAACATGTTGTGAGTAGACATTTAAAATTAGATTGGACAGATTGTTAGTAAATTTATAATACAGAATACATAATCTTGCACTGCCAGGAAGATGTACTTGATGACATAATACCTTTTTATTGTCTCTAGTGTCCATGATTCTATGTGAATTGCCCCATCGCTTTATGTAGTTTATAGTTTAATAAAACAGGGTGATTTACATTACTATACAAATTATGGGCCAGATCCTCTGTTGATATAAATCTCTGGGGCTCCAGTGACTTCAGTGATTTACACCAGTTGAGAATCTAGCCCTGTAACTTTTACAGACTTCAGTTAAAATTATTTTAATAGGTCAACACAGAATTCATGAAATTATAACCTTATATGTTGTTTAAAGTGAAATTTTCAGCAAAGCAATTTAACACTCCATGTAACAGTGGAGTATTATGTAATATAAACAAAACAGATAGCAACTGGCACATGAAAGCAGATTCTTTATAAATACTGTATTTTATCTGCCAATTGATATTGCAATTTCATGAATTCTGAAATAACAGCACAAGATTAAAAGGATTATAAGGGCTATCATATTTCAGAGTTCCTCAAATACTGATCCTGAAGGAAATAACCTGAATGCTGGGAATGATAATTAATTACTGTTTGGTTTCCATTTGCTGTAATGTAAACACAGAGACATATTTACATCTCATAATTATTATTTGTATTACAGCGCAGTGAACCCATTGTGTGTACACATTGGCTGTAATGTACACACAGAAACATAGTTACATCTCATAATTATTATTTGTATTATGGCAGTGCCTAATGACCCAATCAGAATGAGGCCCCATTGTGCTAGACTCTGAAGATGCTCAATCTAAACTGTAGACAAGTAACGATAAGTGGCTTTAAATAGTTGGAGAAAGCAGAGGCAGGGGAAGGAAGAGGGTAACAGTGGTAAGGTCATGTGGTTACACAGTATAACCCGTGTGCCTAATAGGGAGATCTCTCTCTAGGACAGGGGAGGGCAAACTATGGCCTGCAGGCTGGATCCGGCCCATCAGGGCTTTAAATCCAGCCTGCAGGACTGCCAGCCCTATGGTGCAGCAGGGCTAAGGCAGGCTCCCTGCTGGCCCTGGCCCCGTACTGCTCCCGGAAGCAGCTGGCACCACATCCGTGCGGCCCCGGGGGGAAGAGGAGATGCAGAGGGCTCCATGCGCTGCCCTCGCCTGCAGGCACCAAATGGGGAACCGCGGCCAATTGGAGCTTTGCAGGTGGTACCCACAGGCGAGGGCAGTGCATGGCGGCGCTACCGGCCACACCCCACCCCCAGGAGCAACTGCTGGACATGCTGACCACTTCCGGGAGCAGTGTGGGGCCAGAGCAGCCAGGGAGCCTGCCTTAGCCCCACTGTGCGCCGCTGCCATCCTGGAGCCACTCGAGGTAAGCAGTGCCAGGCCAGAGCCCTCACCCTGAAGCCCTCCTGCACCCCAGCCCCCTAACCCCTGCCTTGAGCCCCCTCCCACTCTCTGCACCCCCTCTTGCAGCCCAACCCCCTGCCCTGAGCCCCCTGCTGCACGCTTCCCCCCTTCCCTGAGCCCCTCCTGCACCCCAAACCCCTGCCCCAGCCCTACATTCATGGCCCTGTATATAATTTCCCCACCCAGATGTGGCCCTCAGGCCAAAAAGTTTGCCCACCCCTGCTTTAGGAGATCTGTTGGGTGGGGTAGGAATGAGTTGTGTCTGGTTCACTGTTGCTAGGCAGATACACAATTAGCACTGCACACTCCGAAGTTTCTGGAATTGGGTTTGGTAGTTTTGGGTATGCCCTGTTGCTGGAGTCAGACCCTATGGGGGCAAGTAGTCAGGGCAGCGGCTTTGCAAAAGGCCAGCTGCGGCCTGGGAGAAGCTGAACCACAGAAGCAGAAAGTAGGCTGTTTCCCCCTAACTCTGAAGCATTTTGCAGCTGGTTAGTGATAATGTTAAGCCTCCAACAGGGAAGCCCTGGCCGTGTTAACTGTAAAAAGGGAAAACCTTTTTTTAATTTTAAATGTATACTTGGAATGTTGTTCGATTTTAGCCAAATTATTTTAAATTGTCTCAGTTAGTATGATTCACCAACTTTTCTCTTATTTAAATGTGATGATGGAGAAAAAGTCACTTATATTTTGCTATTTTCAGTTTTTCAAAAACTGTTTTTAAAAATCTATATACTTAACTGAGAGGTTGGTTAATTGGTTAGCTGACTCACTCACTGAGTGATTGCAGCAGGGAAGGATGATTCCAGCTGGAGATTTCTACAAGCAAGTGAAGGGAAGATGTTGTTGCAATGCTTTTGACTCAGCAGACTGTATAGATTTTGGTGAGCAATGACTGTAACAGATTCAGGTGAACTCAATTTTAGCTTTTGGGAACTCCAAGTTACATCTCACTGTTTTTCTGTGGGGACTGACCTGTTTATATTTAATTTGTTTTCTTTATGTTTATGTATAACTGAAGATAATATATGTGGATTATAAAGTGTCCATGTTATGTTGTAGAAATTGTAATGTTTCTTTATCTTTATAAAATTGGTACTTAGGAATTACATTTCATTCCTTTTTGTTCTTTTTGGATTTGAATGTGGGAAGGTTGACCCCATGCAATCCTTAGTGACTGAATTCTGGGTCTCCAGGTGCTTTTCTATGGAAGCTGGGGCTTTTTAGGCAGTGGAGAAGGACAATGAACTAAACTTCTAGCTCACCCAAAGGTTACAATAGCCTGTTTCATGGACAACTTACTGATTGCAGCTTCCATTAATTTAGTTTTATTTTTTAAAGACTTCTGCCCATGATTATTTCCAGTTTTATTTTAAATTATATAAAATATACTTCAGCCTCTACTGCTGTCTAATTTTAAGTGATAACAATACAACATCACTTCCCCTATATCCTCCTTTTTTGACCAAGCCTTTCCCAGGGTCCAGGCACTGTCATCTACCTGACAATTCCTCTACAATTCCCATCATAGAGGACTGATGTCCAGAGCTTCTGAGGACATTCTGCTCCTTGCCTGTCCCTCACCATAGTAACCTCTGACTAACCCCATTTAGGGTTGCCAGGGATCTGGTTTTTGACGGGCACGCCAGTCGAAAAGGGACCCAGGTGGCTCTGGTCAGCACAGCTGACCAGGCTGCTAAAAGTCCAGTTGGCTGCAGTGGCCAGCTCCGCATGGCTCCTGGAAGCGGCCAGCATGTCCGTCTGGTTCCTAGGTGCAGGGGTGGCTAAGAGCGCTCCACTCCCTTCCCATGCCTGCGGCACAAGTGCCACCCCGAGTGCCGGCTTCGCAGCTCCCATTAGCCGGGAACCGTGGCCAATGAGAGTTGTGGGGGCGGCGCCTGTGGACAGGGGTAGCGCGCAGAGCCCCCTGGTCACACCTGCACCTACGAGCTAGAGGGACATGTTGCCACTTCCTAGGAGCTGCCTGAGGTAAGTGCCGCCTGGAGCCCACACCCCTCACCCCCTCCCACACCCCAACCCCCTACCCCAGCCCCAGCCCAGAGCTCCCTCCCCAAACCCCTCATCCCCAGTCTCACCCCAGAGCCCCTTCCCGCACCCTGAACCCCTAATTTCTGACCCCACCCCGGAGCCAGTCCATATCCCCTCCCACAGCCCAACACCCTGCACCAGCCTGGAGCCCTCTCCCATACTCCAAACCCCTCCTCCCTGGCCTCATCCCAGAGCCTGCACCCCAGCTGGAGCCCTCACCCACTCTTGCACCTCAACCCCCGCCCAGTGAAACTGAGCGAGTGAGTGAGGGTGTGGGAGAGCAAGCGACAGAGGGAGGGAGGATGGAGAGAGCAGGGGGCGGGGGCCTCAGAGAAGGGGCAGGGCCACGGGGCACGGGTGTTCAGTTTTCTGCCATCAGAAAGTTGGCAACCCTAGCCCCATTTCCAAGAGATAGGCCTATCTCTGGCTCCTTCTCAGGCTGGCTACCCCTAGACTAGATAATCATAACAATCCCTTCTGGCCTGAAAAAAATCTCTGTATTTTTTGAGTTAGCCTTAAAGGGTTAATGGCTTTGTATTCCGAAGTATTGTATGCACGAATTATAAGTGTAGTCATGGCAAATACATTCTAGCAGATACAGTATTTTTTTAAAAATTAAGAATTGTTCTGCAATGATTACTCATAATGTTAAAACTATTTATGTAACAAATTTAAATAATCTATGCTAGGAAAAGAGGGACAAGGCAATTACAAGGCAATTCTCCCTTTAATGCACATTAAAGAAATTCCATGGGAGTTAAACACAAATATCAAGGGGGAAAATATACTTTAGATTGCCTATGTATGGGCTATGTTAAGCCTGATTCTGATCTCCTGTACGATGGTTTTACTCTGACATGCTACTGACTACAATAGAGTTACTCACAATTCATTCTGAGACAAGTGAGATCAGAATCAGGCCCATTGTTCCTAGTGTGTGCCAATCTTTTTAATTATTCTAGAATTATTCTTTTTAATTATTACAAAAAACCCACTAATTGTTCTATAATTCCTGCTCTGAACTTTGGGACTATGAATCCAAGAGGGAAACATGTTGGCATAGAGGCTACACACTGGAGAGAAGAAGATTTATGGAACCCGGCCCCTCGAAAATTCATAAAAAGTTTTGAAATGATGTCATTTCATAAAGAAACAAATACCCAGAGTGAATTTAATGAGTTGTATCAGCAGAATCCCAAGCAGACAGGAAGAAGAAATAAGATAAAACAAATTCAAAGGTCTGCTGCCCAGCATGTTTTTAACTGGCTCTGCCTTTGATTTGTAAAGATCAGGTCAGTTGCCAGTTCAGCATTCAGTGCTGACCTTTTTATAGCAAAATGTTAGAGGATCTCTTTGCCTTCTCTCTACAGCTCCCTGAATAGTTTGTCACACTATCAATTATGTTTAAAAGCCTCAGTCTGTCCAACTTCTGCTGTGACTGTCCCATTTCTCTCCTCACTGCATGTAGGTGCCTCTTTTTCTCTTGACATAGATGCATTAAGTAAAGTGGAGGGCACCCTGGCAGTACAAGTCAAATAGTTTTGTCTTTCTGCTTTTAATCTGAAAAAATATTATTTAAAATAAATCAGCAAGAAGCATTGCTACAGAGTAGTAGAGGAGGGGATATTTTTTGGAGCGTGTGTGTAAAAAAGAGAAAAGGACATTTTGCTTAAAAATGTATGGCTTTGTGAAACAGACTTGTGAGATCCTTCTACCTTTTAAAGAGAGGATTGTGTGTTCCTCTGCAAGGAAAACACCTTGCACATTTTAGGCACTATCTACACAATAAGAGTAAAAGCAAAATATGACAAACAAAATGGAAATAGTTTGAAATTGCTTTAGCTCTGTATTCAATGTACTGTACTAGTGAACAATGAAGTAGTCATTAAATGTAGTCTTTGGCTTACTTAGTTTCCCAGTCTTTAATGACAGACAATTCCCATGTTTCAAAAAATGGAGCTATTCTTGTCTCTTATAGCTTTGATATTACATTAGGAAAAGTAATAACGTGGCAAGAAAAATAAGCTACCAAGATACACACAATAGGGCTTTCATAGTATTCAGAGTGGAAGGAGACATCTGGTATCTGGGTGACCAGTAGAGATTCTGGCTGTATAAACACTCATTAGGGGCCAGATACCAGAAACACTTATGCACATGACTAAATGTGCAGTTTATGGCCCTGTATAAACTGGTCAGGTTAAGAATCAACTAGTGTATTGACCCTCAAATAATTAAGGCTAAGGACAAATATTTTCCATACTGGATGTGAAATCCTGGCCTATTGAAGTCAGTAGCAAAATTCCCCTTAACTTCAAAGGGCCAGGAATTCAAACTTGTTAATGGGGGTTTTGGGGCAGAGTCGAGACTCCCCAGAGTTTTGAGTCCTGTATATCCAAGTCTGTTTCATGGCAGCAAAAATGACAGCCACCTTGGATGTCCTTAAGGGAGAAGTCTCTGCAGCTGTTTCTAAAGTATGTAAATCTTAAATTTTAACTAGAAAAAGCCTATTCAAATAGACTTCGAGAACAGCTGCATGAACTCCTGCCACTGAAGGAACAATAGTGAGTATGGCCCTGTGGGAAAATGAATGAAGCCAAAGCCAGGAGGATCCTGCATAGCTCTCCTGCCTTCAGGCCCCATACACCTTGTGCAGTGGAACCACATCCGCAATCCACATTCTACAAGGCTGAATAGGCTTCTGGATGGAAAGATTCAATGAGGAAGCAGTGACAGTGGGTGACAGTGCACCTCTTTGGCCAATTCTAGCAATTGCCATTGAGCTCTAATTCACTATCACGTTCTAATGTGCTGCATTAAATCCTGTGAACGTAAAGATACACCGCTACCTCGATATAACGCCACCCGATACAACATGAATTTGGATATAACGTGGTAAAGCAGTGCTCCGGGGAGGTGGGGCTGCGCACTCCAGTGGATCAAAGCAAGTTCAATACAACACGGTTTCACCAATAACGCGGTAAGATTTTTTGGCTCCCAAGGACAATGTTATATCAAGGTAGAGGTGTACCTTACTGCTTTGAGGGCTCACTACAGCATTTGCTCTTACATTGCTGCTGAGATGTGGTCAAATCGAGGCTACGCTGGTGCTCTTAAGAGTAGAACATTGTCCTGTCATTTAGAAAGCAATTTTCCCTAGGTTTGCAATATGGTTACTGAGTTCACCTTTGTCACAAGCTTTTAATGATCTCTGTACAGGTAACATGCAGAAGTTGCGAGGGGAGGGGAGGGGGGTGTTTTTCAGATTTTCCTGGGATGTTATTAATTTACAAAAAAATAAATTCATTGGGCAGAACTAGCTCATTTCTAATGCTATCTTATTTACACTGAATATTCCAGTAGCACCACTAGCCATTCTTCCCAAGGTAGCTGCACTAGTCAATGGTAAGGGCCATATCCTCCACCCTAATACACGAGCCATGTGTAGGGGAGATCTACAGGGGTCTCAGAGGGGGAAGAAATCTCCCTGCCAGGCCATGGAACAACAGTGGAGTCAACTAGAGGTGCTGCTGCACCACCTGGCTCCAAGTGGTTTCCATTATATACAGGGTTTACAGTTTGGTTCAATGGTTCTCAGCACCCCCACTATAAAAATTGTTCCTGCACCCCTGTTGTGGGCAACCCAAGGTGGTAGTAGGCCCCATAGCTAGTTACACCTCTTCCCTTCAAGACATGTGCATGCACACACATTGGAACATGTCTGGTGGGTCCAGGTGCTGGATGCTCTAGCACCATTCACAATGCTATCCTGTGGGGGCAAAGTCCCCACCATGCTTCATAGTCTACAGGGCTACAGATATCGTCCCCTCCTCCCACCCCTCGGCCAAGTCTCATGCAGCAGAAACACACACATTCTACATTCAGGGCCCGATACTTCTGAAAAGGGGTTTGCCCCAGATCAACAAGGAAGAGACTGAGCAAAAAAAGAACAGAAGAAGAAGAAAGGGTAAAAGTTGTGTGATTAGCCTCTTTAAAAAAATGCTAAAATGTTGCAGTGTTTACTGTCATCACTAGTTCTCTAAAAACTGCCAAAAATACAACACAGGGAACAACCCTTGAATGAAATAACTAGTGTAACAAGTGAGAGGTCACTAACAGGGCCCAGGTCAGATCATCTTTCTCAAAGCAGTGGAGTATGTATGTAAGGTTGGTGCAGAAAAAAAGACATTTTCCTCCCTTTAACATGAGGCCCCATCACAATAAGGCTTCCAGCAGTACACACTTCCTCTCGAGATCCTGAAGAGGAGTGATAGCCTCAGCACTTGGTGCCCTATTTCACCATCTCTAGGCTTCTCAGTGCTCCAGTGGGTAGATCCCTTGCTGTGCTTGGGTGAGCAAAAACATGCCTGCCATACTTCATAGTTCAGAGAATACAGAACTGCTCAACCTGCTCTCTGCTATCCAGGCAGCAGAACCACACAAGTTCTGGTGTGTTTTGACCCTTTGCTAACACCAGTCTTTGGATGATGTTCTGAACTTTCAAATCCCCCATCAATCTCCCTCTTCTTTCATTTCATTCACTCCTACCTGCCTGCCAAATACATTAGTGTCTCTAATCTCTTCTAAGACCCACATTCTTCCTTCATGTTCCCAGTTTCTTTTCTTCTTCTTCCTTCTTTGCAAATCCCTCATTTCCCACCTCTCTTCCCCAAACCTTCAACCTTGAATGTTCCACAAATGCCCACAGCTTATGACAGCCCCCATTCCACACAATGACAGAAATATGACAGCTCATCTAGTCCAGTCCCCTGCACTGAAGCAGGACTTTCACCATGCCTGACATATATTTGTCTAAACCAGGGGTCGGCAACCTTTCAGAAGTGGTGTGCCGAGTCTTCATTTATTCACTCTAATTTAAGGTTTTGCGTGCCAATAATACATTTTAACCTTTTTAGAAGGTCTCTTTCTATAAATCTATAATATATAACTAAACTATTGTTGTATGTAAAGTAAATAAGGTTTCAAAATGTTTAAGAAGCTTCATTTTAAATTAAATTAAAATGCAGAGCCCCCCGGACTGGTGGCCAGGACCCGGGCAGTGTGAGTGCCACTGAAAATCAGCTCACGTGCCGCCTTTGGCACCCGTCCCATAGGTTGCCTACCCCTGATCTAAACTGTTCTTAAAAACCTCCCATGACCAAGACTCCACAACCATCCTGGGTAATTTGGTTCAGTGCTTAACACTCTTACAGTTAGAAAGTTTTTGCTAATGTCTAAGCTAAATCTCCCTTGCTGCAATTTAAGCCTGTAACTCCTTGTGCTGTACTCAGTGGATAAGGAGAACAAATATTCACCCTCCGCCTTGTTTTACGTACTTGAAGACTGTTATCAAGTCCCCTTTGGTCTTCTCTTTTCCAGACTAAACAACCCTGTTTTTTTCTATCTTTCCTTGTAGGTCATGTTTTCTAGGCCTTTAATAATTTTTGCTGCTCTCCTCCGGACTTTCTCCAATTTCTGCATATCTTTCCTGAATTGTGGTGCCCAGAACTGGACACAATACTCCAGCTGAGCCCCTATCAGCTCTTCATCAAGGTCTTTCTGAACCTCCATTCCTCACTTAACCTCCTCTCCAGGGGGATCTGTTCCATATATCACACTCATCCCTGTTCAATTCCTCAAGAGGACCCTCATACAGGTCACCCACAGCTCTACTACGGTGAGTCCCCTTGTATTTGTCCATCCTCAGCTCCCCATCCCAAGGGGTCCTCCCATACATACCGTGCCCTGCACCTACTCCTATCCCCAGTACTTCTCACTAAGGGATCCCCTTATACCTGTATCCTCCTACTCAATTATCTTCAACAGGGTGTACCCCCCTCCACTTGCTTATTTCCCTTACAAAGCAGGCTGAAAGTTGGGGGGGGGGACACAAAGACAATGTTTTAGGGAGTTGGATGTGACAGGTTTGCTTCCCCCCCCCAGTACTGTAACCATCACCCCCATTCTCTGTGAAAGAATGCTGTGGGGTTAGCAATATCACACAGAAAATTAAAACATAACCTACCAACAGTGGTGACCAACAAGCAAAGAGAACACACATGATCCCCAACAGCTGGACCAGTGTTTCCATGGTGATTCTCCCCCACTGCTTGCTGGACTGAGACGCTGAGGGTTTGGTCCTGCACCGAGCCACTAAAGCTTTGATCGTGGCCAAGTTACACGCCATGGTGACGATCAGAGAGGAAAGTCCCAAAAAGGCAAAGGCTGAAGCGAAGAAGGTGTTGCCCACAGCCTGGTTGTCCCCGGTGCTGATAAAACACCAGGTGCCTGGCCACTGCAGGGTGTACTGCCCTAAGCCAGCTATGGGCAGGAGGGCAAAGGCAAACACCGCCAGCCAGATGCTGAGCAAGACAGTCTTGGTCACCCTGGTTCGCATGTGGCTGGCGTACCAGTGAGGCGCTCTGATGGCCAGGGTCCTTTCGACGGCCATGGCACTGGCGATGAAGAGGGGGCAGAGGCCGAAGACGGTCATGCAGAACCCAAAGAAGGCGCACAGGTTGCCCGAGGGGTCCAGCTCCTGCCAGTTCCTGTTGGCCAGATACACGGCGATGACCACGGGGCTGGTGAGGAGCTGGCCGGTGAGGTCGGTGAGCGCCAGGGAGCCGATGCACAGCAGGAAGGACTTTTTCCGCGTGTTCTCCTTCCTCTGGCAGGCGCGGGACACCAGCAGCATGGCCAGGGCATTGCCCACCGTGCCCGTCAGCATCATGCTCAAGGGGAAGGCCACCGAGACCGAGCCGCACCCCTCCGCGGCGCGCGCCGTGCCGTTGTCGGCCCCCCGCGGGGCGCTGGCGCCGCCCCACATGCTGGGAGCGGTGTGGTTGAAGCGGCCCCCCACACAGAACTGGGGGGGCGTCATGCCGCCGGCTTGGCGCGGGAGCGGAGCCGCCGCCGCAGCAGCAGCCCAGCCGCGGCCGCGCTGCCCCAGCCCATGGCGAGGAGCTCAGTGGGCCGAAGGGACCAGCCGCCGAGCTATAAGGCAGAGGAGGCGGGGCCCCGGGGCTTCATTCATCCAGCTCCGCTGGGGGGCGTCCCTCCCCCGAGAGGCTGGCGAGCGGGGCGGCTCGCGTCCAGCTAACCGGCGCGGCGCGGGAAGGGGGGCTGCCACAGGCAGGGTCCCGCGCGCGAGCCGCCGCGTGCCGCTTGTCTCCGCAGCCGGTTTCCAGGTAACGGCGGTAACAGTCCGCCCAGCCCCGGCATGGGCAGCTCTAGCCTGGCCCGCGCTGGGCGCCGCGTCACGCCTGGGGCGGCTGTTCCGACCGTGCTACGGGGAGCAGAGTTGCCACAGAGCCTTCCGCTCCTGGTCACATTTTTCCTCCTACAGGTTGTTCCTGCCAGGGAGCTGCGTGGGTGCGCGGGGGACTCTGATCCCTCCGACCGTTACAGCACATCACGCGGTTCCCTTTTATTTATTTGTAATTTGGGACGGGAGGCACGAGAGGAAAAGAAACAAACGAGTAACGTACCTAGACGTGTACAGGGCGATTAGCGCCATCGAGCTCGAAATGAACACGGACACAAAACCCATTCAGACCGCTGCGCTGCTGTGTTAAACAATATCTAGCTACATCATGATTGTAAAAGATTTTCCTATCCCCCTGCCTTCTTATTTCTGTGCCATCAAAGCGAGACCCAACTCTTAACCCTTAAACACTTGTAAATAAAGTCAAACTTTATTTACAAGTGCCTGTACAGACCTGGCAATATGACCGTGATTATTAGAATAAAAGGAAGTGAAAAGGATGCGTTATCCTCCCTGGAATTATCTGGTTTGATTGCGCTTTTCTACTGCTTTTTCACGTTGAAAATCACCTATGCTGGTATGGAATCTACACCTTTACATTGTTTTCAGGAGATGAAATCACTTTTTAAAAAAATCCTTAATATTCATTGGTCAGTTAAATACATTTAACATTAATTAAAATTGTTAAGTGCTTTTTATTCTACCCTTGCTGCTCGTCGTCAATTTAAATTCACACCACAGCTGTTTTCTCTTCTTCATATGGAGCTATCCTTACTTATACAATCCTTACTTATGTACAGATTTCCCTGATTCCAGCCCTTAATTTCTTTTATCCAGTACAATAGCGTAATTGCTAGTGAAACACAAGTTATTGTCCTGATACAAACATCACCTGTATCCATGAGTATTACTGGAGCATAAATACCAATTGTTGTCATTAACATTAAAATCAAACATCAGTATATAATAGACGATTGGAGTTGTTTTGGTAAATGAGAAACAAAACGAGCCATCATCTTTCTCTTTAGAAATCAAAATGTGCTAGATATTAATTCATAATATTCATGCTGGTCGTGATTCCTTTCATATCAGGTTAAGGAGGAATAGAGCAAAACTAAAAACAGGATGTGGCACAGTCTTTAAAAGGTGGTAGTAGAGGAAAACATTTTTTAGTGGGGGCACTTCATTCCCCCTCCCCAGCCTTTGAGGCCACTTTATCATTTTGTCAGGTAAAAATCCATTTTAGCCAAACAGTGGAAGTCTTAGTTATAAGTAACTAACATTGCAGGATATTGTTTTGTTACTGGAGTTTACTATTTTATTCAGGTGTGACAATTTTGAATAGACAGATAATAAATCTGGGGGGAAAGTAGTCATACAGAGTGAAATTAAGGTATTTATTCTCCCATTTTAGGGAAGTTTGATTAGTTTTTCACTTTTGTATATATGAAAACTTGCCATCAGGGTCCATCTTACAGGTTTAGATTGCCATCTTAGGGGATATAATTGCTAAGTTCAGGTATCCTCCGGCAGATAATACTTTGTCATTCAAAGAGATAAATTCAGGTTTCATTAAAAAAACAAAACAAAAAACAAACAAACCCAAATTTAACAGGTTTCAGAGTGGTTGCTGTGTTAGTCTGTATCAGCAAAACAATGTGTTAGTTTCTAAGGTGCCACAAGTACTCCTCCTTGTTTTTCCAAATTTAACAGAGATATTTTCATGAAAAAATGTTGAATGCAACAAACACGTTCGTAACACAAACATTTCACTATTCTACTAGTGACTGAGAACCAGAAAGTGGAACTGAAGATAACACAACCAGTTCTAAAACACCTGCATCCAACAATCTCAAATAGGCTTTACAAACATTACATCTGAAGTTTTTTAAAGCTGCCTAATGGGTTTGGACACCCAATTCACATTAAAATTGGACATCCAAATCATTATGCAGCTTTGAAAAGCTCAGCCTAATTACATACATCTCACTGCACCCATGTGAGAGTATCAATCTAATTTATATGGCCCCCAATAACTACAGTAACCTGAGTGTCTCACCGTTTTTTGATGTTCATTCCCCTCATCATCTGTGTGAGGTAGGGCAGAGCTATTCTTCTCATGTACAGATGGGGTATTGTGGCCCAGAGAGACTAAGGCCAAGACCCAAATCCTCAAAGGTATTTAGGCTCCTAACTCCCATGGTTTTCAATGGAAATTAGGAGCCTAACTACCTTTGAGGAGCTGGGCCTAAGTGACTGGTCCAAGGTCACATAAGAAAGTCTGTAGTAGAGCTGGGACTTGTACCTAGGTGTCCTAAGGCTTAGCTTGTGCCCTAACCACTGGACCACCTGGCCTCTCTTGTATTATCTCCCTTTTACAAGTGACTAAACTGAGTTCAGAGAGGTCAGGGAACTTGCTCAAGATCACAAACACATGGGTTACAGCAACAGGTATCTCCTGTTTCCCAGTCCTCTTCTTGATCTAAGGTGTGAGAAAGAGGCTGAAATCAACTTATTTTCATTGTTGTAGTTGATAAGTACAAAAGATGGAAAACAGCCTAAATAGATAACACAAAATTAGCTCAGCTCACCCACTTGCAGAACAATCCCTGTGGTCCCTAGAATTGCCATCAGAATGAAAGGGAAGAGTGATGGTGGTGGTCATCAGCACTGAGTGCTGCTATTTGGCCAAACTTTTTGGTATAGAGCATTCCATGGTGTATGCCATTGTGTTAGATATTTGCACAGTCATACAGCAAGTCCTACTGTCCTGCATAAATATGGCAGCAAATGTGCATGAGCTCATGGAAGCCTAAGATGGGAAAGTATGCATGACTGCACCATAATTCAGATTCTAAGACCAGGAGTGACAGTTCTGCTCACCTTAGTGACAAATCTGACCTTCTATACAACAGAGGCCATAATAATGACCCCCATTTCCTTTCCCAAACCCTCACCCCCTGCAAGCTCATTCCTGCCGACTGCTTTTTTATTTTACCTTGTTGCCAAAGAAATACAGGGAATTGCATTTGTCTCAAACAACAGCACCATCCAGTGATGTGTTGTGTTAACAACTTGGTATTTTTCACACTCATACAGTATTTCAGGGACTATTTAAATCAGCTTTCTTCATGAAAGGTGCCAGCTGATATTTGGCTAGAAGTGAAATTAATTTACATAAATGTACTAAATGCTAATTTTTGGCACTACATGCTATTTGTGCTTAATAGATTTATATGTATATGGGGATTCAGCTCTGCCTTTATTTTTAGTGGAATGGCTATTTTATGCACATCAATCAATCTGAATCTAACAATTGTAGTTAGAATATCAAGTCTCGTGGAGATTTTATCCCTTGTACAGATAAAATTAAGGTTGTCTTTATATATTATTTGCTTTTTCTGGATGACAGTATAAGAATAAAAGTATTTGCATGGAGGTAGGATTCCAGATCCACAGGAGAAAAAGAAGTTGGCAAGCAATAACAGATTCCACACATATAGGCAGGCCTTTTTGAATGTGAGCTTGTGTTCAGTGCAGCATTAACTTAAGGTATAACTTAAGCATTGCCCCCACATTGGCTTCCATGCACACACAAATGTGTACTCTAGCTGGAATAGAGGTGCTTTCAACCTTAGCTGGCCTGTCATGGGTTTGGGTGGAAGCTCAAGTGCTGCTGTTTGAACTGGTAACATAATGGGGACACAGATACTCTGTGTTGCTAATCCAATCACTGTAAAGCTCGAGTGTTAGGGCTTGTCTACACTTGGAAATTTACTGAAATAAGAGTGTCCATCTGGGGGCTTACACTGAAATATCTTCACAAATCTTAATGGTGTTGGAGATTTGACTCAACAGTTCTAGTCGTGAGAATGTGAACAAGATTTCTGTATTTATTGAACCCTGGCACGTGATTAATTACATAATGCAATAGGTAGAAATTGCCTTGGTCTTTTGTTTTCTTGGGTGATTTTAAGGCTCACAAAAAAAAGGTGGAGATTGGCCCCACAGAGATTGCAGCCCTGTGTGTAAATTTCTCCATCCTCCAAGGGTTGTATTTAGCCTCCTTGCCCATTTAATCCCTTGCCACTGTACTGAGACCACCAGCAAGCCTGGTTACTAACATGGTAGTCAGATAGGGATGCTTACCCCTTAGCAATTGAACCCTGATATCTAACTCATCTCTCATAGGTCAACCAACCATCAGATGTCAATTACTTCCACTTTCTCCTGACCTAGATTAGATTCACTGTTATTGACAAGCACAAAGATCTGTGCCCCATTGCCAGTTCCTGAGATACTCTGCTGCCACCATCAGTTGCAAGGCTCTTTTCTCCCAGACTACTACTTATGTCAGATCTGCTCTAATATGCCAACACTCCTATATGCCTGCAATCTCCCTCACCCCACACCAGCTATTTGCTGTTCTCAGTTACTTTCCTTTGGCTAATCCTAGTACCCTTGATGTAGCAGTGTCCAATCAATCAATAAATGGAACATTACAAAAAAACCCAAAAAACTAGAAAGTACCGGATGGGTGAATGCATCCAAATTACACAGTGATATCACAACCTGTCCTCTTCAGTTTAGCAACAAGACATTAGAGATGCCCTGGGTTGGACCTCACATTTCATGTTAATAGGTGTTTCACAACCAAATTAACATATATACATTGTTAAAAATGTATCAGAACGTTTTGTCTGCTTTCTCAAGCACTAGCACACTGTTGCTAGAAGAGCAATGTTGAGTCCACTCTTTTGTTCTCAAGAATAAGGCCCTGCACTAATTCTGAAGACCCAAAACAAGAGAATGGTTACAAATTGCATGTGTTAAGGGATTGCTAGGCAGGGCTTAGAAAAATCTTTAGAACATTATACCAACCTAGGATTTTTGCCCAAATTCAGCTAGGAAGCTACAAGAATTCTGTCGGCTGTTGTTTAAGGTAATCTAAAGGGGAGGGAGGGATGGGCCTGTATCTTGTAAATGTTGTTTTAATTCTTCATTTTGTACATTATCAAGAGTCTCAAGTATTGTTTTTTTTTCTTATTTTGCTGGAGGTTTCTGGTGGAAGAACTAGAGATGAGGATTTGAAACTCCCTTGTCTCTGTCTCTTAAAATCGTGTTCTCACTGTTTAGAAGGCATTTGAGTTAAATGGTTTTTAATACCGAATAGTTGAAAATAATCCAGGTAAAAGCCACTTTTTTCCTCAATCAGGTTGCACTTGCTCGGCCTCTGTAATATCATAAGTTCTCCAAAATAGTTCAAAAAGTGTTTTGTTTTTTTTAAACAAAGCTATCACCAACAGTAAAAAGATAATTGATACAAACAATTCATTTCAGGGATTCCAAAGTTCTTAAGTGACAGAGCACTGCAGACCAATTTTATGAAAATGTTTTTTTTTTTAAGTTTTAGATCATTACAAAGTGTCCTGCTTTCAACCTCCCTCTGTTGCTTTCTTTTAAAACCAGAAACTCAGATTCTGACAGATTAATATTTTAAAATCTCTAGGAGAGAAGTAGGGGATCAAGATTGTTACAAATGGTAGAGACGCTGATGTATTGTGTCATTCACGGTTGACACTGAAGGGGATGATAGGCAGGCCCAAGAGGGCTAACTGAGCCACATACCAAACAGATGAACTAGTCCAGTGGTCAGCAACCTTTCAGAAGTGGTGTGCCGAGTCTTCATTTATTCACTCTAATTTAAAGTTTCGTGTGCCGGTAATACATTTTAATGTTTTTTCAGAAGGTCTCTCTCTATAAGTCTATATATTATATAACTAAACTAGTGTTGTATTGTAAAATAAACAAGGTTTTCAAAATGTTTAAGAAGCTTCATTTAAAATTAAATTGTTGATCTTACGCCGCCGGCCTACTCCTGGTCTGGGGTTCTGTTCACCTAGGCCGGCAGCGGGCTGAGCGGGGCCTGTGGCTAGGACCCCCGGCTGGCAAGGGTCCAGTAGCCAGAACCCAGACCGGCAGCAGGCTGTGCGGGGCTGGCGGCCGGGACCCCAGACTGGCAGTGGGCTGAGTGGCTCACCTCACGGCCGCTCAGGGGTTCCATCCACCAGCTCCTACCAGCTGGGATCCCGGCTGCCGGACCCGCTCAGCCTGCTGCCAGGCTGGGGTCCCAGCCCTGCACACAACCCCCTGCCGGTCTGGGGTTCTGGCTGCTGGACCTACCTTCTCCCTGGTTCTGGGTCATTCTCTTCTTCTCTCTGCACTGAGCTGAGGGTGGGAGTGCACTGAGCACAGGGCTGAGGGTGAAGGGTCTCGCCAGGAGCTAGAATGAGGGCGGGGGCTCAGGGGTGGGGGCAGGGGGTTTGGGGCACTTATCTGGACAGCTCCCATTTGATGCGAGGGGTGCAGGTGGGAATGTGTGTGTGTGGGGGGGGTGCAGGAGCCCCCATTTGGTGCTCAGGGTGGGGATGTGGCGGGTGCATGGGGTGTGGGGGGGCTGGATGGGGGGGTGCAAAAGTCAGGGCAGAGAGCTGGGGGCATGTGTGGGGGGGTGCAGATGTCAGGGAAGGGGGGGCTGGGTATGTGTGGGGGTGCCAGAGTCAGGGCTGGGGTCATGGGGGGTGTGGGGTGAAGGAGTCAAGCATAGGGCTGGGTGTATATGAGGGAGGTACAGGGCCCAGGGCAGAGGGCTGTGTGTGGGGGGGGGGGAGGCGGTGTCAGGGCTCAGGGCAGAGGGCTGGGTGACTGCCCCCCTCAGAATCCCCAACCCCCGCCCCTTGTCCTCTGACTACCCCCTCCTGGGACCCCTGCCCCAACTACCCCCCCCGTCATCCCCTATCTAAGTCTCCCTGCTCCTTGTCCCGACTGCCCCAACCCTTATCCACACCCCCGCCGCCAGACAGACCCCCGAGACTGCCATGCCTATCAAACTGCTCCCCGCCCCCTGACAGGACCCCCAGAACTCCCAACTCATCCAACCCCCCCCCAGCTTCTTGTCCCCTGACCACCCCCTCCAGAGACCCCCCACCCCAACTGCTCCCCAGGACCCTCCTTGCTCCCTGTCCCCCGACTGCCCTGACCCCTATCCACCCCCCACCCCCTGACAGACCCTGGGACTCCCATGCCCCATCCATTCCCCTGCTCCCTGACTGCCCCCTCCAGAGACCCCCGCCTCTAGCCACCACCACCACCCCAGCATCCCACTCCCTATCCAACCCACCCTGCTCCCTATCCCCTGACTGCCCGCACCCCTTATCCAACCCACCCTGGCCCCCTTACCATGAGGTTACAAGCAGAGCCAGATACGCTGCCCCGCGGGAGCGTGCAGCCCCGCCCCCCAGAGCGCTGCGTGCGTGGTGACAGGGCTCCAGATGAATGGGGAGAGTGTCTGCCTCCCCGTGGAGCCAAACACTGCCCCGCGAGAGCGCGCAGCCCCGGCTCCCAGAGTGCTGCACACGCGGCGGCAGGGCTCCAGAGGACGGGCCGGTGGCTTGCTGTGCTCCGTAGGACTATGATAGTAGGACTATGAGAAGACACATCACTTCCTAGATCAACAGGAAATTGAAGTGTTTTACAAAATGTAACACGTACCATTTCATAAGTTTGCATTCAGCGCTTTCCCTTTACATGGTAAAATTTCTCCACAGCAATAGGTGCAATATGAGTTTAAAAATGAAATAAAAACCCTTTTCAGTAGTTTTGCATATATTATGATTACATATTTCACATATTCCTCCCATGACATAAACATGCATAAGTATAACCCCGTGATCAGTGTATATTACATGGCATCCTCTGTGCCTGATCCAGAGGACATGTCTGTAATAGCGTGGCTATTTACCTCAAAATGTAAAAAAACATGTTTATTTGGTTTAAGTTTCACGCACAGTGCAGGGATGGAAAGTTGTCCCAAATTATTAGACATACTCATGCTAATCCTGCCTTCTCCAAGTTAGTATAATGCTAATTATTTAAGTTGAATGACTTAAGTTGTTATATTTTTCCTGAAAGATAAAGACATACTTAACATAAGCAATTCCTTGATCTTTTGTCACCCTCACCACTTGCAGAAGAAACAAATCACTGAATTTAGGTCTGGGGCAAGTAAATCTGTTTACTTTTAAAATGTACTACTTTGCAATTTGAAGGCTACATATGCATTCTGTTAATGATTTAGGATTTCAACCCATACTCTTCTCTCCCGACTATTTATTTAAAAGGCAATTCAGCTGACCTTTTAAAAAAAAATATCAGTTACTCTTCATCTTTTACATTCATGGTTTGCATTTTCTATTTTCACTCTATTTGGATAATGAAACTAGAATGATCTGTTTTTATTCAGTTTTACTTTATGTTTTTGAAAGACAGTATCATGCATTTCCATGAAGACATTTCTTTTATTCCTAACCACAGCAGCTTCCCTTCATCTGGGCTAATATAAGTTTTCCAGATTTAAAAGAGGTCTGTAGAAACTCCAACATTTACTGTATAGCTGGTATTTGTAATCCAAATATAAAGGTCTTTACTTAGGAAGTGTGCAAGGCCAAGCAGAAGGCCATGGGACAATATTTTACTGTAGTCAAATTACAACATTAGGCTACAGAAGTTGATTTCTTTTTCCTGAAACAAGCCCTAAGACTAATCTGTTTTACACAAAGCAGGCCTGATCCTGATCTATTGCCCAGTGGTTTTTTTGATTCAGTTATTCAATAAGAATGGATATTGCTTGTATTTTACGAGACATGCTGGGGTTGGATTAACTGCTTTTGCCTTTAAGTTGCTAGTTCTTCTTACATCACAGATATTTTAAACAGAATAAAAAGGCTTAGCATTGCGGAAAGTTTAAAGAGAGCCAGCAGATAGAAAGATTTGTTCTACATGTCTAAACAGAAACACTCATTGTATAATTGACTCACAGGCTTTATTTACATTTGTCTGCAGAATCATTTCTTCATTAAATGACCTAGTACATTTTATCTAAGCCAAATTAAACCATAATTTTCCTCAGTTATCTGTAGTCTACCATTTGCTAAAATTTAAAAACTTTTATCTAAGTACAGCAACAATTTTAATACAAAGCACAAGAATAAACCAAAAGGTAACATATAGCTTCTAATAGATCTAATTTTTACAATTTAGTAGGTAGACTTTCCTGAAGTCAGAGGCACAGTTAAAAGAGACTAACTGTTCTTGTGCAATCTAAACTACATTGAGCAAGGAAATCAGATATAAAAGAAAGCGATAAAGAAGTTGTTGCAGGGCAATTTTTTCTGCAAAGAGATTATCAAAATATTTCTACAACAAAAACATTTTGCTCTGTCAAATCAGTCCAAAAGGAACTTAAAAAGTCATTTAAAAAAAAGAAAAGCAGAATGTAATTTTGCTCCGTTTGTCTTGTGAAGTTCATTTTACAAAAGCAACTATCAAAGATGTTGAAAGTTTTACTACTCAAATAATTACAGATATATTGCTTTTTTGTTTTAAAAAACATTATTTTCCCTTAACATACTTACCTTGTGATGCCACTGAAGATAACTGTTAACACAAATCTTTCTTAACCAAACGGAGCTCAAGAGTGACCAGGCTTTAATGTGATATTGCTAGTAAAACAAATTTCATAAAGCATTTTAAGCCATAAATTTTATAAAGTTTAGGGGAACAGTGATGATCTTTGATCACATTTATTTAGAAGCACAGATTTATCTGTATTTCAGGGAGAACTTCTTATGCATTTTATCTACCACAAGTAAAATTTACTGTGGAAAAAAATCTCTCTACAGCCCAAATTAATTTTTGACTGGTGGCTTGCAGAGGCTTCAACCCTGTACTGTAACTCCAAAGAAACTAGTTTAATAAAGTCCCCCATCACTTCAAAAGTAGCTCCATAATGTTGATTTCAGTATTATAAGTCCATACAAGACTGTCCCCTTTCTAAGAGAGGATCACAGACTTCATACACATGGAAATTAAATTGCACCCAGCAACCTACTGCAGAAAACAAGCTTTTCCTTGGCTAAGACAGGATCAAATAGGCTAAATCTCCATAGAGACTTACAGCTTTGAGACACACCTCAGCTATGGAGAAGAGAGTGCTTAATGATCCCAAAAACCTTCAAGCTGGGAGAGTGAAAGTCTCACTCACCCATTACGGAACCTAATATTGGTTGTGGAAATCGGACGTCTGCACTAAATGTGAGTGAGAACTGCCATTCATCACAACTTTTGTTTAAATACAGAATTGGAAGCCTAGCCTAAAACCCCCCCCATGGGATACTTTAGCCTTAGAATTGTAGTAATTTCCTCTGGTCCTAGCAAAAGTGCATCAAAGAAGCTCAGGAGCTGTTATGTGCAGGCAGCTCTCTTTTGGAGGGTGGGACTAAGCAGATCAACCTGTCTCCATTCACAGCTCAGGGAATGGTAAATAATGTAATGGGTTGGAGCCCTAAAAATTAAAAAACAAACCAACCATGTGGTAGTACTAAAATACATGGGCCCAATTATACATTAACAATACAAATATGCAACATCTGAGGAGATAAACGGAATAATGAAAAGTACACACCTACTTTGGGAAATTTATGGCTTAAAATGCTACCTTACTTTTTGTTTAATGAATGAACAAAGCTTCCCAGAAAGCAAGGACAAACATGCACTTCTACTAGCAGATTTAGCACTTCTGACCAAATAAGACACCAACTTCTTAAAAATATGCCTCATGCACTGGACTGGATTTTTTTTTTTTAAATGTGAACTTTAATACATTATTTCTTTTTAGAACTTGTACGGGAACCAGAATGGGAAGATCCAGATGACGACCTGCGGCGTCTGTAAGATACAAACAGAGAAAACATGCAAAGAAATAAGTTCAAATTAATTGTATCACTCACACCCACAATAGTTAGAAGACTAATTTATTTGATGGGGTAATATATAAACTGAACATATAAATAATCTGAAACCTTCTGTTTAGGCTCACTAACGTATTACACTTTTTAGTATTAAATTTACCACACTTCATATTAAATTTACAATTTCTTGATGTCACAGTATTCATTTATGAAAGTTAATCAAGCAATGGAGTACATTAGCCCCTTCAAACACCGAAACAATGGTTATCTAGGTCTTTTTCTATGGAACATGCTCTTAACAGGAGATTTTGCAAAGAAAGATTTTTTTTTGATGGTTTTAAAACATTTATGTTTTAAAAAGCAGCATGGTAATTGGAAGAGGGAGGGCAGGAAACTATTTTTAAATACCAAAATGAATAACTGATAAAAATCAATCCTTTCCCAGTTCATTTCATTTCTTCACAAAGTGTATTACACACATTTTAAATGCACCCATTCTTATTCTACATAAACCCAAACCTTTCGGGTGACCGTGATCTCGAACGTCTTTTTTTGCGATCACCGGGCGAAGAAGATCTAGAGCGACTCCGCTTCTTGCCTCTCTCAGGGGAAGATGATGAACGAGAGCTTGAGTAAGATCTTTTTCTTGGGGTTGAAGACCCCCTGTGGGACCTGGAGCTGGATCTTTATTGATTAAGAAATAAATTTGATTTAATTTGTGCATAATACAAAGAAGACAGCAAAAGTCTACTACAGAGTTCAGATCAAAGAACATTCAATACAAGATTTGCCACAACATTTTACAAAATGTATTTGTGGATATTTTAATACTTACTTCTTAGTTAAGAGTCAATAAGAACTTCTACCTTAACAATAAAAAAACCTTATTTTTAAAGTAATGCTTTTGAAATATGGTATTGTGGACCAGTGGTTTGGGAGCCTTTTCCCAGTGTTCTCAACAATTAAGCTTTTTTGTTAAACATACTGCAGGAGACTGGGATGAGAGACGGCCTACAAGACGACTATACTCGTGCTAAGTAATACAGTCCATAAAGTGAGAGGTAGGAGAACTACAGATTTAACATAAGCTATTTAAAATCATGTTTCACTTTACCAGTAGAGAGACATATTCCATTGTGGATCATTAAACCAAGGATACTTCAAAAATAAACTGCCTAAAAAAAATTACTAAAATTGGAAGAAATCTCAAAAAATGGCCATTCCTCCCACCCAAATTCGCCTATTTGAGTTTGCAAGACTTCTGCTAAACTGAAGCAATTTTAATAAATTAAAAATGTTAGGAAAATATCTTGCATGGCATTTTGTCATCTATGTTCACAAAAATCAGCTACTTTCTCATGAAAAAAATCATTATTTGTGGATTGAAAAGGTGATGAAGTTAGGAGGTCCTAAATTCTATTTCCAAGCCCAATGTTAAATCCACCAGACAAAGAGGATTTGGTGACAGTACTTTTTCAGATATCAAGCCTGCAGAAATGTTTCACAATCTTCACTGTAAATAATAAAGCACTCACAAAAGTTAAGCAATTTAATAGACAGATCTGAAATCCATTTTTAAACCAATTTTGTATCCTAAAAATAACTTGTTCTGAACTTGTTGCTTCAGTATCAGTGTCAAATAATAATTTGCTTTGTCTTTTATTACTTAATTTTATACCAGTTGCAATTCTCACTAGGCTAAAATTCCAACTAATGCCCAGGACAAATATAGCTAATATGGACATTGGGCACATGGAGGGTGAAATGAGGAGTAATCCTTCCCTCAGAGCAGCTAAAGAACTGTTTCATAAGATACATCCATGCTGCACACCACTGGCTGCAGCATGTAGGGTAAGTGCAGCTCCATGCCACTGTGAAAAACTGCAGTGTGGATGCATCCTGCATGTAGCTACATGGGGCAATGAAAGGCTCTGGCATGGGGGTGGCAGTGAGAACCTTTCCCCACTGCCTTCCCCCTGCCAGAACCTTTCCCTCCTCCCAAAGTCTTTCCCTGTGGTGGGGCAAAGCTCCAGCAGCTCCATGCTGCTGGAGCCTTTCCCCTACTACAGGGAGTTGCTGGAGCCTCTCTGTCCACTGTTGGGAGTCTTCCCCAGCCGGGGAGGAAAGCTCCAGCAGCAGAGCCTTTCCCTACACTACACTGCTAAAAATAACAACGTAGACAGGGAGGCACTGCTCAGGTGTGTAGAGAGCTGTGTAGAGTATATACCATGAGTGTCAGATGTATAGTTATTTATCCAAGCGTTCACTATCTATACTATTTTACTGTGGTCAGAGGTGGGGAGGGGAGTCCACATGCTGCCATAAGGAGTGTGCAACGCAGACATCCCACAGAGGCTGCATGGAGCACTTCCACGGTTTTCTCTTTAGGAGATAATGGAATCCCTGCTTATACTCCACCCCTTAAAATGAGGATACTCAAGAGGTTTGTGCTACACAAGGGATGCAAAACTATTTTTAGATGCCCTGCCCTACTTGTTTCACACCATAGGGGCCCTCTCCAGGAATGGAAAAAAAGAGGTGAATTTGCATTCTACTGCAAAAACTTCTGTCAACAGGAAGCCGCAGTGAACTCATCACAAGGACTACTTGTTAGCTTTGGCTGCCTTGCACAGTTCAATAATTGCTATACAAAAAGACCAGCTAAATCATCTTTCATGAGTATATCCAGAAAATCTGGACCAAGTCTTGCTTGCCTTGACCACATGGGAGTAATCTCAGACTTCAGTGGGTTACTTACATGAGTAATTGATCAGTGATTTCACATATTTCCCCTACGTTTACAAAAAAAGTTTCAACAGTTTTGTCTAATGGATGTTCACATACGTTACCAACATATACAAAATAAGAGTATAGCACATCTTCTAATATTTCACACTTAATTGCCAGAGGAAACAGTAAATAAAGTTGCAAGAATTATTTTAAGGAAAAATATGCATTCAGATTCTCTTTGACATATTGCAGACACCGGATTATCCACTTGCTTGCTTTAGACCAGACTTTTAAAAATATTCTCATAAAAAAAAAAAATCTTGCATTTTCAAGAATAATTATTTCATTTAATAGTGGTAACTCCTTGGAACACTGGACCTGGGAACAACTGACTTCCATGCTGAAAATGAGTTAAGTCGAAATAGTTTTTTAGAGAAACAAACAAGCAATCAGTTCTGCTACCCTTTTAATTTCTCTCTGCAAAGCAGGGAGAAAGCTACCTCATTCACCTTGATTTCGACCCACGAGATCTAGAATGTTCTCTGGAAGTGGAACGAGATCTTGATCTGGAACTCGAAGAGCTTCTTGAATGGGACCTGAAACAACATGGAGGATTTTTTCCAATACTTAAACAGCCTTGAGATATGATTATTGTAAAATTACATCTAGAATTTTGATCAATGCATACTAGCATCTGAAATACTAGTTCTTAATATCTGAAACTTTTCAAAAATTAATATTCATTTTCTTTCATAATTTGTTTTTAACAATATGTAAATGCAGCTCTTTATCATACATTAAAGTACTTGGGCCCGGATTCATGAAAGACTTTATTTGGTCTTTAAAGTTTTGCCAGATTGTATATTGGAGTTATTTATTTACTTTCAACTGCTGATGGATAATTCTAGTTAGAATTTCCAATATATAAGGAATGGCATAAAGAAGTTAAGGTTTTTATTAATGGCGTCCTATTAAGATATTGAAAGTTGTCATTAGAACTATTAATTAAATTGTGAAAGCAGACAAAGTAAGTAGGGTAGCAGTTATTCGGTAAAGTTAATAAAATGATTGCTTACCCTTTAACTATTTCATGAATCCAAACCAAACCTTGTAATTTGCACCTTAATGGGACACCATCAGCTTGGATTTTTAGAAGTGTATTAAATTAGGAGTCCTAATGTCTGATATAGTACTCCAAATACACTATCATGAACATTTCTTAAACAAATTCTTTAAAAAGTGTCAAGATTTGTTATTCACTTGTTGATATTTAGAAGGCTCTTTTCAGCAAGTGTGAAACTGCCTATAATCAGTCTAATTGTTTCCTCTGCATAAAAGGCACAGTGCACACACAAGAGTAAATTTTTTTGCTAATTTACGGAAATCTCAGGCATTACTTGTAACTTTACAATGTTTTTAAACTAATGCAATTTTCAAATTGATGGTGTCTCCTTAAAATACAAGAAGCAGGAGTACAGTACTACAAGTCTGGTATAATTGTAATTATTTTGAAGAGAAGACATGTCAAATCAAAATTTAATAATCTTTTCTGGCACTATTTGGTAAATTAATTCCATAACTCCCAATAAATATTGTTACCAATGTCTCTATTTCATCATATTATACAGAACAAGAATAGTCTGCGCTTTTATTTCTAGCAAGATAAGATTTAGGTTTCTAAAAAACAAAAACAAAACCTTCAAGGAGAACTCAAAACCCTTTGAACACACATTTATGTTTAATTAAATGAAGACTCAGCCCAACGTTGCGAATATGTATTGAAGTACCTGTGACAAGATTCCACCCAACACTGGGAGATCCCAGGAAACACAAAATAAATTAAACTACTTTTCATCAACTTTGAGGGTTGTGAATTTATGTTTGACCCTTCATCTGAGCTGACTGTAGTTTGTACTATTTTTTTAAAAATATGACAGATAATCTTATTTGCATTCCAGTAGCTCCCATGCAGTGGGTGCAGTTCACACAGGGTGACACAGTCCCTGCCTCACAGAGCTCAGACTCTAAGATGAAGGGTGGAAGAAGAGAAATGAAACGTACTATCAAAATGTGTTTTTTGATAAACGAATTGGCAAGTGCCAATCAGCTCTGCCAATAATATTTGGTTAGCTTCTTGAAGGCACTCTAGCCTATGTGGGCCTTACGGAGGCATTTCAAGGAAAGGATAGTGATCTATGGATCTGTTCATGGAGGGCATCTGTACAGAAGAAACTTTATGAAGTGGAAAAGGGGAATTCAGTAGAGGGTTCAAAAAAGTCAGGCAAGGACGGTGCACTTAGCAAATGAGTTTTGAATGGAAGGTGCAGGGACAATATGCTGTCATGTAGGCCAAGTAAAACATTTAATATACACATTCTAACAAAAAGGAAAAAGGAAAGTAATTTTCACATATTTGAAATCCTGGCCACTTCAGAGACAAAAGCAAAGTGTGCCTCACTTACCTTAAAGTCTGGCAAAACAATAGCTGATATTTTAAACAGAGAAGCAGTTTAAGTGTAAAAAAATATATATTATATATATTTTTTTACTCCAAGAACTTGAGACCATCCTAAT
The DNA here is from genome assembly GCF_020497125.1 of Mauremys mutica. Taxonomy (NCBI): domain Eukaryota; kingdom Metazoa; phylum Chordata; order Testudines; family Geoemydidae; genus Mauremys; species Mauremys mutica. Next base: position 21,146,140 of record NC_059079.1, read on the forward strand.
GGATTTTTTTGCAGGTGCAAATTCTCCTAAACCAAGAGGTTATTCACCAAGTTTCAACTTGGGCAATTTATTATGGTCAAATTATAAGCTTCCTCCTACAATAACTAATTCTTAGCTATACTACTACTAGTTAGATATCTATGTGTTAATCTTACATTTGTTAGTATTAAGGAGCTTAAGAAATAGAGATTTTTTTAACCAACTAGTAAAATGATGTGTTTATTAAATGGTTGGTTCACTACTGATTTGAGAATAAGCTTTTCTGTGTTCTCTTTAAATGTGCAAATTAGAGCTTTTATCTGGCCTCACTGAGACCCATGTAGACCCTGCAAACTCTTTAACTCAGTTAAGATCATCTTCCTTGCCTGATGCTCTAACCACATCATAATCATCTTAATCCCTCCATTGACTTCCCCTTTTCTACCACATGAAACTCAAGTTTATCATCTTCACCTTCAAGGCATTTTCCAATAGTGGCCTTCTACTTTATCTGCTCTGATTGCATTACCTCCTACTTTACTATCCCCACCTCCCAGTTTGTCTACTTTTCTCCCAACAATCCTCAGTACTTCCAAAAAAGTGTCTATTTAACATTAAATGGAACTACTCAATAGCAAGCCAAAAGGACTACGATTAGTTTTCAAGCTTTCCTGTTTTTATAAACCATATTTGTTACAGATACAGCTGAAACATTAACTCACTGAAAGCAAACTGACAAACTAAAAGAAGCCCTCACTTTTAAAACTGTGGAGCTACAAAAGGCCATTATAAAAATGTAATCTACCTGTGTAAACTGAATATATAAAACTGTCACATTATTAACTGAAACTATAAGTCAATCAAGAAAAAAAGATGTAAATAAAGAAGTTAGATACTGACATTTTGCCTGGCGTTACCCTTGACCTGTACCCGTTTACCTTGACCTAGACCTTGAGCTTGAGTGGGAGGATGAGCGCGATGAAGATTGTGAGTGGGAAGATCGAGATTTAGAGCGACTGCGCCTGTTGGATTTCTTTTTCTTATTAGCATCTTCTTCCTCACTGGCATCAAGATTATACTTTGAGAGATCAGCCTCCTCTTCATCCTCATCCTGAAAAAAATGTAGACTGTTAGGTTTGGAGACTTAAATATGAAGAAAATATGCAGAAAGTAGGATTACATTTTAGACTATTTTCATTTGGAGTAGTAGTTTTTACTTGCTCTTGTTCTGTACTTTATTTGGAGCTTATTGCCCAATCTTTTCAAATCCGTTTTTTTAGTTCTCTTTTGTTAACAAAAAAATCTCAAACACTGAGTGCAGCTTGTTAAAGATCAAATAGCTACATAAAAATAATTTCAGAAACAGCAATAAAATAGGACTGAAAAAAAGTGATCCTCAAAAACCTGCAAAATGACTAAATAATTAAAAAGTTAGATAGTGAATTATAATGCCAGCATTTGTATTACAGTTCAGTGACTGTTTTAAAAAAAGAGACAAAGCTTTATTTTGGGCAGATGCCTGGCAGAATTCTCAGGCGCAGAGGAAGTCTATCTCATTACCAAACTTAGGTTCCAATCCTGCAAATTCCTTACATACTTAACTTTACACTCTGAGAAGTCCCATTGATTTTGTTGGTCAGTGTGTAAAAGTAAATATGTGCACAAGTCTTTTCATGATCATGGCCTAAAAGGAACAACTAATATTTAACAATCACTATGTATTAAAAACAAAACTGCAGATCAGGAGGATATTTATTTCAATTTTATAGCTAAAAATAAAGCCAGCATCATTTAACAGAAGACATCTGGAACATGTCTAGTCCATGTTGACATTTATTTTAGATATTTTGAAAACATTAGAAATAGTGCAGCAGTAGGTAATTCAAAAAGATGTTAGTGTGCATTTTCACCATAATCTACTGGATCTACCTATTAAGACAGCCTATATAAACATATATTTCTTACAATGATTAATTCTGTTCCCAAAGTTAAAATATAAATGTAAGTTTAAGTGGTAAGTTTCTGACCGCAGTCATTCAAAGCAACAAATACAGAGTTCAGGCTGACAAACTCTCCTCAGCTCATGCATTCTTCCAATACACACATATCCCACTCCAATATGCATACAGAGGTTAGGAGAACATATCATTCTTACTTATAACTTATGTATTGTATAACAATACTCATTTACAAGCAGCTAAGAATTAAGGCCAATCTCACTTAGTAAGAACATAGTATGTTAGCAGTAACAAAGAACAAGAATTATTTTACCTCATCCAATTTATACTTGGAAAGATCTTCATCCTCATCCTCCTCTTCTTCCCCTTCAGACTCCTTATCTTCTACTTCCTTCAGGATAGATGCAGGCCCAACTGGCTTCCCTCTGTATTTTTTCTTTTTGCGACCAAACTAATTGCAAATAAATAATGTGAGTGACACATGCTTTGTTTCCGCCCACTCCACCACAAGTAATACTAATTACAGTATATTAAACAAGCAGCCGCCTCTGAGCTAACATGAAAAGACTATAATGAACTAAGACTTTTGTAAAACTCGTGGGAAAAAGTGAAAAATAGTAAAAACAACTTTAATTCAGGGCTTTGGAGAGGAGCCCAGAGCTGGAGCGTGGAGCAGTTCCGGAGCAGTGGAGCTGCAGATTTTTGCCTGGAGCTGGAGCACAGCTCAAAAGCCCTGCTTTAATTACAAATAAAAAAATATATTGCTATGTGTGGAGACAGAGAAGGCAAATGTCTACAATGAAATCTTAGCTGAATGACCAACAAGTACTCAGCAAAAACCTACTGTAGATCTAAAATGAAAGACACATCACAATGTCTATATTCTGATAAATTCATCAAAAATGTGGATGCAATCAAACAGCATGTGCTTTACAAAACTGCTTTATAACAGACTTCAGTATGTTGGGAAGCAGTATGAGCACCCTAAAGAAAATAGCATAGGAAATCTAAAGCAGATCTTGCAAGTAGTTAAACTAATGAAACAAACCATAGTTAACTCCTACCAATTTAAATTTTAACTGATTTTTAGAAGTTCACCCCCACAACTTTCCAGATTCCACACCAATTCTGCTTCACATATGAATCGGCAAGAGCCGTAATTCAAAAGATTTATACAGCTAGCTTCCCTCACCGTGAGCCTGGGTGGCTGAGGTTGGTCTACGCCTAAAACTTAGGTCGATGTAGCTACATCACTCAGGCTGTGAAAAATTTCATGCACAGACGGATGTAGTTAGATCAACCTAAGGTAGTTGCAGCTAGGTCAAAGCTTGAACCCCACTATCAATGGCAACTAGGCCAATGGAACAATTCTTCTGTTGACCCTAGCACCTCGAGGGGGTGGATTTACTACAGCAACAGAAAACCCGCTTCCATCGCTGCAGGAAGTGTCTATACTACAATGGCATAACTGCAGCTGTGTCCACTATAGTACTTGCAGCGTAGATATACCCTGAGTTAGTTTCTCAAGCCAGGCTTCCCTGCCAGATATGTGCTCTTAACACAAATCTCTTCACTTTAACTTATGTTCCTCCAATGTAATAATTATACATAATCTTACCTCATCATACTCCCCATCTGATTCTTCACGTTCTATATACTCAACATTCTCTCTTTCATTAAAACCTCCTCCATATCCTGTAAATTGTAAAATAAGAATGTACTAGATAACCTCTTATATTGTGTAAGTTCAATTACACTAAATTCAAAGTCTTTGGTAAATACTTTTATTATGCTACATCTGATTAAAAGCCAATAGAAGATGTTTCTAGATGTATAAGCTATCATGAAATCTATACCAGGAATATTATGCAATCTGAAGGGAAGTAGGCATTGAACTGTTCTCACACAAATGTATCAAAAATAGTTTTTACATATCTAACTGAGAAACTGAGGCAACCTTTGCTAAATGAAAGAAACACATCCCACTGCGACTGTTTAGCTAATTAAGGGCCAAGTGCCACAAAAGAGAGATAATCAGGCTGCAAATGTCCAGCAGAGAATTCCTCTTGTATAGGAGAACACCCTGCTGAAGCATCTGAACTGCAGCCAGACCCTGCCTCTCCTTCTGACCCACAGGGCATGTCAGGGCAGGGAGGGCTCTGTTCCACCACTGCCATACTTCCATGATGTAGGATCCATTATAGCACATAACGCATAAGTGGAATTTAATACTCTTTGCTAGCAGTTTTAAGATGAATACGATCAAGAGTGGGCCTGAGAATCAAGAAGCTGAAACAGACTCCCTGACACCCTATAGATTTGCCAGGCAAATTTGGCATGGGAGATAATCTAGTCCCCCAAAAACATTTTTTGCATGTTTTGTTTAACCCTACATTTATAGGATGATTTCAGAAGGAAAGCAAAGGAAAAGGGAATATCACTGAGTTGACATTTCTGCTTAAAGCACAATTTTGTTACTGCTTTTTGTTGCATACAGGAAATATTTTATAAAGTGAAGCCTTAAGGTTATTTATCACGTTCCATTTGAAATGATTGCTAGTAAATACATTAAAATTGCCCCTTCAATGGTATATACCCAACTATCATAACAAACTTGAACTTCCATTAAACTCCTCATTCTTCATTGCTCGTGCCATTTTCAAAATAACTGTTCTTGCCATTTGAAGTCATAGCAGATATTTTGACACAACAAATGTCACTAATGCAGCCAAATATAGCCCCGCAAAAAAGAGAATGACGACTACAAAGGGGGAATAATTAGCACACAAAAAAAATGAACTTCTAAAACAGAGATCCTTTCATTCAAGTATCCTTAGGAAAAAAGATATTAGTGAGCCATCCTTCTCTTCCCAAATCTGATAAGAATGGCTTCTACAGTGAATGTTTTTTATAAGGCAGCAACACATTAAAAAAATTCTCAACACACAAACCCAGCATGTATTTTGTTCAACTGTTTAGAGTCCCCGACATATTTCACCATTTCTGAATATCTGCCGGGAGCTCAGAACTACTTATTTTAATTTTCAACTTTAATTTCAGCTATAATTTATAGTTGTTTGTAAGTAATAAAAATGCATTGTGCTACATGTACTTTCATTATATACGACCGGTCAACATGACTGTTAGTTTATTTTTAAGACTAAATAGAATTGTTGAAGAAATAGAAAACTGATAAATTGTACTTTTCTCTATGAGGAATAAATTAAGTTCTGTGCTTCTAATTTGAGAAGTGACAGAATATTAAAACAGATCAATTCCCTGACCATTTAACACCTACTGGGCTCGTCTACACAATTACAATCCAATCAGTTCCAGTTACAACATGGTTGCAACCCTGACCTAGTTATAATATGGTTCCATTTTGTAATGCAGATGGGACTTTATTATATCCAAAACATGACATGATTATGAAATAGTTATGCTCCATTCTACACTACAAACTGGAAATGTATTGTAACCTACTACTGACTTATAAGTCTAGTGTAGATGGACTCTATGGCTACATATCAGACATTCAAAATTAACGTCTCCTGAGTTTAAACATAATCTGTTGGAAATGTATTTAAGAATTTGTTTTAATACTGTATCTTCATGAAAACTAAGAAAGTGGTTTAAACTGAATGAGCTTAGGGGATTTCCTGAGGTGAACCACTATCACGCTTGTACTTTACATACTAGTAATACTTAGCACGTATATAGACTTACAAGGATGGGATATGCAAGAAGAAGACTACTAGGTAGCATTGCTATGCATATTAAAAATGACCACTTGATTTAAGTTATGTTATTATTTCTAAAATTTATGAAGAGAACTGAGTATTTAGAAAGGCAAATTGACCACTTGATTTAAGTTATGTTATGATTTCTAAAATTTATGAAGAGAACTGAGTATTTAAAAAGGCAAATTTATCTTACCTGTCCTTTCCTCCAGTTTTGCATACTTTGGAGTATTACACATATTACACTCTGATCTCCTGGCCCAGTTCACATTGCCACAACTTTAGTTGGGGAGGGAAAAGAAAGTAAGTGTAAAAATGCAACATTTTATTTCAAGTTAAATACCATGGGAATTAGGCAACATGCACCAGAAAAGAATGAAATCAATTTATATTGATTAGCGGTGGTTTAAATTCACTACTAAACAAATACGTAATTGTAACATGATCAGGGGCCACTCTTGCAGTACTTATGTACACACAACTCCCAGAGAAGTCTATAGGAATTTTGCATTAGGATCACAGCCATGAGCCAAGTAGTCAGCCCAAAGAGCCCCAAGAGAGGCACAGCTATGATCAAGCTTAAAATGCATATACATGCACATATCTATACCAAATCATAGTATAGTAATAAAATGGCATATATTTGGGCATAAAAGGAACTTTCACATCATAACTGTACAAAAGTCATTTTTACCTGTCACTTCTTTCAAGGGTTCTATATATATTGAGGAAAGGTGCTTGGCTTATTTAAAAAAGACAGTAGAGATGGAAGGAAACAGAGGAAGATTGGAAAATAGTGTGAAAAGGACAAGAGTTAGAAGGTGAAAAATAGGAGCGCATGGATGTAATCTGTAGGAACACAGGGGCAAGTGCAAGTTGTAAAGCTGAAATTTGAAATAAACGTCAACTAGAATTCAATTAGCATTTTCTAGAGATGGAAAAATATTCTAATAGGTACAGGATTCAGAGATTAGAAATTGTATATAAATTAACAAAGACAATTCATAAATCAAAATTAAGAGGGTATCAGGAGACATGAAGCTCTTCGTAAAATCAGGGTATCATAAAAAAAATCTGTTTCCATAAAAGTTTCAAACAATACAAGTATTCACATGTACAGAGTTTGTGGAAAAAGATAATTTTGCTGAATTTTGCACCTTTTGAAACTTCACAAAGTCACTATGAAGTTTTATTCTCTCATCCCCATCTCTTTTTTTAAAAAATCCACACACACAGTAGCCTGTGATGTGAAGTAACTTGCCTACAGTCACACAGGAAGTTTTTCACTCAGATCAGGAACGGAACACATACTTCCAATCCTGTGCTGTAATCAAAAGACCATTCTGTCTGTCTAAAGTCATATTGATTAAATATTTGTTGTCCAGAAAAAAACTAAATGAAAACTAATCTAATGTGAAAACATACAAGCCCTATTTTAAAACGTGTTAAAAAAAAAAAGAGGTTCCAATTTCTCTTGCCTACTCACTAAAAGCTACATTGTTTCTGACTGAGTTAAATATCCAAGATACATGACCTTTCAGTCAATTAAAAACGTTTATAGCAGAAATAATATTAAAGTTTCAAAACCGACATACGTTTTACATTGCCAATCATTAGCACTGAACAGGCCACGGCTCTTTTCAGCAAGCGTCTTCCCAATTTCAGTCCCTCCCGCTTTCATCATTTTGGCTTCAGTTGTTTTTTCTGAAAATAGATTAAACAAAATAATTTTCAAGAAGTTTCTTATAGATTGAACATTTCATTCTTTTTGGGGGAATATGAGAGAAGGGAACTCTAAACTGGAAAGATAGTCACCTCGACCACATCTGTTACAGCTGGTTCTTCTAGCAAAATTAACATTTCCACACCTGAAAAAAGAAATATATTCTTATGAAGGGCAATTAACAGGTTTTTTTTTAAATGGGGAGAGGATAAAGATGATAGGAATTTATATTTGGAAAATCTTTTAAAGATGAAAAATCCTATAACGTTTTCTTTGTTTTGCAAAATGAATAATGACATTTTTCCGGCTTGAACAATTTTAATGTTGGTAGCTTAATTTTTGTAGCTAAAATAAAACTGCTATAAAAACTCAAAGGAACTTATAACAATGACTTTTTGTTTTCTAACCTCTGAAATAAATTAGCTGTTTGTAACAGGGTGGTTAGTTTTCTTTTTGTTGTACAAATACACATTTCAGACCAGCAAAAAAACGCACAAACAAACAGGCCACTGGCAATTTTATTTTGTCAGAATTCTACTGGTTCACAGTAATAGCACTAGGTCCTTCATTAACTGTAAACATCCCGCAAAAGTTGGCAAATATTTTGTATTTAGTAAAGCACTCTGGGTAAATATTTAACTTTTCTTATTAAATGTTTTCTCAAACATACTGGAAGCCAACTGAAGAATTATAAATAAGACTGAAGGATTGTTGGGTTTCTCTGAAGATTTTTAAGTACCCTGTACTGCAATAGCCATGTCATTTTCCAGTTGACGGTTCTGGCGCTGCAATGTTTCTGCTCAGGCACACCCCTGCCCCTCCAGCCCTACCCACAGCGATCGGGCCCCGAGGAGGCACACGGGCCTGGGGCCACCCACGCAGAACACGTTGCGGGGCCAGGGCCCGTTCATTTTCTTTGCAGTGTGTGGTGGGTGCAGCGCTGCCATCGTGCCACCGCCCCGGGAGCGAAGTGACCCGGGGCTGCAGCCAGCAGAGTCGTTGAGCCTCCCGGGCGGGGAGGCCTCTGAGCTGAAGGGCGCTGATACAAAGGGCGTTATGCCTGTTTCGGGCCCCGCTACCCCAGCCGGAGGCAGCAGAGACTCCCGCAGGGGAGCAGGCGCAGGGACCTGCCCCACCATCCGTCCGTCCGTCCCCAGCGGCCTGTGGCCCCCGGAGAAGTAACAGCCCCGCAAACGGCGCCTCCTGTGCCCGGTAGGAAGAAAACTCGAGGACCTTGAGCTCCCCGAACCCGGCCCCGCTCCCCGTCCACGGCGCCCCGAGGTCCGCACCCCCCCCGGTCCATGGGGCTCCCGGGCCCCCCTCACTTCTTGTCCGGGCAGATCCAGTCCCCGTCGCTGACTCGGAAATTCTTCGTCGACATTTTGGCCCACCGCGTCCAGAGCCAAGCGGCGCGGCGGGGCCGGGGTCCTGCGTCTGACGGGGCTGCCTCGCAGCGCCTGCTTCCCGCTACCAGCCGCCACAGGGTCGGCGCGCACAGGGCCCGGCCCTGCCCCAGGAAACGCGCCGAAGGGCGGCCGCGCGGCGCGGATTGTAATCAGGCAGTGGGATAGCCACCCTGCCCGGCCGGGAAGCGGGGGGTGGCGCGGAGAGTTCCCCCTAGGGGCCGGAGGACCCCATCGGAGGGAGCGGGGCGGGGCTGAGGGTGGGATGAGAAGTGGCGGGGGGAAGCCAAGGGAGAGTGTGGAGGAGGGCGGGGCAATGGGGGGGGGGGAGCAGGAGAGAGGGAGGGGTAGCGGTGACCCTATTTCCCAAGGAGAAAACGGGACTCCGAGGTGTCCCCTCCCCCACACAGGAGGCTGTTGCCTGGTGCTGGAACCCTCCCCAGCTCTGCCTTCCCCCCCTGCAGGAGGGGGCTGGAGGCTCTGCCTGCTCCCCCCCCCCCCATCTAGGGTGACCAGATGCCCTGATTTTATAGGGACAGTCCCGATTTTGGGGTCTTTTTCTTATATAGGCTCCTATTACCCCCCACGCCTGTCCCAATTTTTCACACTTGCTGTCTGGTCACCCTATGCCCATCACACGTTGCTCCACACCACACCCACCTTTTTTTGACAAAAGTGAGCATTTGTCCCAACTGTCAGCAAGCGCAAACCACACAAATGCCTCCTTTTGAAAAAGAAAGTCAGGACAGCCGGTCAGAACTGCCCCGGCCAAAACTGGACGTATGGTCACCCTAGGGAGAGGCAGAGAAAGGGGCTGGGCTGAGATCAGACATGCTGGCTGGTGCTGGGAGCAGTGCTACATGGTATGGAGATGCATACAGCAACCATGGCCACAGCCCGCCTAGCCCAGGGATCCCAACACTGCTAAGACTGCTGTAATTGGACTGGTAATGGCAACAGTAGACATTTTTATGAGAGTTTCTGTAGATAACCTGAGCCAAAGTGTCTGGGCCAGATCCTCAGGTAGCATGAACTGGTGTCATTGGAGCTTCGCTGCTGCTTGGCTGATTTACACCAGCTGAGGGTCCTGCTCTCTGATTTTTTCTGTTGCTGTCCAGTTCACTACACAGAACCGAGTCAAACTGGACTTCATTGCAAAGAAATTGTAAGTTTTCTTACAGGAAAAGCCACAAACTGTCTGGAAAGGAAGAGTAGATTACATTACTTGCCTGAGTGAAATTAAATATCCAGAGAATTGCTGCACCTGTGGGCTGGATCTGGCCCCTCAGGGCTTTGGATCCGGCCCATGGGATTTGCCCCCCGTGGTGCCGCGGGACCCGCACCGTTCTCAGAAGCAGCCGGCATGGCACCACATCCCGGGGGTGGGGAGAGCTCTGTGCGTTGCTCCAAGCACCGCCCCCTGCAGCTCCCATTGTCCAGGAACGGGGAACTGTGGCCAATGGGAGCTTTAGAGGAGGTACCTGGAGGCGTGGCAAGGGCAGCGCATGGAGCCCTGTGCCCCACCTCCCCCAGGGGCCACGCAGGGATGTGGCGAGCAGCGTGCCATGGGGCCAAGGCAGGCAGGCAGGGAGTGTGCCGCTGCAGGTAAGCAGTGCCAGGGCGGAGCCCAAACCCCTCCTGCACCCTGCCCCCCAACTCCCTGCCCTGAGCCCCCTGCCTGCACCTTGCACCCCTCCTGCACCGTAACCCCCCGCCCGAGCCCTCTGCCTGCACCTCGCATCCCTCCTGCACCCTAACCCCCTGCCCGAGCCCTCTGCCTGCACCCCACACCCTGCCTGCACCCCAACTCCCTGCCCTGAGCCCCCTGCCTGCACCTCACACCCCAACTCCCTTCCCTGAGTCCCCTGATGCACCCCTGTGCACCCTAACTCCCCTAAGCCCCCTGCCTGCACCCCGCATCCCTCCTGCACCCCAACTCCCTGCCCTAAGCTCCTTGCCTGCATCTCGCACCCCAACCCCATAGGGCCCCGGGCTGGGGGCGGAGCGGGGAGAAGTCACGTGGTGAGGTCACTTTCTCCCTCTTTAGCTGGTGCCCCCCCTTGTGTCCCTCCCATAAATCGCTATACCAGTAAGAGTTAAAATCTACTTGCACCACTGCCTAATAGCCCTTCTTCACACCTGTTCCAGTTTGAATTCATCTTTCCTAAACATGGGAGACCAGACTTGCATACAGTATTCCAGTGCTTGTATAACGGTAATAACTCTTCCCTATTTCTAGTGGAAATATCCTGCCTGGGATTGCATTCAAGGAGGGATTGCATTAGCCTTTTTCACGGCTGCATCACATTCGTGGATTATGGTCATCCTCTGATCAAGCAATATACCCGGGTCTTTCTCCTCCTGTGTCACTTGCAACTGATACATCCCCAACTTATAGCAAAAATTCTTGTTAGTCTCTAAGTGCATGATCTTGCACTTTGCACTGTTGTATAGCTGCTGATGCACCCTATGTAGATTGGCACTTCTGAAGCAGGGCCACAAGCACAGATGAGTGGGATCACATTGTCATACAGACCTGGGATGACTAGTAGTGGGTCCAGAACTTTCCAATGGAGAAACCTACATTTCTAAAGCTTTGTGAGCAGCTTGCCCTAACCTCCAGCATTACAACACATGCATGAGGGTGGCCTTGCCAGTCCAGAAGTGGGTTGCTCTAACCATCTGAAAGCTTGCTATTCCAGACTGCTCCAGATCGAGTGCTAACCAGTTTGGTGTCAGAAAGCCAACTGTGGGTAAAGTGGTAGAAGAAGTTTCTGAGGCAATCAGGTGTGTGATTTACCCAAAGGTAGTGGGTATAAACAATATTCCTGAAGTATCTGCTGGTTTTGAGAGAACAAGGTTTCCAAACTATGGTGGGGCCATTGGTGGGACTCATGTGGCTGCAGTTTCCCCCCTCAAGGAGCATATGAGTACCTAAACCACTAAGGGTACCACTCCATTGTAATGCAGACTCTTGTGGACTTCAGAGGCCGATTTATTGATGCCAGCATGGGGAGTAGTGAAAAAGTTCATGATGGTAGGGTTTTCTGCCGGTCAGGAGTCAATTTTCATAATCATTCTGAGACATTATTCCCACCAAATCACGTTGCCATAAATAGAGTTATTGTCCCCACTGTTAGTCTAGGGACCCCACAGAACCCCTTTTGCCTTTGTTTATGAAGCTGTATCCTGATCTCGGAGGGCCTGGCAAAAGAAGGTTTCTTTATACATGTGATGACAGTTCTGGGTGCAGTCCAGACCAGTGAGGGGTTGTGTCACCACCTGCCCTGTAACCCTGAGTGACTCACAATGTCTTGCTGTTGTAGCTCACAGCCTACGATGCTCCAAGCCAGCCTACAAGCATGTAGTCACACTCTGAGTGTCTATGTGCTTAGATAGCTCTGATTCAGCAGCTCTCACACCAGCAGCCTGTCTACAGTCCTGCTCTGGCTTCGTCCAGCCTTGATTACAACAAGCAAGGTGACCCCAAAATACTCCCAGTCCTTAATTTTTCCAAAATTGTGTGCTTTGTCCAGCCCTCTTGTGGACTGTTCAGAGAAATAATAAGGTTTGTTTGTTCCTCTAAAGACCCAGAAACAAATCAAAGCTTATTAAATGGGGTAAATACACACTTTCATTTAAACACAGCACTGAGTTGGTTTATAGTAATAGTAAAACAAGTTTATTAACAAAAACAAATAGGTTAAGTGATGACGAGTGAAAGGAATAAAGTTAGAAGGCGTTACAAGCAAATACAAATGAAAATATGTATCTAAAAGTCTAAAAATTTACATAGGAAGATACAGGCTTTGTTCAAGATGATTTCTTACCTATTTTCAGTTTCCAGAGACTTCAACCTCAATTGGTTGAAGAACCCATCTCAACTTGCAAGATCTCTGTTCCCATGAGTCTGTCTAGTGATGGATACCAAAGATGGCTTCTGTCTTTGCTTATATCGTCCAAAGTTCAATTATTTTATTTCAAGAGGCAGGATGACATCATGCTGTTCTTACCTTCCTGTGGGCTTCCAACCCCTTTGCATGAGGCTTCCATATTTTTGGTTCCACCAGGCTTAATTTTACATAGGAGACAGGTAAATAGTTGCCTTCCCTCCTGTCTGGGAGGGAACCTGTATTTTAAAAAAGAATATCATTAAGTACCCATATTTCATTAAGTACCCATATATAATGTTAATATATACTTTATATAATATAAATATAAAGTATATATTATAATATAGATATTAATCACCAGCGTGTCGGTAGCTTTCAGAAAAGACCTCATATACATGCTTGTAATACAGTAATATTTTATATAATCAGTTAATTCAATTGCTTATTACTTGAAGTTCGGCCATCCCCAAATCTTTATAGACCATTAAAACCTTTGCAATGAATTATTTGAAAAGTAAAACCCAGACCAAGCTTCTCTGTCCTGTTGGGTGTAGATGCCATGCTGTCTTCTCCCTAACTTATTTGTGTATGATTTGCCTTTGCTCTTTGATAGCTTGATGGGTTTGTTTCCACAATATGTAAATACATTCTCATTGTCTTTCAAAGTACTTTGGAAGTACCTCTGAGATGGGGAAAATACATTCCTTTGCTAGTGCAGACCTTTTTAACAACTGCTCCTTACATCCCTGGTTTAAATACACTTTAGTCATAATTCTAGCATATATCCATAATGCTTAATACCCACTGCATACATACATCACACAAGTATATTAATGATCAGTGGTGATACTTCACAAGGCATATTTTGTTCAAAAATTATTACAGTAGTGTATAGGTTATGAATATAAGGATGCTAAGTGTCACAACACTCTCAGTAGGTGTAGAATGTGCATTTGTCACACTGAAATCCCACCAGCACTATTTACAGAACTGTTCAGATTCCAGTGTCATCAATGCTGTCTGAAATATTGTGGCCTGCTGTGCTCTTCACAGTCTTTGTGAAGGCAAAGGTGAGCCATTTGCCCCTGGATGGACCTATGGCAGCAATGGACTGCTGAATTTGTATAATCAGCCAGAAAAACCCTGTCACAGCTGGAGCAGGATTCAACAGAAATCAGGGATGCTCTGTGCTCCAACATTATACACTTGCGTGGACCAGAAACTAGGGAGAATAGTATGTTTATGAATGTGTTTGTACAGCAATGCTAACAATAAATGAGGTACTGTCACTGTATGCAATGAATGGGTGTGTGTGATGATTGGCGCTTGAGGTAAGTGTCACCTATTGGTTACAAGGTCAGTTCCTTCTTAGTACAGGGGGGGTTTGGCGGAGGAGCCCAGGCCCTCCCATTACCCAAGGCTCCAGTCCAGGGCCCTGTGAGAGTAACTAAAGGCCAGGAACTCTGAGCACTTTGCAGCTGGTCCACTTTCTACCACCCCCCACCCCTCTTATAGTCCAAGCTTTGCAGTCTGTAGCAAAAGTCACTGAAGAAAATGTATCAAATGCACCTTTAGTCTGTCTGGGCCTAGCAGGTAGGCTCCTCATTTCCCAGAGGAGCTGCTGCAGCATCCCTTTTCAGGACCTCTCAGGGCAGCTCCTTTTCCCTGCCCTCTGAGCCCCCTTCTGAACTCTCTGGCTTCCTTTTAAGGCCTGCCTCCATCCCAGGCATGCTCTTTAGATGCGGATGGGTGGGGCTGTCTGGGCCTAGAGTTGTTCTTTAACTCCTTCAGTTCTAGTCTGGGGTTTATGCACCCTGTCACAGGGGGACTGATTGTCATTATTTTTAATTATGGATGAGAGATTACTTATGAAATGGTGGTGCACTGTCTGGCAAGAACTGTGGATATTCATTGTGGATTGATGTATATAGATGCATTGAGAAATTGTGTTTGCCATATAATGGTTTATCTTTATTATTTGAAATACACATTATATGATGTGATGCAGTGATGATAATGAACTTTCTTAATAATATAAAAGTCTTTATTTAGGAACATGGTTGTCTTACAAAAACACAATATTAAAGCATTGCCAGGCAGGCCAGCTGCCATTAGGACACCAAAATACCAATAATAAACCAACAACAAAACCAGTAATAAATCTGACGAAGTGGGTATTCACCCACGAAAGCTCATGCTCCAAAACTTCTGTTAGTCTATAAGGTGCCACAGGACTCTTTGCTGCTTTTACAGATCCAGACTAACACGGCTACCCCTCTGATACTGGAGTAATAGAAGAAAGTACATAAAACAAACATTGAACAGTGCAAACAGTGACCAGTGTCAACAAATAAATCCTCTGCTTTTGTGTGTCCGTTGGCACCTCATTCTTCTTTTCCTTTCTTGTATATTTAGCATGCACTTGGTGCTGCTGCATGATCCGGGGAGGCCTGCAAGGGATACATTTACCCTGTCCAGCCAGTGTGTGAAGGAGTGCATGGGCCACCTAACCATGGAATTGTCCAATGTGTTCTTGGTCTGTAGCACTTGGTACCATGGAGGGGATTCAGGATGTGAGAAGCCTGCACTCTTGGGGCCAATACCACAAACAGCCTCTCAAATAGGTCTTTCCACTGTACTCCATCTTACTCCCTCCACCAATGTTCCTGCCATAGAAACCGTGCTGCCAGTCTTTCCTCATGTGCTGCAGTTCTGTCCTCCCATTCTGCAGCCTGTCTGTGCCTTTCCACTTGCTGCGAGTCCTCTTCCCTTTGGTAGTGCACCTGCTCGTTGGCCCTGTCCAGAAAATCTAACTGGAAATGCTTCCACTTGAACTGGTCTGTGACAGTTCGAAATCCCAGGCTCCTGCTGGAGTGTGGCCAAACTGCCAAGGTACGGAGGCCTACAGAGGTAGAAGGACCTGAAAGCAGTTATCAAACATTGTCTCAATACTTCAAAGAAGGTTCAGGGCATCCACAAAGAAAAGTGCCTGCCAAGTCTTAAGGCCAAAAAAAGATACTTTGTAGAACTGTTTTAATATATTGTAAGAGAATGCTTCAGTTCCCAGGAGCTCTGTGGACAGTATTAAGTTAATCAGAGTGAAAAGAGAGTGCAAATAATGGTCAGTTAAAATATGCACATGCTAGATTTTTAAAAATTGCTGACCTTCTTGGGCTTTGGGAGGGGGGTGAAGTGTGTGTGGGGGTGGGGTGGGGCAAGGGGCTTACTACCTAAGCCTTCTCTGGTCTTTCATGCATTCCACGTTCTGGAGGGCATAACAATCCTGGAGGTTCCTAAATGGCAAAGGGACATTTTATAATTTATACAGAGCACCATACTAAAAGGGATGACAATATAGGAGTCTTGTAACACCGTGGCACATCTGTGTAAGAATGTGCAACTATCAAGTGTACATTTACATTTAAATGATTGTTTAACTGGTGTTTGTGCTTTTTGGGATCCATTTTGAATTCCACATGGTGGGGTGGAGGTGGGGACACTCACGTGCTGGCATACATTCCACCATTAGCGGATAAATGCTGCTACGCATGGCTTGTACTAAAAATTGCATTGGTTCAAAAACCAGAAAATCCTCCATATTTGTATATTAATAATAAGAAACATGGAGCCAAACACTAGGCTCCAGGCCTACTTCTGGTTTTGCTGCAGGTTTTGTGTGTGTGTGTGTGAGAGAGAGAGAGAGATCAAACAGCTCCTTTGAGTACAGACCCAGGACATGCTGGAGCTGCTCCTGCGGTAAAGTCTCCTTGAGGACTGGTGTGAGCACTAGAGTCACCTTGCTAGCCTGATCTGGCACCTGCTTGCTCCCATCTGGTCCAATACTAAATTCTGGGGTCAGAAGGTCACCAATACATCTGATCAACTCTGCCAGCTGTTTCACTATTTTCTGATATGCATCTGGTACTCTCACTGAAGTTGAACGTTTTGTCTTGCTCCAAACATTTACCAAAATCTGGCTGTGATTCCCATGACCAGGTAGCAGCATGTTTGGCAAAGGACTGTGGTTGGGGGCCATTACAAACACATGAGAAGGTTCACTGTGTTTGCAACTTAGTGGTCAGAATAAAATGGAAGGGTTAAACATTGAGCAGCTGTACTTGCACCAGGAGGATTGCTTCTGTTTTCTGGGAGGCAATTGGCTAGTCTTGGGATAGCAAGAACAAGGAACATCAGCCCATGGGATTGTGGACTAGGGTTGCTGGACACTGAGCCTGAGGAACCCTGGCCCAAGCTGTGTCCACACTGCGAAATGATAGAGTTTGGACCCAAGTCCCAGTGTGACTCGGGCTTGAACCCCCACCCCTCTTGCCAGCTCCTGGGGCCCGGGCCTGGAGGGCTTGCTGGCCTGAGTTGGACAGAATTGTGTGTTGGCAGAAGCAGGGTTTGGGCTCAAGCTAGGGTTGCCAGGTGTTCGGTTTTTGAGCAGGGCCTCTGGGAACGGGCGGGACAGGGGCAGGGCTTCATGGAAGGGGCGGGGTTAGGTTGTTTGGTTTTGTGCAATTAGAAAGTTGTTAACCTTAGCTCAAGCCTGAGTCTGAGCCCAGGCTTACATTGCAGTGTAGACATACCCAGTGACTTCCCAACATGTAAAATCTTGTGATGTGAAAGATATCACAGAACCTGGCTGGCGCACAAAGCCAAACTAATGGGAATATGAATGGAGACGTGCATCAAGAAAGGATTACTGCTTATCTTTCAGCGAAATAAAAGAGAATTATCTGACATACACTCAACAGTGTTTAGTAAGGAACACCATCCTACAGTGTTTTATTTATTGCTAATTGTTATTGCTATGTTATACCACTCATAGGCGCTAGCTTCCTCCAGGCCTGGGGAGGGGGGTGCTTAACCCCCCCGCTACACCCCAGACTCTGCCCCCACCCACCACCTTCCTGCAAGCCCCCACCCCCGTCTTTCCTCTTCCCACCCCCACTCTGCCCAAGGCCCCATCCCCACCCCACCTCTTCCCACCCAGTTCCATCCCCTCCCCTGAGTATGCTCCATCCCGGCTCCTCCCCCTTCCTCCCAGAGCCTTCTGGACACTGATTGCAGTGGACAGGAGGTGCTGGGAGAGAGCGGGAGGAGTTGATCAGTAGGGCCGCCGGCGAGCGGGAGGCACTGTGGGGGACAGGACTTAGCTGCCAGTGGGTGCAATGATACCACCTACAATTCTCTGAGCATTTCAAATGAAACACATTAGACTGGTCCCTCCTTGTAGAATATTACAGTAATTTAGGGCCTTCAACCAATTCCTACCCAATTTAGTGCTTACTTGCTTACTACCATGAATAGGAGTACTGCATAGGACGTGTTTAGTAGGATTGGGTCCTTGATGCTGGATTTATAGACAAATGAGGATAAAATGTGCAGAAGAGAAATGTTTTACAGAAATATGATTACGGGGTCACTCAGTTATGGCATATACATTTCTAAGTAGTTCCATTTTGTTATTTTTAATTAAAGTGCAAATTCTCATTGTTGCAGGCAATGCTGCTGTATATTCCTTGTATGATTATTGCTTCAAAACATATTTTTTATTTTGTTCAGAAGTTTCTTGGTAGGTTTTACTAGTACTAGTGTAGATTCTTAGTAGACTGAAATCCTGCTGTTTGCAATGCATAGCCTGACATATGCACCTCTATGAAGCAAGTCAGTGGGGCTCCATGCAGGCACTGCTGACAAAGCTACCACCGCTTGTTGGGGGTGTAAGTTTTTTGTTGGCGGGAGAACTCACTCCTGCCAACAAACAGTGGCTACACTGCATGACTTTTAGCAGCACGGCTGTAACGGCACAGCCATGTTGCTAAAAGGTGTGTAGTGTAGACAAAGCCTTATGGCATACTGGCTTTGGGAAAGTAATCGCCAACCAAGAGACATCCTTTAAATAAAGTAGTCAAGTCTGGCACTGTAAAATCAAAATGGGTGAAATTGCAATGTAAAATTTAAAAATTCTAATTATTTGATCTCTTTTACTTCTCTCCTTCACACAAGTAGTAAACTTCAAGCTGCAGGTGCATCTCTGGTAGCTTTCCCCAATAGAATGAAGCTTGGTGATATGACAGTTTGAGCAGCAAGATAAATTTCAAATTAGTTATGAGTTGAATATTATTATTCTCAGTTTTGCTACTTTGGGTAGACAACAAAAATATATTTAACATGTACAAATAATAATTCTCTTATGCTCTTTACTCAGATTGATGTAGAGGAACTGCAGTCAGTGAGAAAGGAATGAAGCTTTTTATATTATCATTGCAGAAAATGTGGAAAACCATTCTTAGCTAGGTATATTTATTTATGACAGTTTCTTTTTTCTCCAAGCAATGAACTTCATCTTACATAACTCCTGGTACTGCAACTTCACTACAATTAAAGTTACTGGAAGAGACCTGTTCTTAATCTTTGTAAGTATAATAAATTAAAAAATCATTAATTTGTAATGTAGATTGAAAAAATAAATATGGCCTTATTCAGCTACTGTAGTAAGAATGAACAGACATGGCTCAGATGTTTTTTATGTGTGATGGCACTAACTAGATTCCCCTTAAGAATATGTAGAATAATGTTTTGAATACGAATAAGGTTGCATATTACTATAAATATTAATGTTAGAACTATTCAAACCAATAGATTGTTTTAGAATAAATGCTAGAATACATGTTTGCTGGATAGATATGTTTCAACAATAGACAGTGGTGCTCGATTTTCAGTATTCAAGCTTGTTCATATTTGTGTGTGGACAGATGCATGTCTGTCTACTTTGTGCACACACTGTTGGACATGCACATGCAAATCGAGTATTTATGCATGTCTGGGTAGAGAAGCACCTGGCTAGCAATGTACACATGCAAACTACTCAATTTGCCTTTGCCCAGCTGATAGTATGCACATGCAGACTACTGCGTGTGTAAAACATATGCTGGCTTGCATCTTGAAAAATCTGGTCCAGTAAAGGTTGGAACATGGTTACTTGGTCCTGAAAGACTTGTAATTACAGTAAAACGTGCCTTAGAGACCACCTCTGAAGAGAGGCCACCTGTCACGAGCTACTGTCTTGCAGAGGCCATGGAAAACCATTGCTCTCTGGTGTGTAAACCTCTGAAGAGAAGCGCCCTTACAAGAGACCACTTTTACTAACTCCCATGCATGGTCGCTCTTGGCTGGTTCAGTTCAGTGGCGCATGGGAAGCACTCATTCTAGTGTCTTTCCTCAGTCTTGCATACAGTGGAAGAGAATGCAATGGAGAGCAGAAAACAGATTTGCTGAACCTCCCTAATAAAAAAAGAGACAGGATGGACAAGGTAATATCTTTTACTGTACCAATTTCTGTTGGAGAGAGAGAGGGAGACAAACTTTTGAGCCAGACATGGAGGGCCAGCTCTACCATTTTTGCCATCCCAAGCAAAAAAAAAAAAAGCCGCTTGGACTGCCACCCGAACTGCAAAGAAAAGAAAAAAAGGCAAAAAAAAGCAAAAAAAAAGAAAAGCTGCCCGGACTGCGTCACCCCAAGAATGGACGGAATGCCGCCCCTTAGCATGTGCCTCCCCAGGCACGTGCTTCCTCTGCTGGTGCCTGGAGCCGGCCCTGCAGCCATGCCAGCTCTTCCAGATTGATTGTGAGAGTTGCGATATCTGAGCAAAATAAACCCTCATGCATGATAGAACTCTTAAATATCAGGATTTTTTCTTCAGCTGCAGCACATTCTTAAAATGTGTTTCCAGTCAGACAGGAGTTACCCACCTTAAAGACAGGTTTCAGAGTAGCAGCCGTGTTAGTCTGTATCCGCAAAAAAAACCAGGAGTACTTGTGGCACCTTAAAGACTAACAAATTTATTTTAGCATGAGCTTTCGTGAGCTAAAGCTCACTTCTTCGGATGCATAGAATGGAACACACAGACAGGAGATATTTATACATACAGAGAACATGAAAAGGTGGAAGTATGCATACCAACAGGCAGAGTCTAATTACTTCCAAAGTACTTTGAAAGACAATGAGTATTCATTTACATATCAAGTAAATCTCTCAAGCTAACAAGTTTGTGGTGGGGGGAGGAAGACAGCATGGCTACTCCCCAACAGGGAAGAGAAACTTCCTCTGAGATATAAAGAAGGGGGAAGGGAGGGCCCAAACAAACCTCAAATACACAATTGAATCAACTGGAAACAAATCCTGACATTTGAGTGTTCTAAAAGTGAGGCTTAATTTTTCTTAGAAATCTTGTCAGCCACCTGAGGTGAGCAGGGGCTCCAGCTGTCAGTCCTGGGTGGCTGCTCCCTTGCCAGCCTAGGAAGTGGGAGAGGGGACCCCACTGCAGCCCTTCCAGGCCTGGGATAGGTGAAGAGCCCTAAGAAGCAAAGGTGAGGCTGGAGGCTGCAGAGGGACTGAAGTGAGGAGGGTGAGGGATGATGGGGTTGGGGGCCTGTACTGATGGTGGGTTTTGAGCAATGGGGTGGTGCTGGGAACATTAACTGTGGGTGGCGGGGAGTTGATGGGTTGGGGGGCTGAACTGTGGAGGCCTGAATTGAGAGGGGTTGGGTGGGGACAGAACTGACGGGGAACTGGATTTATTGCTGGGCAGATGTGGGGGTGAGAGCTCCTGAATCAGGGGCCAAAATCCCCTTATCCAGTACATGTGGGAGAGTGGGCAGCACTATCTGTCACATGCACACACGCTGGGGATGGGCAGGGGGAGTTCAAACATCAAGAGACTGACCTCAAAACGTAATATAATCATTTTTAAAAAATGTCATGATTTTTTTGGGGGGGGGGGGAACTCATGACTTTTGATCTCTTGAAGTTAGCAATACTGTGAGCCACATACAATTCTTCTTCCGGTCTGGGAAAGGGGTTCCCAGCTTCACTGCAAAATGCAAGGTGGAACAGATTGCTTAGCAGGAGTAGTTAGCACATATTCTAAGGGACCATTCAAGGACCTAACTACATTAGTCACACCATTAGGGGCTCATTCCCCTGCACATCTACCAATGTGATATATGCCATCATGTGCCAGCAATGCCCCTCTGCCATGTCCATTGGCCAAACCAGACAGTCTCTACGCAAATCTGACATCAGAAATTATAACATTCAAAAACCAGTAGGAGAACACTTCAGTCTCCATGGTCACTCAATAACAGACCTAAAAGTGGCAATTCTTCAACAAAAAAACCCTTCAGAAACAGACTCCAACATGAAACTGCAGAACTGGAATTAATTTGCAAACTGGACACCATCACATTAGGCCAGAATAAAGACTGGGAGTGGTTGGGTCATTACAAAACCTTAACCTAATTTCCCCCATACTAATTTCCCCCTACTGTTACTCACACCTTCTTGTCAACTGTTGGTAATGAGAGTGGCGCATTTCAACTACAAAAGTTATTTTCCCTCCCTTGGTATCCTACTGTTAATTGAATTGTCTCATTAGGCTGACCTCACACTTGGTAAGGCAACTCCCATCTTTTCATGTATTTATACCTGCTCCTATATTTTCCACTCCATGCCGCTGATGAAGTGGGTTCTAGCCCATGAAAGTTTATGCCCAAATAATTTGTTAGTCTCTAAGGTGCCTTGTTGTTTTTGCTGATACAGACTAACACGGCTACCACTCTGAAACCATTCAAGGTAGAGTGGCCCGTTAACTCCTCTGCAGTCCTGGGAAAAAAGACGGGGTTAGTGGGTTACAGATTGTTTTAATAAGCCATAAATCCCTCTCTGGTCAGTCCATGATTTTTAGTGTCTAGGAGAACAATGAATTTAAATTCCTAGGCTTATCTTTTGAAAGTGTTGTGCAGGCTCCCTTTGGGGATGAGGACTGATAGGTCAGATGTAGAGTGATTGATACAGTATTTTTGTCTTTTATCATTTTCCTGTGAGTTCATTTGAGAGCACAGCGATTATCTTCTCCCTTGAATGGTTTCTTACAATATGTGCTAACTATTTATCCTAAACATTCTGATCCACCTTGCGTTTTGCTGTGCTGCTGGGAGTAACTTTCCCAGACCTGAAGAAGAGCTCTGTATTGCTTGAAAGTTTGTCTCTCTCAGCAACAGACATTGGTCCAATAAAAGATATTACCTCATCCACCTTCTCTCTCTAATATCCTGGGGCTGACATGGCTACAACTCCAATGCATATCCCTAATGAATCAAAAGTAAAATATATTTTTGAAAACTAATATGGATTAAAGCAAATGTAAACAATGTGGCTCAATTCTGTGCTACAGCTGGGGTGCACATGGCCCAGCTCAGAGGTGGAGCTGTGATGTGCTCCCCAAATCCTGGGGCTACCTAATCTCT
The DNA here is from genome assembly GCF_020497125.1 of Mauremys mutica. Lineage (NCBI taxonomy): Eukaryota > Metazoa > Chordata > Testudines > Geoemydidae > Mauremys > Mauremys mutica. The sequence continues at coordinate 21,169,150 of NC_059079.1, forward strand.
CATGTAAATTAGAACAGCTTCAGGGCTTCTCTATTTTATGCCTAATGCCAATGCCCCCAAGAATCGCCCCACTGGCCATGGAACACTGGGGCATAGGGATTGCACAGCCCCTTTTCTCAGCATGGACCCCCTGCATCAGGGACTGGGACTGGTGATAATTGGTGGTGTGAGAGCTGAAACAGCCAACCAGGGCTTCTCCTAGGCACTGTTGAAGCAGGAAAACCAAATAATTCATAATGATCTTGGCAGTTCTCAACATAAACGGTGTGAGGTAGAGCCTTTGTCATAAACAGATAGTTAAGGGTTAATGCCTCTTTTACCTGTAAAGGGTTAAGAAGTTCACCTAGCCTCACTGACACCTGACCAGAGGAACCAATGGGGGGACAGGATGTTTCAAAAGGAAGGAGGGAAGTTCCCTTTGTCTTGGTCAGTTTCAGTTTTGGCCGGAGTGAAAAAGATCAAGGAACCAGCCTCTTATCAGAGTAGTAAGTTTTAGAAAATAATAAATAGGTTTATGTTTATTTTGTGCAATTAGAAGAATAATCAAATTGGGAATTCTTTTGTGTACTAAGTTTTTGCCCAGGCGAACATCCTCTGTGTTTTGAATCTGTTGTCTGTGAGAGTAGCTGGTATGCTAATCTCTCCCAGAGGTTCTCTTCTTTTACCTTTCTTTTCTTTAATTAAAAGTCTTATTTTTAAGAACCTGATTGATTTTTCCTTGTGTTAGGATCCAAGGGGATTGGATCTGGACTCACCAGGAATTGGTGGGGGAAAGGACGGGGGGATGGTTAAATTCTCCTTGTGTTAAGATCCAAGGGGTTGGATCGGTGTTCACCAGGAAATAGGTGAAGAAGTATCTCAAGACTGCCCAGGGAAAGGAGTTAGTGCTTGGGAGTGGTGGCGGCAAAACCAGATCTAAGCTGGTAATTCAGCTTAGGGGTTCACATGCAGGTCTTCATTTCTGTACTCTAAAGTCTAGAGTGGGGGTGAAACCTATGACAGCTCTGGTGCTACAAATCCAGGGTCAGACAGTCTTATTGAAGTCTGGGAGTTTTGATTGCATCCTGACTTCAGGATTGAGCTTGTAGATAGCAGAACAAAGCGGAAATGAATTCCAGGCAATAAAAGTTGCTCTTGAACCTAAAAAAGAAAGCGCTAGGAAGTGTTCGGAAATGATCTTTCCCCCAGATTCCAGGCACAAACTTTCTAGAGCAGCAGTACTCAGCCTGATTGATCTCTGGAGTTGTGTGTGACCATTCATAGACTTTGTGTCTCTCTTCCCCAATTTGAATAAAGCGGGGCAGGGCATCCTTCAAACAAAATGGCAGTTGCAAGGGGGAAAATGGCCCACTGGGGAAATTATGAGAATACAGAAACACAAATATTCTCACAGGGAGGCACACAGATGTGGGTGCAGATGACAAAATAGACTCTTTTCTCATTTGAGGCTGGGTGGGCACATCAGGAGATGCACTTTCTGTTCTTTCCTCCCTTCTTTATACACATCTTTCTCTTTCTTTCCCTCCCTCTCTCCTCTCTTTCAAATTAAGTACTGAACTGGAGAGACCCAGACTGCTCTCCTTAGTTAAAGCCAATTTTCTTGTATATATTTTATGTGCTTATTTATAGCCTTTTTGATTGTCCTAGTAATTTTTATTCACTTTCACTAGCATGCTGTAACCACATTTTGTAATACAAATCATACAAACACTCGTCTGGCTACAGGATTGTTATTTACCACCTTCCACTACCTAGTGCATAAGGCAATGTGACAGTGTTATTAATAAAAGAGATAAAATAGTAAGATTGCTGGAGAAGGTGCGTTATGAATGGACCATCTGGGTTTGTCTGCCACAAGAAAATCCGTTCAGTTATTAAATGTCCCTAGTAATCAGGAAAAGGGCTAATCCTGCCTTCTATCAGTGCAGACCACTGCGCTGGGCACTGGGGCAGGATTTGTGGAGGCTTCTCTGCTTTCTCATGCACATAGATTTTAAGGGCAAGGGGTAGATATGGGCTGATGGGACCACAGTTATCTGAATCTGCCATTGCCCCCTGTAAAACAGCAAGAACTACTGGACTGCAGCAGTGGCTGTGGAGCAGCTCCACCGCTACCTTGGGGTCTGGGAAGGGGTGTGGGAGTATGGGGGAGCAGTCCATAGCAAAACAATCTCCACTGTCTAGGCTTGGTGCAGAGCAGAGGATTTAGGACAAACTAAACAGCCAAAAGCCCATGATGCTATTTGATGTACAGCCAATTTTAATGAGCTACACTTCAGAGACAGGCAGCATAGTCTGGAAAGTTTAAAACCTCTATTAACAAACACTTGTCTCAAACTGACATGCTTTCATGGCACTGAATAATCAATCTACATTTAAAAGATGTCAGAGACTTTGATAGCACTGTAATGGATAGAAACCAATTGTCTTTGGTCAGCTTTGTCAGCACAGATCTTTAGAACAAGGTAAAGAAAAATAAGGCATGAGAACAAGCAAGAGATTATAGTTGTTCACCAAAATATTTAGAAAGATTTGCTTCTGCAGTGACATTATGCACTACTTTATTCAGTACAGTAGGTGGCACTTTAATAACATACATTTCCAGTGTAGTATTCTGGGAAATTTTAGCTGTTATCTTTTATTAAATATGGGGGAAATATTTTAAAAATATACTGTGTCAAATCTATTTGCAAAAAAACAAAATTGTCTGTCCTCATGTGTGACCCTGCTGGGTTTTGAAAGGCAAAAGTACTTAAAACATACACCCGATATAAAACATAAGGTTGGCAAGATGTATGAGAATCATGCAGTGTGTCCCTCCTTTACATTGTTTATATCTAAACAACAAGCATTTTGCTTCATGTACCACTGCTTTGATTTCAGTTAAGGTAAAGAACTTGGGAAGGTCTCCCCAAAATAATATGAGCAGAGCAATGGTAAACAATTGAGGTCTCAGCAGAATATTTAAATATAAAATGCTTATTCATATTTGCTTTCTACAGCAGGCAGGATATTTAAACACTGGAGAGAGAGAGAGAAACAGAGACCAAATCAGACCTTTCACTGGTAGAGTTTGCAAGGAAAAACAAAAGAGCCTTGTTGCCACTGGTCAAACTTTAAGGGACCTAGCCTGTGAAGTCACAATGAAAAGCCAGTCAAAGCCACTCCAGAAGTGATCAACACCTTCCAGGATTAGGCCCTAAATCCATGATGTCTTGCACTGTCAATTGCATTTCCCTTTGCGAAATGGGCACTTTGTGTACTGCTCCACTATTGTTCAGTTGTGTATGTGACACTAATTTACAAAGGGCATTTGTTCTTGGATACACTGAGGCAACCCTGTTAATGTCAGTGGGGTTGCATCGTGTAACCAAGAACAGAATTTAGCCCCTGAAGCTTAATTCATGCCTGTGTACCTCAAAGGGATATTTGTGTACAAATAATAGCAGTAGCACTCAGTAGAATATAGAACTTACTTTCAGGGATTAAAACAGTAGGACAAAAATTCATTGTTATTGAAGCTTTCCATCCAATCTGGTATTCTGTCACTTACTACAGAGCATTGATTTACTGTCTGGAGACCAGTCCAGATCTCACTGGAGGCATAGGTGCCTTTCCATATACTTTAACAAAAACTAGATTAGACTCCCAGGTCATCAGGAAAGGCAGTGCTATGGCATTGCTGATTAATATTGAAATGATCATTGATGTTATTGTAGCATCAAGAGGCCTCAGGATTTGGAGCCCCATTGTGCTAGTTGATGTATGAAAGGGACAGTCCCTGCTTTTATTCCGTATCTGGCTCCATGCAGGTGCAATGGTCCATCTCCACAGAGCCATCTGCAGAATTAGGGCAGAAGAGTCCTCTCGGTATCAAATAGGATAAAATCCTGATCCCATTAAAGTCAATGGCAAAAACCTGATTGACTTTAATGGGACCAGGATTTGACCCATAATCTCTAGACTGCCCTTCAGGGGATGTTCATAATACAATTATTAACAAACCGCCCTCACCCCTCACTAATATTTTGGAACTAATAAGATGTGTACCATTGTTGATTGCTCTTTCATGCTTTTAATATTGCCTTCTTTACTTATAGTATTTATATGCCATCTACCTATACTAAGGTCTTAGAGGCAGGATCCATTTTTTATCATGTCTTTAAAACACTTGGACCTCTACAAATGCATTATACTAACAATTTCAAATTGATGAGTGTAATGTGCTTCCATCAGATGACATCAGACTATCACAACATTTGTATTGTTGTAACTGAGCATACATTAATTTAAACTGGAAAACAATCTTTCTCTGTGCTATTTTTTTTTTAAAAGAGCAGGGCTTGACAGGTTTCTTGCTGAAACAAGAAATAGAGAGTATAACAGTACCAATGTGAAAATAGGCAAATTCCATAAACCATTAAAATAAGGCTTATTTGTTTATAATATGCTAAAAAAATAAGTGCCTTCTGTGACTGTAATGGAAAGCAGTTTTAAAAATGCATCGTAACATTTTAACTGCATTGGTCTTCCAATGTTTTTTTCCAATTTTCAAGTGTGACAGACATTCAGTAATAGAATTTCTCTAACAGATGCTTAGAGAGGAGTACTCACATGTCACTCAATCTGACATGGTTTTGGAGAAAAGATATGTTCTTCAGCATGTGATCATTATAAAAGATTATGAATTGCATGAGAGAGTTTATAATTATATTAAAAGAATAGTTCAAGCCTTCTGAGAGCACATAAAACAATTAAAAATAGATACTATAGTTAATAGTGTAAACATCCGTTTATTTTAACACAGTTTAGTGTGCAAATCTATGCACAGATTGGGTATTGTCACATAAAATCTCTGTTTTTTGGAGTCAGATATTTTCAATGCTAAAAAATGTATTTGATTTTGTCCCATTGATGACATATTTCTGTTTTTTCTAAAATGTTGACTGGGAGCCTCTTTGTGTAAACAGTGTGTAAAATTGTCTTATCCATGGAAGGAAATTTTTTTTTGTCCATTTCACAGATACCTGTGCATACACCTTTTACACATTATACCCAAACTACATAGAACTTCAACAGAAAATGTGCATGGCACGTGAAAATGGACTGCTTTTTGTTATTATATTTCATGTTTCTCTAGTACAATAACTTCACATTCTCTAATTGAGCTCTCTGCTGCTTTGACTGACAACAGCCTCTCACCCAATCTCTGTGGTGATACACATGCATCATTTTCTCCAGCAAATTTCACCTGTCAAACTGCTATCTTAGCTGTAGTATTCCTGCTCAAAAAATAAATAAGAACTCATGATGCACTTGAGCCTACCATTCTGCCAGCAAAATCCAGACATTTATTTGGCCACAATTTAGCTGACATTTACAATACAGATTAGGATTTGCTTTTACAGCCACTGGAGACCTAGCTTGGCTTTTCAAATTATTCCCCTAAAAAGATGTAAGGCAAAATAACATATCATGATACAAGAGAAATATCATATCCAACAAAGAAATAGCCCCCAAATATGCAGAAGAACAGTTAAAAAGACATGGAACAACAAGAATTGCATTAATCATACACCTTCAAAACATTAAGCCAAATCTCCTTAAAATGTATGAGTTATTTAATTTAAAAGTATTTTGTGGTTACTAATGTCTGACAAGTGTGTGTACCAGCCAACCATATTCAGGGATGCAGAGGTTTTCAAATTTTAAAAATTGTGGGAGGGGGGGTTCACATGGTTATACATTTTAAATAAAGAGGAGCTAGTTTGGAAAATCACCACCTCTACCAGTTATATAGGTCCTAACCCTGCATAGTGTTCACCAACCTATGAACTACAGCAAGGATACCTAGTTAACATTGCTAGGTACCGGTACAGTAAAGTGTATCTTCTAGAGCTGACCTTTATATGGGGCTGATCCAGAATGATACTGTGCACCATACAGGGATTCAGCACCTTGAAGGATTGGGCCCTTTCCATGTACCCAAAAAGTGGACTAAAAAAAAAAGAAATGTCTCTTGCACAGGAAAGAAATTATGCCAGGTTTAACAGGTCAGCTAACATGCTAGTTTCTACCAGATTAGATGCTCAAATACAAATCCAACCTTGCGATCTCATGCCCCTCTCAAAGACATGTTACATGATCTTTATAGGACAAACAGTGAAACAGAATGAAGGGATAGGTTAAAAACTTCATTTTCTATTGCATTGTTCACAGACATATTTGCTTTTTCATTTTGGGCAGTATAGCTATTCTGGAAAATTTGATGGTTTCCATGCTATTTTTGTATCCAAACATGCAAAAATTCTCATCTTCATTGGAAAAGTGACCCATCATCAGACATGTTCACAAACCTGGCAAATTTCTCAGCAAAATGGGTTCATTTTGTGTGTGTAATCAAATGAAAACTCCCTTACATTTTCAGTAAACGAGCTTTTCCTCAAATATTATGCACCTCTCTAGTCTGAAGGAATTAAGAGTTCTGTGGTCCAGGCATCCAAGGTTCTACCACAAAATGCACACTGCCATATTTCCTTTCTGTTTATAAAGCACATTTATGGTGTAAAGCTCCTGGCTGTTATGTGACTAGGTTACACCAGTCCCATTATACTGTTCTACAGCTATTCATTGTTTGCTTTCTCTCTCTTTTATTATTATTACTCTTCCTTGTTTTCGGAGCCCCACATCTCTCAAGGAATGGACTGAAGAATTTTTCTGAGGTGCAGTGGATTTCTCAGGAAAAAAAGACTTGCCATTAGTACCTTTTTTTTTAAGCAATGAACCATGAACTCTGCAAGTCATTATATGGGGATACTTAGTCCTCTTTCCTCTTGGTAACTTGGTGTCTCTAGCAAACACAAAAGGCTTTTCTAGAATTCAGATCTGACAGTTTAGGTGAGCAGGTGGCAGCAGTTCTAATGATGACATGTCTGAGATTTCAGAGAAACATAAGACTGAAGAGGTTGTATGGAAGTAGCTGTTCTGTGCTCTCGTGTCACTGAAAGAATAATAAAACTCACAACATGGAAAGCAGAAGACATACTTTTAACCTCTGAAAGGCGTTATGATGAAGAGTAGCTGGGCGTTCTTTAAAAGTGCAAATAATTGTTTTTCAACTGATAAAATTTGAACAACTTCTAATTTCAAAGATCTGTGCAATGAAAAAAAGGTTTTTTCTAACACAGTGGATATAATTACAAAGATTCATGAAAGAGTTACTTCAGGAATAAATGTGTCTGATCAAAAATATTTAATGTGTAAGTACAGCCAGGGCCGGTGCAACCATTTAGGCGACCTAGGCGGTCTCCTAGGGCACTAGGATTTGGGGGGCGGCATTTTCTTCGGCAGCGACCGCGGCAGCTGGATTTTCGGCCGCCCTGGTTGCCGCCGGCATTTAGGCAGAGGGAGCTGGGGCAGGGGAGTGCGGGGAGGGCCGCCTGCAGCAAGTAAGGGGTGGGGCGGCACGCAGGGGAACTCCCTGCTCCCCGCCTCCTCCCCGCACACACTGTGGCTGCCTCACTTCTCCCGCCTCCCAGGCTTGCGGAACGGGGGAGGGCGCAAGGTGGAAGTTTCGCGAAACATCCTTGCATCGGCCCTGGGTACAGCTAACCTAGAAAACGAAAAGGTGAGACTTTAGTGAGATCTTATATCTCATTTTAAAAAGCTTGGTTGGAAAAGGAATAACCATTTAAATGGCCACCTTAAACAAGACACAATTAGCCCTTTCCATGCTAGCCTCCCACTGCACATGGTATCTCCAGTCCACAGAAACCAATGGAATGCTAGGTCATGTTATAGTCTATCTAATCTCTCTCTCTAAGTATGTTTGTCACCATGGTATCAAACGACCTAGATCCTGGAAAAGCTTAGATATTCAGCAGCACAGCTGGGCCATTCTACTTGGATACATCAGGAATGTTTAAGAAGCATTTAAACATTTTATGGTTACATTTCCGTTCTCACTCAAGATCTCTCATTTGTCAATTCATCAGAACAAATTCTGCCCTGAAAATAATGGGATGTACAGCAGAGCAGAATTCAGCCTCTTAATCCTAGATAGGGGAAGATCAAGTTGGTATGAACTGTCAATTTGTAACTTGCTCATTGAAATGGCTCACCCTTCTCTAACCAATCTATTTGAATGGGTGATCTTTTCTTTTTGTACTATGTCTGCTTGCATATAAATTAAATGTCTTTGACTACATTTATTTTTTTGCATTCAATCTAGAAACATAAATGAGGACAATGTATTCACCCACATTACAGTAGGAGAAAATACATTAATAATAGATTCAAAGAAATGAAAATAATTCCAAAAGGGGTTGAGCCTAAAACTTTCTATACTGACCTTATCTATAAGGCTACAAATTTGGGCCATAGTTTTGCCCATATGCAAAACTAAGGAAACACTTACCATACCTAAGCCTGATTCTGATTTCACTCACACTGGCATAAAAGTAGGAGTAATTCCACTGAAGTGACTTGAGCTATGCCACTGTAAAACTGGTGTGAGGTCAGAATCAGACCTCACTGCATTTTCAGTGCAGTTCTGGCACCAGGAGGCATTTGTCAAAACTTTGGCAGGCCAGAACACAGGTGGATGGCCACTTCTTCCTAATTTATTGAAGTCGGGATGTGCAAGCGACAAAGGGAACCACATCGAGGAGCTCTAGGAAGAGTGGCTAGTTTTCAGCACTTAGTGGAGTCCCTTGCCACTCTGACACACCTCCCCATTCCCACCACAGAAAGCAGCATAATAAGTACAGTATGCCGTTTTCACAGTTAACTTACTCTACCTCTAAGGTGCAGTAACCCACTGCACAGTTCTACAGCTTCATTGGCAAGCTTGCATAAATGACGGGGCAGAGAGAGGGAATCAAGAGGGAAGGTGTGTCTGCCAGTTCTGCACTGCCTGATGGGGTGGTCCAGGGGCTCACTGTGCCATTTCATGGAGGCTCAGGTAGGTAGGTTGAGCACCAGGCCGGTGGAGGCAGAGTCACAATTATTCTCTCACTGCCTCATATGGCTTTGTAAATTTCAGGAGACTGCTGCTTACAAGCCAGGATGCAAGAGCAATGTTATGTCTCCATTTTACTGTTGGTTTGGCTGTGATTTTTCTACATCATTGAAAATGTAATTCTTGTTTTTTTATTAAATTCAATTGTGCCAACATCACATACATAAATATTCATTCTAACAGGTGTCTTATTTATGAAGCAATGTATGGCCACAAAGGAGAGGAATTCTTGGGCTTCATTTTCTCCTCACTATATAGTTGAAGAAAACGCCTCAGTAAACTTCTGCTTTTCATTAAATCATAATTATAAAAAGCCCACAGAGTTCAAATAAAGTGCAACCCCCATTCATCTCAAGCCTGGCACACAGAGTCTCACAAAAAAGCTGATTTATGGCCCACTCCTGAAAGATACTGATTGCCCTCACCTGCCACTGAGTGGGCATGGTGTTCAACACCAGACAGGTGAGGGCTCTGTACCTCACAGCATCAAGTTCATAATATCACACTCTCCATACTAAAGGAAAGTTTTTCCAAAAACCCTCTGAAGTTTATTTTTCTAGTGAACCAGGAACACTTTTGACTGAATCTGGACCATAAACTGGTCCAGATTCATACAAAGGGCCAATGGAGCTGCAGTAGTTTACATCAGAGAATTTGGTCCAAAATTGCTATAGTTCTCCTCAGTTCAACATGAACTGGGGTGATGTTCAGTACTTTCCACTGAGCTTCGGTCAAACTCTGAACTTAAAGCAAAATTTTGGAGATTGAGGTTGCAGAACTGGCCCATGGAGTGAAATCAAAGCAATAGTCAATAGAATCCAGTGAAGTGAAGCTAACATACTTCAAGGTTAGATTCAGGTAGACTGTACTGGAACCGTTCAGTCCTGAATTGACCAAAGTGTGATCAGGCTGGCATCTGAGATGGATGATCACAGCTGCCTGGGCTGCTGGAGATGAAAGATTGTTTTCTTGGCCATTGCTGCCATCTGGCTGTCCAGGAGCAGTGGGGACCCTGAGAAGGAGAAAGGAGCAGACACCCTATACTGGGAGACCAGACATTAGCTTTGGCCACTCCTATGTCAAACAGCATCACTTCCCTGTTAGCTGATGTCATCTAGGTCCCTATCTCTGCCAGAAACTGGAAGAGAAGGGAAACATTTCTGTCAGGGGTGGTGAAGAGCTGATTATCATCAATCTATAGATGATGTTTAGCCTGTGCCACTGCAGGGTTCTCTAGACCGAGCCCTGGAGGACTCCATAGCCGAGAGACTCTATGAAATAATGCAATTAATTAAATGAAGCACTTTTAGAAATCCTTGGGTGAAAGTGTGATGGCTGCCATCTTGAATACATACTGGAAATTACATGGGGCACCTTCAAACCTAAAAGCATGAGCTGGTACAGCTTGAACTAAAGTTGGGGACTGTAAAGAGGGGGACCTGTAACACACATTCAGCAGAGGGTTATTAAAGCCCTCTATATGCCTCAAGTGCTCACCACCAGTGCCTCACGAAATAGTTACACTGAGGCAATGCATGAGGGGAAGGTGGAATCCTGTTTCATACCTATTATGAGCCCTAAGATTAAAATAGCCCTCTCAGCCCTGAGATGTCTCCACTGCAGGGGGAGTCCAGGAGGACCAAGGTGGCAACAGCATCCATACCCTGCATGCTGGTGCACTTGAGCAGCTCCCAAGTCTTATACCCCCTAAAAACAAAACTGTACCAGTGTCAGAGCCAGTCTATGGAAGTGTGGGCTCAATTTGTCCTTAAGCGTATCTCATATTATTCATTATGGTTTTTATTAATGATGGAAGCTTTGTATAGATCCATCCTGCACCACAGCTTTTCCTACATTTTCTTTCAGGGACCCAGAAATAAAAAAAACAACTTCAAACAATTGTGTATTATTCAATCAGTTCATTGCAACATTTTACAGTGCTGTTGGGGTTTAAAACAAAGGTAGTCTGAAATGCGATTGTCTTTCAATTTTCTATGGTATCAGGGATGTGCAGAGAGGTGAGGTGGGAGTTTATCTTGGATATGATTTTTTTTTAGAGGTCCAATTTTCTGGAAAACTGGGTTAGTGTCAATCATATTAAGCCTAAATAATTTAGAAATCACTTACAGCTGATATCCCTTCAATTTAAGTGATACCCAAGAGCCACTCTAGCCTAAAGATTCAGGGCTAATCTATGCAAATGTCAGTGTGATTAGAAAGATCTCTTTAAAGTTACAACTGCCCACTTAGTCACCTCCCCACCAACCTCTCCCACCATTTCCTTCACTTTTTTTTAAAACCTGTATGTACATGGCCTTATCTGGCACTTCCCCTGCTATTTCTAGAAACAGCTATTTTTAGAGTAATTATTACTGACAAATCTTTAAAGAATCTTTCTGCGTGGGGCTAAGTTACTCCCTTGCTCCCTGAGGCTAAGTATCCACATCCGACAGGGTTCTGCCTACCTCTGCATGTCCACTGGGCCTAGGAACCTGGATCTCTTGGCCCAGCATTGCAGGCCACCAGAACAGATAATTGCTTATGCAAGGTAATGGTGACTGACAATTTCATCTTTAAGCTATTTATCAGTTTGCTCTCTGCATGGCAGGTGTCGCAAGAACATGACAACTCTTGTCAGTGAAACAAAAGAATCTTGTGACAGCATTCAATTGAATTTTTTCACCCAGCACTCACCACATTAACACTATGCTAAAGCAACTTCATTCATTTGTCAGAAAAATCCCAATGAAATCCTGACAAAGTATGAGACATTTTTGTTTTTACACCCTAAAATGCACCTGATTCCCCTTCTTCAGCACCTTCAGAATAACCTGACTTGGTTCATTAAGAATCCTTTTATTTGTTGCAGGCAAATAAGCTAACCATGGGTCATTCTGTTAACACAGGTGAGTCATTCTTATGCTACAAGTGATTCATAACACAGAAGTTTTTTTAATACAATGCCAAAGTTAAAATGACACCTGCCAGAAGGAATTCCTCTCTATATTTTCATTTATAATCAGTGACAACACACACACACGCATGCACTGACTTACATACAGTCTGCACTTCTCCTGCACCTTGCCTACCCATGGTGATGTCATTCTCCTGCCCTCCAACCTTAAGAGTGCTCTACGATATTGTTTCTGTATAAGAGCACCCATAGATGTGCAGTTACTTTTGGCCTTTATTTTATGTTAAGAAAACAATACAACAAGGAACAAACATAAGGACTCTAGGAGGGAGCACAGTGTGTATGCTTCCTGTCTCTGAACACAAAATGGCAGTGGCCTCTGTAGCATGAAGTGTGACATCTCTATCTAAAATTGCATAGAAAACATGTCATAACAGATAGAAGCTTCATACCCTGCAACTCGTAGCATATTTTTAATAGCCTCAGAACATGGCATAATGTCATGGCTCCAGGGACTGAGTCGGGGGGAAAAATGCAGTTGTGCTCTTCTAAATTCCCCTTACAAATGAAGATAGTCCACTCCTGATGCTGTCGCATGTGGAGAAAGCTTCTCTCAGGATTTGCAGCCTTGTAAGGCTGCCCTGGTCCCCTAGAATCCTCCCTGGGCTCACTTTCCCCAAGCAAATGATTTGTGGGAAATAAGTCAACTTCTTGGACTTCCCTGCATTTTCTTTGCCTCTCCTATAGGTATCTCCACAGGAGGAGGTAGTCTGACCCTCAAAAACATAAATTAAAAGCCTTTTAAAGAGGAGGATCTTCTGTCAAAATTGCTAATTAACAGAACACTGGAGATATATGGGGTAAGAGGCAGATTGAGTAAAATGATGTTATTAAAGAGCAGCAACTGAACATAAAAGCCTTTTAATGAGAAGGCATCTTCTCTCTATTAGCAGGGTTTTCTACATTCTGTTTTCAGGTAGGCATGTTCATCATCCACTGAAGTCAAGCATATGTATCTGAGAGCGAAGTCTGGCCAATTTGTGTTTTATATCACTAGACTAGTGTGTCTGTTGCTTCTATTGAGTCCTTTGCCCTTTGCCTCAGTACTGTTCTCTCCTGAGTTTTACTCTTTCCCCCTCTTTCCCACCTACTTTAATGCTTTCCTCTTTCTCGATCTGTACCTTTTTTTGTTTCTCTTTTTCAAACTATTGGCATACCAAGCACATTGACTTCCATCTAGTCAGATTTGCCCTGCAGCACTTACTGAGGTGGTAGTTTGCCAGTACAGGTCATGTACTGCTATAAGATTGAAGGAATGCAATGAAAGTCTGTCAGGGTTCCCTCCCCACTCTGAACTCTGGGGTACAGATGTGGGGACCTGCATGAAAGACCCCCTAATCTTATATTCCACCAGCTTAAGTTAAAAACTTCCAAGGCACAAATTCCTTTCCTTGTCCTTGGACAGTATTGTGCTACCACCAAGTGATTTAAACAAACTTTCAGGGAGGGGCCACTTGGAGCCCTATCCCCCAAAAATATCCCCCCCCCCCCAAGCCCCTTCACCTCCTTTCCTGGGGAGGCTTGAGAATAATATGCCAACCAAATAGGTTAACAAGGTGAGCATAGACCAGACTCTTGGGTTTTTAGGACACTAAAAACCAATCAGGTTCTTAAAAGAAGAACTTTATTATAAAGAAAAATAAAAAAGCACCTCTGTAAAAATCAGGATGGAAGGTAATTTTACAGGGTAATAAAAAGATTTAAAACACAGAGGATTCCACCGTAGGCTCAACTTCAAAGTTACAAAACAGGAATAAACCTCCCTCTTGGCCCAGGGAAAATTCACAGGCTAAAACAAAAGATAATCTAATGCATTTCCTTGCTATTACTTACAATTTCTGTAATTTTATATGTATCATTTCAGTAGGAGCTGAATTACCTGCTTGGTCTCTCTCTTTGTCTCAAGAGGGAACACATCCCCCCCCCCAGATTTGAAAGTATCTTCTTTTCCCATTGGTCCTCCTGGTCAGGTGCAACTAGCTTAATTGAACTGATTAACCCCTTACAGGTAAGTGATTCTGCACCTCTGGCCAAGAGGGATTTTATATTATTGCATATATAAAGGTTGTTACCCTTCCCTTTATATTTATGACAAAGTCACATTAGAAAAATTAGATGGGGATACACATTGTTCTTTAGAGTCCACTATGGATCCTTAGGCACATTATTTCTCTATACCATGCCCTAGTCATTCTTTCTGTTTCCTGATAGTAAACATGTATCTTCACAGTGTGATAATACTAGATATTTTCACAGAAGTCTTCCTTCTGAAATGGCATAAAATTAGGAGTTAGTGTTTAGTAGCTTTATCCTGTACTCTGCACACCTAAGCCTCTCATTGAAATCAATACAATACCTATGCCTTTTCAGCATTCCACATATTTTTGCATAGAAGAGTGAGATCTCTCTCTTTAAGGTAGCAATGTTACCATTTAACATATTGTGCTTAATCAAGTTTCCATTTTATTATTATGCATCATCTCTTACACATGCACATGTAACCCTTCTGCCAGGCAGTTAACAGCAGCAAAAAAGGTTGGGTTTAGTATATCTAGGGTCCTTCTTGACAATTAACTAAACTATCTCGAGTCCAACCCAGAAGCCTGGGAAAGCTATATATACCCTCCCCAGGTGCCCTGAACAGTCAGAATTTCTCCACTCACAAGTACTCAGTATGTGTACAAATTGGGGAATCCTTATTATGAGAAAGGGATCAGTCATAAATTTGGGAAACAAAGCAACAGATTGTACATACAAATAAAGAGTAAAGTATGCCCCTTTCTAATAACCGTCAAACCTCACTCATGGTTGGGATCAGCAAGTAGTAATAATCCAAGTGTTATTTTGCAGGTCTGTCTCCAGGCCTTTGGGAGCTGCTTGCCCACCTACAAGTGCCACCACTTAAGTCATCTTAGTGATTCATATAAAGCACTGGATAGAAAGGCCCTCACCACAATTCATCCAGCTCTGCTGCTGACCTCTGTGTTGTCTCTCACAGCAAAGTCCTTAATCTGCATTGTCTTTTGCAGAAAAGTCCCCACAGGAGGAGAGCCAAGAGAATTTAGAAAAATGAGGAGTCCGGTGGCACCTTAAAGACTAACAGATTTATCTGAGCATAAACTTGTGGATAAAAACCCCACTTCTTCAGATGCATGGAGTGAAAATTACAGATATAGGCCAATATACTGGCACATGAAGAGAAGGGAGTTACCTTACATGTGGAGAACCAGTGTTAATAATTTAGGACCTTTGAGCAGAGTCCTGGCTGCTTGGAAGTGAACTTTTTATCACAGAGTCAGAACTCTTTCCCCTCTCTGAACTTCTCTGGGAGCCTGCTAAGTCCCCAAAACCAAGATCATGTATGGTTATGGTTACTACCCAAGTGCCACTAGAGAAGTTATGGGTAGGTAGTCTATCAAATTAAGTGCTCTATGGTAGCACTATTCCCTTGTCACCAATAGAGGAAGTAAAGAGCTCTTTGCCCTCTGTGGCTTCTTGTCAAGACCAAAGGACAAATAGTTGAAGCAGTGGTGGTGAGAAGCCAGGAGCCAGAGCTAAGGGTTAGAGCTAAGGTCAAGAGTCCCTGGTTGAAGTGGTACAGATCAAGTGCACTATATAACAGGAGTGTACGTCAGCTACAGTGGTGAGGTTAATGCACTGCAGTTTGCCTCTTGAGCCATGTACAGTACAAACAGGGTTTACCAATAGTTATTTCTCCCCCTTCTTCCCTCCCCCCACTTTTTTTAACCTTTAAGAAAAATATTTCCTTGTGGTTAAAATTTGGTTAGTGGAAACTTTATTATCTGTCCACTATGTTTGGTCACTTAATATGATGTGATATTATCAGAGATGGATCATGAGCCAGTCCCTTGGATTTCACGCCCCCCCCCCAAAAAAAGCTTGGGGAATAGATTTAACAGATTTTAAGGCCGGATGAGACCACTATGCTCATTAAGCCTGAGCCCCTGTGTAACACATGCCATAGAATTTCCCTGTGATTCCTACATCAAATCCAACAAGTTGTGGTTCAGCTACAGCAGATCTTTTAGAGTGACTTCCAGTCTCGATTTAAAGATCTCCAAGTGTCAGAAAGTTTACCACATCCCCTGGTAATCTGGTCTAATGGTTAATTGCCATCACTGTTAGAACAGTGCACCTTTTTTCAAACTTGAATTTTGCTGACTTCAACTTCCAGCTATTGGATTCTTTTATACCTTTGTTCTTCACTGGATTCAAATATGCCTTCAAACTGATACTCTGGATCGAAAGATCCTTCATCTTTGGAGAACTTTTGATCTGATTCAGACTTTTCAGCTGTGCCCTGTTTCTGCTTTATGTGAGTATTTCCCTGGAGGAAAGGCAATGTTCTATAGTTAAAGTAAGATTAAAGAGTACTCCTAAGGGTTAATTTCTACCATTAATACCAGTCCAGACCCATTGACTTCAACGAGTTTGCTCAGGTGTCAGTGAGAGCAGAATCTGGCAACAACAGAAATCACAAGATGTTATGGTTTGGTTGTCTAGCATGGACAGAAACCAAAGAACAAAACAGAAAATAGAAGGGCACTAAAGCTGTTGGATCGGGAAACACAATCTGGTGAATTCAGATTTTTGTGGCAGTCGTTGCAGGGGAATTGATGCCTCTTTAAGTTGCCTGGTAACACACCCAAGCATGAAAAGAACCTCCACATACATGGGGAAAGATTCTTATTGATTCACCACGTATGGAGTCCTAGAATTTTTCAGGCCACGGACATCATGGAAAGTGAGCTGGGTGCCCCTAGTAGCAGTGCAGAGAGGGCTAGTAGAGAACACGCTGATTTAAGGAAACTGGAATGGAGAAACAGCAGATTTTGAATTAAAAAAAAAAATCAAAGAAAAAAGGTAACAGTGATTGTAGTGCTTCCTTCCCATCTGTTCCTTTCTTAGCTGTTCTGCATCAACTTGCTCACTTTCCTCCTGTCTGTCTGCCCTTGCTCATTTCCTTTTTTCAGCTACTCTTCCCATTCCTAGCTTCTTGTCTCTGTTTTTCCTCTCAATTGTTTTAAATTATGAAAATTAGGTCCTCAAATCATTCCTCATTGGAATGAAATCTCAGTGCATTGAACTTTCCCAATAAAACAGAACACTGATTGCAGCCGTGCCAATCACTTACAGCACTGAGATATTTTTGTTACTCCATTTTGTGCTGCTCAGTCTTCAAAGAGGGGAGGCAATATGAGAAACCAGAAATGGCCCCTCTCAGACTTGCATGGAACTTTGTTAGAGCTGATGACCAGGGATCCTAGTTTTCTGTGATAAAAAAAATTCTCCAATTAAGAATAAAAAAATCGCCATTTTTCTGCAGTTAAAATACAATTAAATTTTCCCTAGCCACAAAATATATGGGTATCACTTGAACAGAATGTTTTATGCATAGATTTACATTTTTAAAGCAAGTTCGAACCTACTACTGCCATCAATCATTATAATAAAATAAAATCAATAGACTGATCCAGTCACAGTGCATTGTTTCTTTACTGTTGTCGATGGCTCAGCTGTTTCAGCCTCTTGTTTTCATTTCTTTTCGTTCAGTTTACATCTAGCGCTTTCCATGTCTTCTACAATTGTCTGCCATCGAATGTAATCTATGGCCTTACTGCATATGGTATACAACAGCACAGTGCCATCAATATGAAATGTGTCCTTGACAAATTCAGCAACACGGTCTTCAGGGGGAATTTTTAAAGTTTTCAGCAGCTTTTCATACTTAAATTACTCACATCTGGAGGCTGAAGTGAAATTTGAGATGTGTTAAAACATGAATTCCTATATGCTGTTGAGTAACCTCTATACACTGGAAGCAGTTTATCGGAGTATGTTTAGCTATGACACTTTAAAGGGCATTCAAAAATCAACCCCAAGAAGGGGAAGTTGTGCACGTTGAATAAGTGACAATGGTATTTTCAGTAAAATGTAGTTAATATATGTTTTTATTTTTTCACAAAATGTAAAAACTAAAGATTCTCTGTAAAAACGCAAATTCCGTATTGTTACGTGGCTGCTGGTGACTCATGCAGCCTCTGGCATTATGTACTCCTGGCATCACCCCAGGCATCATCAACATCCTTTGTCACCGCACACACTGACAGAATCCTGGGGAAAATTACCTCTGGCAACACTATCCTGTCCATCTCTAACACAATTCAGCTGGACCCATTCATGGAGAAAAAGAGGCACTGTCTGTATCAAAGCAAGGAGGAGAAAAAGTGGTGAGGAGAAAGGGGAGGAGGTGGTCAAATCAAGTCACTGGGACCAGGATTTAGCCCACTCTATTGGTGTGCTCATGTTTTGTGCATTATTCATCATGGATGTAGTTGGCCAATTTTAAGTCAAGATTGGATGTTTTTCTAAAAGACCTGCTCTAGGAATTATTTGGGGGAAGTTCTATGGCCTGTGTTATACAGATGTTCAGCCTATATGATCACAATGCTCCCTTATGGCCTTGGAATCTATGAAACTGGAGTGTGATTCAGCAGGTCCAAGAGGCAGAAGTCTTGTCCTGTGTAATGCCAGCTAATGTCTATGAGGGAATTAGCAGTCTTACTGGATGCCAGTTCCAAATAGGGACTGCTGAACTTTCCATGCCCAGAAGAACTGGTATCATCTGGTATCCAGTGTATTATGCAGGCCAGAGTAGTGCTTTTTGTGGACTGCGTGATACAGCACCAGTCATTGCTATTTATCTGAACAACTGCATTTTTATTGTTGATGGGCAAACCTTAAAAGGTTTTGAAATTTGTGGCAGCTCCTGGTCTCAGGTGTGGCTGCAAAGCCACTTCAAAAATGGGCTTGCTTGAGACATGAGGAGTGGAATTTCTGGGTAGTGTAAGGTTGACCTTTTTGTGGTGACTGCACTGGTCAGGTGCGAGTTCCACTGTGGGGCAAGGACTGAAAGCAACTTAGGCTGCTGCAACTTCTGTCAGGGCAGATTTTTCTACCACCAGCAGTCCTTTGCACTGACTTTGGTGACATAAGCCAGCATAACTTAGGGCTATACAGAGCCTCTTGGCTATCAGAGCAATTTTCCAAGTTCTGCAGGAGGATTTTGTGTAGCCTTAGTAGCAAAACAAAGTGATTATTTAGTAAGTGAATAAAGAAAGACCTATTAAAAGCGTTATAAATGCCTGCAATACATCTCATTTTATGTCCATTATCCCTTACACATGTTAAAGTTGTATGGATTTCTTTGTTTTGTATAACGATTGTGCAAAGCAGTGAATGCAGATAACTCTGACCAGTAGGTGTCATCGTTGTGCTATTAAAAGCTATTTACAGAGACTGTCTACATTTCATTTTGAATGGACCATAAATAGTCACTTTGAAATATACTGAGATGTAAAATAGCAGGTGCAGCAAATCTGTGGTGAGGATACATTTAATGGGTGAAGGATTCAATATTCCATCTACTGAGAAAACAACTGTATATAAAAATTCCATCTGTAGCTTTTTTGTGTATTACAGGCTTTTTTATATTTAAAAACAGAAGAATTTATTTAAAAATACCAATATCCTTGTTGTGGAAGATGGTTTTATACAATTAAGTGGCAAAATGGATTAAAACCATTGACAAAAAATGTAAATATTTGAGTAATTTTAGGTTCCATCTGCATAAATTCAGAATGGGGTAACAAAAGCTTTATAGTTCTCATAGCTCCAATCCCTATTATAAAATTCCAACCAATAATTACATGGTTTTTTTTATGACACTTCTATTTCCCCCATTGTCCTTCCCCAGGTGTCCCTACATTTCCTCCACTCAAGATCTCCCCTGGAGCCCATCAGTCAAGTGGTATTATACTGACACCCATCACCACAGAATCTGAGCACCTGTTCAGCATCCATCAACACAGTTCTCTGTGTTGGCCACAATGGTTTACACAAGAACAATGCAATGCACTCCATTTCCTTCAGTGGATAACCAGTCTGGGCCTGGGTTCTGCCTCAGTTGTATACTATGGATTTCCAAAAAATTAGATTAATCTATGAATTAAAGGTCTGATCGAACTACCACTGAAGTCAATGGGCAACTCAGCAGCTTTCATACTAAAGTGTTGGGACAATCTGAGCAGATCGTCCCATCTCCCAGAAGTACAGATCTCCGTACTCCATCCATGTTTATGATAGCAGAGCTCCAAAAAGGAACGTGATTTGATCATAAATAGGTGGATAGAGCCAAATTAATGTTCTACCATTTGAAATAAGTGGATCTCAAGCCAATATTCTGGACCAAATTTGCAGCTAACATAAGCAGGAACAACTCTAATGAAGTCAGTGGTGAAGTTACCCCATTTATCTTAAATTCAAGATAATGCAATATGAAATGAATTGGGCACGGAAAGCTGCTTAAATGCAAAGCCAACATGGAGCTGGTTGGCTATAATGGTTGGTAAGTCCTTAGGCCTTCACTTGTCTAAAGTGGTAAGTGTCTGCATCAGTTTATATGGTAATTACTATAAATTTGTAGCTGGATTTTCTCATCTCTTTGTGACTTCTGGAAAAAGCATCAGATGATGGCTCATTTCTGTTGCAGAATCCTGATGAGCCTCAGTTGTTCAAAACTCCTATCAAAATGCCATGTGCAATCACAGTTTGTGAAGTGGAAAATAATATTTCAGTTCTCTGTAAAGCACAAGAAAATGTATCCTGTAGACAGTTAACCCCATATGTCATCTAAGGACTGGCTAATGGCCATTAGGGAGTATTATGATGAGGACACTGGAAGGGCTATTGCTGCTGGATAAATTACACTCCTGTCCCCACTCTGTTGGGAACCTCTATGTCCTCCTTGGCTGGCCTTCTCCCTGAAACTGATCCAGCTCCACTGAAGTCAATAGGGAATAGTATTGGATCAGACCCACTGTGAGCTGCTTCCCTCTGCTGCCAGATTCTGCACTTTCCTTTGTTCACAAAACAAAAGGGGTGATCAGAGACTTTATGTGTGGACCTCAAAGCAGCTCCATGCCAAGGAGCAGGGTTGCTGGAGAATACAACACTCTGTTCACTTAGAAGAACATCGTGTGGTAGAGGAGGAATCTTTTGGAAGCCACAGGGGAATTTAGGGAGGACTACGGAGATAATGATGGGATCTCATTTCAGAGACAGGAGAGAAGTTGGAGATGGGCCAGGTGTTGGAGTGTGTATGCATGGGGGCAGGGCACTGAAATACCCAGAATGAGTATACTCGTTCTCCATACAACTTACTAAGGCACCATTCTTGAAGTGCTACAGGATAACAAAATTGGTGCTGAGATAATAAGTAGAAGAATAAATTAACTTCATATATTATAATTCCCTGTCCATATCTTGGTCTATGTTATGTCAAGTAAAGAATTAGCTAGTGTGGTGCCATCTGGTGCGTAGCAGTCAAAATGAGGCACATTGCAGGAAACTTTCACACAGAAGTATACACTCCTTCATGGGGGTATTTATGATTTAAGCACTGCACATATGTCTGGCAGAAAGTGTGGACCTGATAACCCCTCACACAGCCAGACATGCACGTAGCAATCTTTGAAAATCAAAAGGCAAAATCTGAGATGAGCTTTGCTGTTCTGACCACAAAACGCGATCTGCCAACATTTGGAGGTTACACATCTAGCTCTTCAGAAGGCCAGTGTTGCAACTTCATCTGAACATGAGATCTTCACTTACTTAGCAATCGGTTTTGGGCTCTGATTGCCATCATATAAGGGCTTACGGAGTTCATCTCCAGGTTATCCCAACTTGAATACTTGGGTTTCGCATATTACTGTAACTCAAGCTCCTCTCGTCATTTGGCCAATTTTTGATGACCGCCATTTGGACCGCGGAGCTAAGGTTTAGAAAGTATCCTCTATGGCTGGAACAATACCAACTGGACAACATGGATGGTTCCTGGAAGTATGGATCCTTCCATCTTGCCATTCTGCAATCTAGTTTGTTACTTTAGCAAGACACCTAATCGCAGCCAATCTAAGTAATGACAGACCTAAAGCTACTTCCATACCTGGGTATTCCTCCTGTCTGGGACTTCTGCAAAGCTGATGGACTGCCCCAGAATATTTATTATATTTTCTCCTATTTACTGTGGGTTTTTTTGGGTGTAGTTTTAGTTTTATTCATCATTAAAATGAGAGTTATCTGCATACCTTTTAATCCAGGATTAGCCCTTTTTACTTTATTTTCCCTGCAAACTGACTGTCAGTGCTTCAAAAACATCGACTGCTGATGGATTTCTATACAGCTGCCCAGGCATCTGTGGTGATAAAATGTGAATGTGCTTTAACAATATCTGAAGACTTCTGCTTGGGGTTTTAAGCAAAAAGAACAGCCTTTTCAGAAAACATTTGCATATTCTTCAAATGTAGCTTCAAAAATTATGAAATTTAAAATCATTAATCACTGGGAGACTATTTTAGATATGGTTAGGCTTTCGATTCTGATTATGACACAAAATCCTCCCATTAAAATTCTTTTTTTTGCAAGTTTCATTATCACTCAACTCAGAAGATTCAGTTCTCAAAAATGGCACAAGAATAAGCAACAAGTGGTTATTCTCCAAGGAAGGATATTTCAGTACAGTCAGTGCAAGAGTGTGAGCTGGGAGGAAAGAAAAGAAAAAAGATACTTTGGTGTATGTTCTGAGCGCAGAAGGGTATGATCCACTCCTGAGTATGTTGAGGTAGATACATTGAGGTCATAGAGTCTGCATGGGTATTGCTAGAGATGAATTTTCACATCAGGCTAATATGGGTGTGAGAAGCTATTTCTTTTTACATAGAAGAGATAGAAGCTGTATATAAATCTAGTGGGAACACAGCACATAATCTTTTTCCTCAGCATCATAGTAAGGAGGGAGAAAAAAAAAACGTCTTGCAATCCAAGGTGAGCCAAGTGACAAATAATGTCTAGAGGTACAAAATCAACATGCTGACCCTGTAGTGAGGCAGCAGGCAGCTCTGTACCTGTAGAACTATCACAGCCTGGCCAAGAAACAAATCAGAGACCCAAATGTCATTCCTGTAAAAGCACAATATATTCCAAAGTCAGTCTTCGGGGTCCTGCAGCTGCCAAGAACTTTCATGAGTGACTGTTGGCTCTCACAATACCAAAGCATAGATGAGGTGAAGGGAAGCATAGCTCAAACGCCACAGGCTACAGAAGGAGAGAATTAGTATTGAAATTTTATACAGGTTTGAGTCACTGTTACCGTGAAGCCCACTTACACAGCTATCCATTAAAGAGCTAGGCCTGTTATGGATGAATTCCTCCTCCCACAGGAAAAAAAATGTGGTGTTCTCTTCAAAAGACCCCACTATAACAGGAAAATAATAAACTCCCAATGCATTTAAAGGTAAAGTACAATTGAAAATTGACTCATAGATGAACAGGTCAGATGGATGAATACATTCCTTGTACATCAAACTAAGATGTAGCTCATGCTGCCCCTCCCACATCCTGGGGCAGAGGGAAACTTCTGCCTGTAGATCCACTCTGCTGTGTGGAACCAGGGTTAAGTTGCCTACATGGTAGCTCTACTGGTCCAGTGTGTGAGGGTGGAGGAGCTGGGTGCAGTGCAAGGCTGGAGAGCTCATACTTCTACCAGCCCAGCCAAGTTTGCAAGGAAAAGTTAATACAGCACCATGGTTGTATTTCCTTTCCTGGAGAACTTTTTCCACAGTGAGGATCTCCTCTAAAAGGGTGGGGAAGTAACTCCCAGAGCAGCGGTGGCCGAGGGAAGTGACTGGTAGCTGCAGTGAAAGTATGCTGCCAGGAATCTGGGGAGAGGGGGACAGCATGAGGTACACAGAACCAGCATGGAGACATATGGTCTCCATGTAGATGGTCCTGACCTATCACTGATCTCCCAGGAACTGTGCAGATCCCAGGGATCCCAAGGTTGGAGGGCAGATCCTGAGCCTATTCAACATGGGAGGCAAACTGACTCCAATGGACCAATGTGGGGGACCCAGTCTTATTTCCTTCCTTTGAATGCATCCTGTGGGGTTTAGCATGGGAGAGGGAATGCAGTTCCAAAATAGGAAGGAGCATATTTAGTGATTAGAGCAGGAGAATGAAAGTCAGGAGACCTGAATTCTATTCCTGACTGGGTCATTTAACCACTCTGTGCCTCAGTTTCCATATCTGTAAAATGGGGATAATAAGGCTGAGACATCCTTGCAAAAGGTCTTTGACAGCTTTGACATAAGGACATTATATAAATACAAGACATGATTAGTAATGACATTGTTTCATTAAACAGGAGAGCCCTTTTCAATGAGGACGTGTTAAAAGAATACAGCCATGGTGCCACAAAGGTTTTGACCCATACTGTCAATTGCAGCTATAATCACTAGATTTGTATTCAAGATGTTGTGAACTAACCCAGGTCTTTTATGTCATTATTGCACAAGGTCAGACAGTGGTATGGCTGATGGGGAGTTTGGGCTTTTCAGCTGTGCACTGAAATTTCACCCTTAGACATAATGTTCCTTTATCTTTAACTTGTTTTTCTCATCAGGTGCAATGATGATGAATTATGTTGCCATGTAAGGTAACCAGACAAGATGCAATACACCAGAGCTCACACAGTATTTTCCCAGGAATAATAATACTTAGCACTTAGCATTTTCAGGAGGAGATCTCAGAGTGATTTGCAGAGGAGGGTTAATTTGAGCAGCTCCATTTTTACAGCAGGAGAAACTGGGGCTCACTGCACACTAAGCCCAGGTTCTGAGTCAGGTTTGAAGTCCCCTTCCATCCATCCACACACAGATCACTGTGACTCAGGTCAGCAAGCACTAGGGACCCAGGTTCCTATGACCCTGCTGGGAGGAGTAGGTGAGCGCCCAAGTCTCACTGTGAGTTGGGTATAAGCTCTGCCATTTTGCAGTGTGAACGCAGGCCAAGCTGCAGACCCAAGTCAGACGAGCTGCGTAGCACAGTACAGACACGTTAGCGTAGCTGTGAGTTCTGGGTCCAGGAATTATAAATCCAGCTTTACAATGCAGTGTGAATGCTCAGGCAGGGGCTTGGAAACACTGAGTCCACAGTGCTGTGCAGACATGAACAAATGGTTCTGGGTAAGGTTGCATGGGAAATTAGTGCAGCGCTGAGAAGAGACACCAGGGAAGGGATTCTCCGTCCCACTGGCATTGGCCCAAATATGGCGTAAGGCAGACCTATACTGTCCAATGAGTCCTCTCCCCTTCCCCCAAGGACCAGAGTAGGGGGTATGCTGTGGGTAGTAGGGCATGGACCTATAGCACATAGTGCTATGGGCATTTTCAGTGCTATTATTTCCTATAGGGCAGCGGGGGACACTGCTATGACTTGGGATGACCCCCTGAGCCACCTCAATTATGCCAAGGCTGCACCTGCCCTTGAAGGAGCCCAGAATAGGAGGGCCAGGATGACTTAAAGCCACCTTTGCCCTCCCTGCTTCAAGGCAGTGAGTTCTGCACTGTGCCTCCCTACAGCACAGCACAGGATCTCAGCCCACGACTCTTGACTCCCAGTCATCTGGTGTAAGGTAGCTACTAAAATACCCTCCATACTGTCCCGTCATGCGTCCTGATTTACACCCTGTGCAGGCACAGTGATTTCAGCAGGGCTGTGTGGGTGTAAGTTAAGAGAGAACTGGGACTCAAGTTTTTACAGCTACTCATAAGTACTCAGAGGCACTATGGTGCAAAGCCATTTTGAAGGATCCCATCCGTCCAGAGCTCTGAAATTCTGTTGGAAGAGGCCTGGAATCCCCCTGTCTGATGACACCTGGTTAGCTGCAAACCACTTGTAAATTCATCATCCAACTCATTTTACAAGAACGCTATCAGAGAGCAGCTGTTTTTAATGTTTAATGAAAGATATTTATAAATTGCTGTAATAATGTTGTTTACTGTTTGAATTACCTCTCTCAGCCTGGTTCATTAGCTGTCATTAGAAGCTTCTCACAACATGTATTCTGCATATAGAAATAGTGTAATAATTCAGAGTCAATCTCAAATGAACTCCCCTGCCCCCAGAAGGGTCCACAATGTATGATGGGAATGGACGAAGTGATTAAAGAGTACTTGCCATTCTTAATGTCATTGTCTCTCCAGCATGTCAACATTCTCCAACTTCCCTTATGGAAAAGTCTTCTAGATTTTACTAAGGATATAATTCTTTACTGATTTCTAAAGCACAGCGGTTCTCAACCATATCCATATTGGAACCAACCTGGGATACGCCTCCTGGCTAGTCAGGATCTAGTTGACACCCTTGCCCTTTTAACAATACCCTCCAGGCTGAGAAACCCAGCTATAAGATGGCTCAGCTAAATCTGCCCACACTCATTGATTCTTTAACATTTGCTTTTTTGTCCCCTTGAAATTAGGAAAAGGTGAGATATTTGGCATGGTGTGACTGAGGTGGAAGGGTTATTTCATGATGACTGAGTAAGTAACTGATCTTAGCCCCATTAGAATGGCCTAGAAGGAAAGAATTGGGCAACAGGCCACTCTGGGAGGCAGCAGGGGATCCTGCTTAACATCTAGCCAACAGAGAGGTCAGTGTTGCCTAGAATGACTAGGAAAAGCAAGGGGCATCAGAGGATCAGGCACAAGGAGAGACTATGTGGGCCAGTGCATGTGCAGCAGGCTAGAGGTGGCAGCCTGGGTGCTGGCTGCAGAAGGAAGGTCAGATAAGAGATCTGATTGGAAAGAGCCCAGAGAAACTGAGGCAGGAGGCTGTGGGAAGAGGTCATCTTAGAGCTGGGATGAAAGATGGAGAACAGCTTAGTATCTGTGTAGTCATGTGATGGACCTGGGAGAGGCAGGGCAGCTGCTGAGGAGCAGGCCAGGGACTGTGACCAGCTCAATTAGTGTTGTGGGAAAGAATATCCTGAGCAAAAGACTAGGAGTAGGAAAACCTCAAACAGTAGTGAGGAGGGTTGTGGTGTAGTCTGTCACTCTTGGGAGAAAAATTTGGTTCAGTAAGAGAACAATGGACAAACAGTGCAGCAGGGAAACATGGAGCGATGCCCCCAGCATGACCACTAAGTGTCTGTTAGAGCACCAGAGACTGCAAGACCAGGCTTATGAGATCAAAGGTCTAAGTCTGTCAGAAAGAGGTAGACTTGAAAATGTAGCTTGGTAGAGGCCCAAGGAACCCTGAAAGGCTAGCTTTGTACCTCTATGTCCCTCAGTACCCTGTATTCAAACCTTATGCACTACTGTTGTATTTTTTGTTCAAAATATGCATTGTAAGGTATAATTTGAAAGCCAATATCTCACTGATCATTAATATTCTTGTATAATGTATGTACATGATGTGTATTAAAAGTTATGAATATATGCTGGAATTGTGACTAAACTGTGTGGAAACTGGTCATATTAGCAGGGCCGCCCAGAGGATTCCGGGGGCCTGGGGTCTTCGGCGGCGGGGGCCCTTCCATTCCGGGACCCGCCGCCCAAGTGCCCTGAAAACCCGCAGCGGGGGCCCCCCCACCGCCGAAGTGCAGCCCGTTCTTCGGCGGTAATTCGTCGGCGGGGGGCCCCCGCCACGGGTCTTCGGGGCACTTGGGCGGCGGGTCCTGGAACGGAAGGGCCCCCCCGCCACCGAATTACCGCCGAAGACCAAGCTGAACTTTGGCGGCGGGTCCCAATTCGGCAGTAATTCACCAGTGGGGGGTCCTTCCACCCCGGAGCGGAAGGACCCCCCGCCGGCGAAGACCGGGAGCGGAAGAAGCTCCTGCGCCCGGCCCCACAAGAGTTTTCTGGGCCCCCCGGAGCAAGTGAAGGACCCTACTCCAGGGGCCCCGAAAAACTCTCGTGGGGGCCCTGTGGGGCCCAGGGCAAATTGCCCCTCTTGCCCCCCCCTCTGGGCGGCCCTGCATATTAGGAGGAGTGGTCAATAGGTGTGTCCTAAACAAAGGAATGTATGTTTACCTCAATTTCCATATAAGCAGTAAACATGCCCTTTAAGACAGCAGGGAGAAGAGATGGCAGGAGACAGAACAAACATTCCAGCAAACATCAGTGGGGGAAGAAAGAATACAGAGCTTCCTTTCTCATCAGACTCCATGTCACCTTCCTCATAGCTTGCATGAATTTAATTTTGAGAGGTAACCGTCAGAAGAATCAATTTCAAAGGTTCACTGGACTATAAAAGAAAGGGGTAGAGACCCCCAAGTTATCTCTTTCATATAAGAAGACAAAGCACCCAGCACCTTTGAGCCCCTGGACGAGTTCCTGACTGAAGGACTGTGGGGTAGTCACCATTTTGCTGGAAGACTGTGGGTAAGAAAATCCATCTTGATCAAATCCTGTACCTTGCTAGATTAAGTTTTAAATTTTTAGATGAGTGTTCTCACTTTTATTTGCTTGTAACCCTTACTAAATGTATTCCTTTACTTGGCATCACTTAGCCTATGTCCTATTGTCCTATGTCCTGGGTTGTATAAGTAGGGGCATTTCCAGCAGATCGAGGGATGTGATCATTCCCCTCTACTCAGCACTGGTGAGACCTCATTTGGAGTACTGTGTCCAGTTTTGGGCCCCACACTACAAGAAAGACGTGGACAAATTGGAGAGAGTCCAGCGGAGGGCAACAAAAATGATTAGGGGGCTGGAGCACATGACTTATGAGGAGAGGCTGAGGGAACTGGGATTGTTTAGTCTGCAGAAGAGAAGAATGAGAGGGGATTTGATAGCTGCTTTCAACTACCTGAAAGGGGGTTTCAAAGAGGATGGATCTAGACTGTTCTCAGTGGTAGAAGATGACAGAACAAGGAGTAATGGTCTCAAGTTGCAGAGGGGGAGGTTTAGGTTGGATATTAGGAAAAACTTTTTCACTAGTAGGGTGGTGAAGAACTGGAATGGGTTACCTAGGGAGGTAGTGGAATCTCCTTCCTTAGAGGTTTTTAAGGTCAGGCTTGACAAAGCCCTTGCTGGGATGATTTAGTTGGGTTTGGTCCTGCTTTGAGCAGGGGGTTGGACTAGATGACCTCCTGAGGTCCCTTCCAACCCTGAGATTCTATGATTCTATTATTAAAGCTATGATTTACCCATGGGCAATAACCTGTCCATGACTTATACTAAAACTACCTGTCATTAAATCTGGGGGGGGGCGGTTGCTGGGGAGGATGCAGGGGGAGGGCGTTGCTAAGGGGGGGGGACGCTAGGGAAGAGGGGTGCCCAGGGCCAGCAGCACCAGCTGACAGGATTCACAGACCACAGCTGCTCCAGCCGGCCAGCCAGGCACCACTTCTGGGGGCCGCTGGAGCTGTAGCAGCTAGTGTGGCTGTCCCCGGGACAACCCGAGCAGCTGGCCCTAGAGCCAGCTGCTTGGGCAGCCCTGGGGTCAGCCACACTGGCCTCTGTAGAAGTCATGGAATCCATGACTTCCACGACCTCTGTTACAGACACGGAGCCCTACCTATTAAGAAATCTGTTCTATTTTTACTATAAACTGACTCAGTGTTGTGTTTAAAAGGAAGAGTGTATTTACCTAGTTAATAAGTTGTCACATGTTTTTTTGTTCTTTAGAGGAACAAACAAACATTATTTCTCTTAACTGCCCAGGAGAAAGTAAATAAGGAGTATTATTTACTCCTCATATCACAAGAACTAGGGGTCACTAAATGAAATTAATAGGCACTAGATTTAAAATGAAGTATTTTTTCACACAACTCACAGTCAACCTGTGGAAGGCCAAGACTATAATAGGGTTAAAAAAGAACTAGATAATTCATGAAGGATAGGTCCATCAATGGCTATTAGCCAAGATAGAGGCTAGGGACACCATCCCTGTCTGTTTGCCAGAAGCTGGGAATGGGTGATAGATTTCTTGATGATTATGTTTTCTGTCCTGTACCTCTGAAGCAGCTGGCATTGGCCACTGTCAGAAGACAGGATACTGGGCTAGAGGAACCATTGGTCTGACTCAGTATGGCCATTTTTATGTTCTTTAACACAATATGCCCTAATACAGAAATCTAAAACATATACTTGAAAAAACCCTGCAGACATCAATTCTCACATACAGATCACAGGATAATATTTTATTAGCACAGATTTATAATAAGGTACTCAATATTATGATATCATGCAGTTGGAAATAGCTTTTCAGGGGTTACATTCTATATGTGATGGCCAGTCACATATAGGATGCTGGCAACAAACTACTTATTTAAAACATTAAAACTATATACATAATAACAAACATACACAGACATCCACCTTTGTTATCCCAAACATACCCACTTACTCAATTTATTTCTTATCATTGAAATCACCAAGCTTACTTTTCCTGCAGTCTTCCTTCCCTCTGAATGGTCCTTATGCTCTGTCTATGCAGTTTTTGTCCACTGCTCTGCTGCTGCTACTACTACTTCAGCCTCTACTGTCTTCTTCTGTGATTTCAGCTCTTCTGTCCTGCTTTCACCACTCACTTCGGCAACACCTTCTACTCACCCTAACTAAAGCCAGTCATCTCTCTGCCTTATATACAGATCCTAGCTTTCTCTGATTGGTCCTTCCCTTCTTATGGACCAATCATGGCTAATACCTATCTGTCAATCAAAGCCAGACCTGTTTGAAGACCTGTACTATTAAAGCTGGACCTGTTTAAGACCTTGTGCTATGTTTAACTGACCCCTCCCTTCAGGTTTTGGAGTGACCTTTGACTCACTTCAGCCTGCTTGCCTGCTAATTGCTCCAAGACAGCCATTTTGTTTTCTCAGGCTATGATTGCGTGTGATCACCATCTTGTTTCCCCTAGCTGTAACCACTTAAAACCATCTTTATTAACTATGAAATCCTTGTAACTGTAAAGCAAATTATGCACTTTTGTAGATCTTAACATTATGATTCACTGTCACCACTCTATTTTGTTTGTTTGATTAGGCCTAAATTTTGGTCTTTTCCTCTGTTTCAGCTAATGGTGGCAGGACAGTGCTTTTAATTCTGTATTCCTCTCATAGAACAGAGCAGCCAAAAAATCTCGTTTCAGCTGTGAGCATCCCAGGCTAGGAGCTATGGCAACAAAGCACTGTAAGGCACTCAGGGGGCAGGGCAAGTGATAACACAACCCCTTACTGGTCTGGATTGCCCCCTGAATCCATAACAACCTCCCTTTCAGACTGAGCTCCAGGGGGTGCTCCTTGGAAAAGCTCTGCTTTTCTTTTTCAACTAATTTCTGAGATATGTGCCTCTGACATTTGCATCATTTCTTGAATGTCAACCCTAGTAAAGAATCCTCTTATACTTAAGAAGTGTGAGCTTGTTTTTTGGGAACTTATCAAGGGCTCTGCCTGCAAAAATCTGGCGTTGAGAGAATCTTCAGTGCTTGCCTCTGAGGTCAACATAGGACATTGCCAAATATCTAAAAGGGACTAGTGCGCCACATTCCTCACAGAGCAATGGGGTTAGTTCTGATATTTTATTTCCATATCTCACCTCTCACCCAAAGGGACCCTAAAGCACTTCACTAACTTTATACATATAGTACCACAAAACTTTGGTCACTTTGGGGGCAGGACCCTAAGCAGCAAATGCATATGGTAGATGACGCAAGGTATGCTAGGATCAGGGGTTAACACAATGACATGCAACATCATGCCTAGCCAAGGACACCCTTAAATGATCTTTGCATCAAGTATTTGTGATCCATGATCTTTTATCAGTATGGGGAAGGCAGCAACCAACTGGAGCACAACACACAGAAAGCTCGTTGGTTAGGAATTGGTTTATGTTTTAAGTGTGTATGTAAATGGTGTTAAACAACCTGGGAGTTCCTTGGTAAGGCTCAAAATCTATAGTGCTGAGTAACACAAGAATAAAATACTCCAAGAAAAGCAGCTGATTTCTCAAAGAGACATTACAAAACTTTTCACAGCTCAGCGATTAAACTGAGGCCATGTCTGTGCTACATACCATTGGCAGTGAAAACAGGCTGTGTCCACAATGTGGTATGTA
Source organism: Mauremys mutica (assembly GCF_020497125.1). NCBI lineage: Eukaryota > Metazoa > Chordata > Testudines > Geoemydidae > Mauremys > Mauremys mutica. The sequence goes on from NC_059079.1 coordinate 21,201,122, forward strand.
ACTAAAAGTTATGAATGGAAAAGGCTTCTACAGTTCCCTACTGCCCTTCAGGTGTGTCTTTAATCTACTCGCCTAAGCCATGCCTCATGGTCTACACCACCATTTATACCCGTGTTAGGGGGCTACATGGGTATGCGCTCTAGAGGCCGCTGAAAGACGTGTGCGGTGTAGACATGCCCTCATATTCCTTGTCTCGGCTCCAAATGGCCAGGGACAAACATAACAACTTAATATCCATTCCCACCAATTTTCAAGAAAGCCAATTTGTATCTCCTGGTTAGTCCAGCTGCGTGAGGAGCTGCTTCCTGTTCTACTTCAAGAACATTAATCATTCAGATCAGCATTTTCATTGTTGTTCCTTTGTGCCTGTTGCCAGTGCTGCCAGCCAGTGCCTGATCTGCAGGTTTTTGAGGGTAGGACTTGGGATTTCAAAACAAAACAAAAAGGCCATTCTCTTTACTTCCTTCCCCTCGTCTCATTTATCTACATAGCCATTCTAATGATGTTCCTGAGCTTGGCTTGCATTAGGCAAATATGATACAACTTGCTCAGATGCCAAGCTGATGGGCACAATATAAGAAACTACATCTACCTCATGGCACATACTGCAGAAAAAAACATTTTACTGATCTGTTTTTCATAAGGTAGTTGTCAGCTCCTACCTATTCTTTGTTCCCCATAATACATATACCATTAGAACGGGGTTAGGCAACCTATGGCATGCGTGCCAAAGGTGGCACGTGAGCTGACTTGCAGTGGCACTCACACTGCCCGGGTCCTGGCCACAGGTCCAGGAGGCTCCGCATTTTAATTTAATTTTAAATGAAGCTTCTTAAACATTTTAAAAACCTTATTTACTTTACATCCAACAATTGTTTAGTTATATATTATAGACTTATAGAAAGAGACCTTCTAAAAATGTTAAAATGTATTACCGGCACACGAAACCTTAAATTAGAGTGAATAAATGAAGACTTGGCACACCACTTCTGAAAGGTTGCTGACCCCTGCATTAGAACAAGACCTCATTTGCAGGGTATCAGGATAATTCAGTTAATAATGCTAACTCTGTCCTCTAAGTCAGAATGGAGTCAAGTCCCACACCAGGATTTAGGCTGGGCCTGTGCTGACATGTCAATGCACTTTAATCCAACTGCTAAAGGTGATGGGCCAGATTTAGATCAACAATCCCAAGAGCATAAATGAGATCAGAATCTGTCCTCTTTCTTTCAGAGGAGACATTGAACTGACTGAGGTGTATTGAAAGCTGTGTTAAAATTACAAGCTATCACTGTCATTTGTAAGGTGTTCCCTTTCCTGCATGCAGGAAAGGGAGCTCTGTAGGGAAGCATGTGATCTGGGCCTGGAGCAGTCAGTCTGCAAAGAGCCAGCCTTCAGCAAGGTGATGAGTTGTGCCTCTCTGCCTTAGGAAGCAGTCTGCTTTGTCTCTCTGGGTATGTCTACACTACAATCAAAAACCCACAGCTGGCCCATTCCAGCTGATTTGGGCTTGTGGGGCTTGGGCTGTGGGGCGGTATAATAGCAGTATAGACATCCAGGCTCAATCTGGAGCATGGCTCTAGGATCCTGCAGGGTGGGAGGGTCCCAGATCTCAGGCTGCAGCCTGAGCTGGAACATCTACATTGCAATTAAAGAGCCCCACAGCCCAAGCCCTGCGAGCCCAAGTCAGCTATGTCTAATTGCAACGTAGACATACTCTTTCTGGCTTTGGTTCTTATGTATTAGGGTTCCGGATTCTAAGAAATAAAACTCTGATGTTCCAGTATTTTTTCTATCTAACTCTTCTGTGTGGGTGCTGTGAATATAACACTAATGCCAATCTCTCCAGTGGCAGTCTTAGGGTTTCACCCTGGAATCCCTTGCTCACATTGGTAAAAACGACTTGTGGGAGTTTGCAGGATTGATCTTGGAATATTTCAAGTGATAACTCTGATGTCCTCACTAGCATTCTCTCTCTCCCTCTCTCTCAGAAAAGTGCTTTAATGTTTATATTTTGATTTTTTTAAAAAGACTTCCAAGCCTATGCATGAGGTGTAGCTGAGTGCATAATGACTATCACTGTTTGCCTAAACTACAGCATTACCAGTTTCTGACATAACTAAAGCACTGAACTTGGGAACAACTTGAGTATGAAAGACACTACTGTATATAAATCCAAATTCTATTAGACATTTCATGCTGTACATGTACATTCTACAGTACACCCTAGCTCTTTATCTTGAAAAAAGAGCAGAACACAAGATTTATAAAAATGGTTTGCTTACAATCAGCAAAGAATTATTATTCCAGGGCAGCACTAATACATTGTCATATAAATGCCAAGGCAGCCAGATAAGACTTCCACTGTTTAAGTTGAATAGCTCTGCTCTGTTTTTATATATTCAAGCTAAACTAGTACTCTTCATACTTTTAATTTATAAATCCAGAGTGTGAATTTGTACAGAAGACAATGCAGGGCTATATATTTTTTCCCTACTCAGTCTTAACTACTCAAAGCCATTCTCCAATTATTTAATTAATTTATTTATTCTGAATGCTTGGCATTTTGTAGTATCCAAATCCAATGTTGCAGTGGATTCCAGTAAATCATCCCTGAAAGCTCTGCCTTTCTTATAAACCGTTCTGTGCACAGCATCAATCATTTTACTGTTTCACAGGAATAAAAAAAAAATGTTTTCCAAATCTGTCTTGCTTTATCATCCACCATTACATAAACAAGATGATTTATGGAACACAGAAAGGAAACAAAGGAGGAGGAGGAGGAGATGTTTGATCTTTTTAGATTTTTTTTTTCTTTATCCTGGGATTTACACTATCTGTTTTATTTTTCTGGAAGTGCTCTTGCACTGAGTCAGCCTCTTTACCTTTTTTGGTGGCCTCTGCTCCTTATCTTTCATGCTGTGCCCCTAAGATGGATAAAATATCTGAATACTGCTTTGTGCTGGGCTAGATAGCGCAGGGGATCTAAATGACCCTCATCAGACTGACTGGTAGCGTGCTGATTCATCTGCCTTGGAACCCCGGAGTCCACTTACCTCAACGCAGCTGAGTGGATGAACAGCACCATGGTGTGGCACTTTCCATTGCTCTAACGTGCTGTGACTTCGCCATGGAAACCAGAATACCGAACATATACACACACGCGCAAATCAAAATGATTTGGTTGCCATGGTGATACAAGACGAGTGATCTTTTTCACAGGTTCATTGGTGGCACAAAGTCTGGTAATCAAGTGTCATGGGGCTATAAGAACTCCTTAATAGGTTCCACTTCCAGTAGTCTGTAGTTACAAGTGAGCCAAGGACAGCAAGACAAAAATCACTTTGGGCTAAATTGTGGTTTTAAGCTACTGCCCACAGGAGGAGAGTGTGAAGGTACAGCACCCTGGTGACAGCTCTTGCAGACGTTGCTCTTCAGGCAGGCACATTACTTCCAAGTTAGCTGAAGGTAGCTGCTGCTAGAACCTTTAATGGATTGTAAATTGTGTTATTCCTGCACTGGCCGAGCCCTGCTGGCTGGTTTTGAAATGTGGGGGAGAGGGAAGATGAGGCCTTGCCCTTGCTGAATGTCTCCTTCCATAGAGTTTCTGCTGCCAGAGGTAGCAGACTGAGATTGAGCCTGAATCCAATACTGGGGCAGAAGGAGAGGGAAGGGTTCTGCCATCCTATGCGCATATGCAGGGGTAGGTACAGTCTAGCCACTAAACCTTGAACTGGTTCACCCAGTCATCGCAGGCATTATGGGCCACCTTCTGTTCTCAGTTACAGCAACCCAGCCTCATGGAAGCACAAAGGCAGACAGGATTTTAACCCTTTCCCTGCATAGACTGGTATTCAACTGGTTTGAGTTAAGAAACATGCACCTGATTTTAATAGGTTATACTCCTCTAGTTATGCTATTAAATAATATGGGTTGAAGATATTTCTAATGAATGTGGGCATCATACAATACTTCAGCCTGGCGCAGATGAAATACCAGCCTGCTCTACTAAGACTTGGGCCTTGTCTAACAGAAAGTGTCTCTCTCTTCCTTCTCACAATTTTTTGTTATTGATACATTTTGAATTAACATGCAGTTGAAAAGCCATCACACCAAAGCCCTGTGTCTTCGCAAAGAACAGAATAGAGAGAGAAACATTCCAAGCCACTAGCAGCACCTTCCAGCAAAATGCATTTAGAAAATAGCCTTGGCTAAACAAAAACCTTGGTGCTAACGTAATCGGCCTTGGTACATCATTCTTCTGGAGCAAACAGGGCTAGGGAAGAACAATTTGTCAAAGATACGCATTTGTAATGTTCAAAGAAACAATTTTCCAGCACTGTGTTATCTCTTGTCTCCCCCTTTATATACCTATTGTTTACTGTAAGTTTTTGTTCAAGAGAAAAATTAGGTATACGCCTGAGTGTCTGGCTGCCTCAGTAATTTAGATGTGCCAGGCTCCAGTAATTTATTTTGCCCCTGCTTGTTAGGAAGTATCTTCAAACAATAGTATCATGTAGGCCTACTAGAATATAATGAATCCACTATCATCAGGCATAAGTACATGCATGTTATTTAACACAAGGCAGTTGAATCCAGCATAAACGTGGGTAGGTTAGAAGGCTGAACTATTGTATCACAGAAAGTCTTGACGAGATGAGAGGAATTAAATTTTTTTGACCTTTACGTCATAGTGGTTTTGAAATAAAGTCCAATATTTAGCAGCAAACATAGTCAAAGGTATTTTTTGTTCAAGCTCTGTCTATCATTTAATCCGATTCTATATGAGAGTTCCTGGGGTAGAAGATTCAAGAATTCCTCCTTGGAGTGTAGGCAAGGGTATATAAAGGATGGAACCCAAATCTCTTTTCTTAATAGATAGGCAACCAGCCCAGTGGACAGGGCTTCAGATTGGGACTCAGGAAACCTGGGTTCTTTTTCCCAGTTCTGCCACTGACCTGCTGGTGCGACCCTAGGCAAGTCACTTCCTTTACCTCGCTGTGCTTCTGTTTCCCTTCCACCCCTTGTCTATCCTGTCTGTTTAGACTGCAGTCTCTTTGAGGCAAGGACTGTCTCTTTGTGTTTATATAGAGCCTAACATAAGGAGGCCCCACCCTTGGTTGGGATTTGTGACAAAGGATCTGGGATCTGTTGATAATTTATATCAAGGGAAAACTGATAAGAAGGTTTAAAAGGAGGCCTGATAACTGGATACAGCCAGAGAAAAAGGGTCTGTGATAGGCTGTACTTGACCCAGGTAGTTAAGCATTTGAAAGGCGGCCATTAATAATCCTCACTAAAGGACCTTCTTCTCCTCCCTCGGCAGTCTCCCGGAGGCTGAGGGAATGCAAAGATTCACCAGTCCTATTTATTTTCAGAAAACTGTTTTGGAAAATATGAGGAGGACTCTTTGCTGCTTTGGATCAAGGGGCAGGTCTTGAGGGGGATGAAAGAAGTCATAGCAGTGAGAGAGAGACATAGCAGTCTGTCAGGAGAAGGATCTACTTTCTTAGTAGAGCTGGTTGGCATTTTTCTGTCAGAATGATTTTCCAACAGAAAATGCAGTTTTAGCAAATCTCAGAATTTTCCATGGAAACATTTTGATTTTGCAGAAAATTTTAGATCTGCTGTTGGGAAAAATTGAAATGAATTATTTAATTTCAGGTTGGTTTGACCTGAATCAGAACATTTCATTTTGTCGAACTGACCGGGAACATTTTGTTTCAATTTAGTTCAATAAAACATGAAGCTGCACATTCCTATCATTCCTGATCCATAAAGGAGAATGAGGGGCATATGGCTCTCAAACTACAGTGCCCCTGAGGCAATGCACCACAATGGGAAAATGAAGTTAATATTGAACTGACTTGAAAGAAAGCGTTTTGGGTCATTTCAACAAACCCAAATGAACCATTTAGATTTAAGAATGTCAACATGTTTCATTTCAATCAACAATGTTTAAATGTAATGTTTTAAAATTTCCAAAATTAAAATTTTTGGAAATGCTCTTCTCTGAAAAGTTGTGAAATTCCAACATTTTGCCCAATTTGGAATGAAAAGAAATGTTGAACTATTGGAATTTCCTGCAGGACAGAAATTCTGAATTTTGCTCCGCTCTGCTTTCTAGAGAGTATTATGAGGATAAAACAATTAAAGATGAATAGGCACTCAGATATTCTGGTAATGGGGGCTATATAAGTAACTAAGATAGATAGACTTGTCCATGGTTTTAAACTATCTGACCTACCTGGGCATGACTCTGCTCTCATTTAAACTAATGAGTCAGGAGCAAAGCTGGATGGAAATGTTTAATAAAATAAATAAAAGGAAAATATTGTCCTTCACTTTTTGTGTCATTTTCCTACTTTCTCCCCATCCCCCTGTCTCCTCCCCTAAGAGCTCCACTCAGGAGAAAGTCAGTGGAGTTACACTGGTATAAAAGAAATAAGGGAGATCACTATCAGTGTCCTTGTTTCTGCAAAATGAGGATGGAAATGTTACCAGGACAGGATTTCTAATAAGATTCCTGGACCTTTCACCATCTGGTCTGCCAGAGCAGTCTCCCTTATGGTCTATCAGGACACAGCTTCTAGACTTGGGCTGAACTACAAAGCACAGAGGTGTGCAGAAATGAAAATGAAGGAAAGCTACACACACCATCTCAAACCTCCACACATGTACCATTCCATTTCAGTTAGAGTCTTTTTGTGAAAGTTCTCATTTTGTATGAGCCAACTGACCCAGTCTTAATAACAGTACCTTGTAGATCATTATGTTGTAAACTTCCTCCCCTCAGGGTTGTTTTATAGCTGGTTCATTTCTAGCAGCCTCCAGCGAACAATGCTCTCTTTACCCAACTTCTGCTTCATGAAACTCTTGAGGGGTTTCTTGAGTCCTAGAAAAGGTCATGTTGAAGTGGCTTGTTTTTACTAGTAGGCATCATGTTTGCCCATCCTCCACGTAATGTGCAGATACGAGTCAGGGATTTGATAAGAAAAATTGTGTAGAAAAACAAAGGACCTGTTGGAAAGATGTAAAAAGCAAATGTTTTTGATGGAACTGCTGTGGAATATGTCTTGTCGCCATACTCTTGTCGCCATGGCTCTAAATACATAACAGTTATTATATACAAAGAAAAACCATTTATTTTGGACCTAGTTTTGCCCCTCTGACTCCCACTGAATAGAGGCTTACTTAGGAAGTAGCCCCATTGGAATAGATTGTGACGAGCCCTCATGTGAATGCACTGTGTGTGTGTGAAGCAGTCAGGAGAGTTTTGCCCTTGTTCATCCCAGTTCAGGGCCAAGCAGAATTTCAGCCCCTGGCCCTTGAAATTCCCATAGTTTCTCTACAAGGCTCCTGGCTCAGGAACACAAACCAAGTTAAGATTTATTTTATTGACTCTAAAGTCTTCATTTTTGTTTGAATCCAGGAGCTTAATGGTTGTATATCAATTAATCTCCAGCCTGTTATTCCATGATAATAATGTGAATCAACTCAAATCACAAAGCAGCACAGAGGACATATTATGGGCTGGACAGTAACCTATCAACCCAGTCTGATGAAGAGGCAGTGAATTGCTGTTCTGAAAATCACAGTCTGGTCTCTGCTTCCCCTTTGCTCCAAGGGTGGAGGGGTCTCTGTGCTACGGAGCCCTTCTGCTGGTGCAGTTTACTTCCCCCTTTGCAGCAGCTCTAGTGTGCTGGCTGGCATTTTGTGTGGGGTGGCACCAAAGTGCCACCTAGTTCTCACCCATCTACATGGGAGGTGGAATAACAGCATGTTAGTGGCTATCCACCACCCTGTGCATGCTCTGGTGATACAGGTAGCCCACAAGAGGGAGTTAAGAGCCTTACACCTCCTTACTCCCCTGGACAGGTGCACAGCTTGGGATGATTGAGATTTAAGATTTTATAAGCTTGTGTTCTTACTGAACTTCTCAAATGCTGGGTCACACTGAGTTCTTAATAAAGAGCGTACACAAACATTCAGCATCACTGAAGGAAGAAAAGCAGCTCTTTAGCTTCACTATGCTGCAACTTCTCAAGCCAATCTTTGCTAACTAGCACACAAAACCTAAATCTGCATTGAAAAAACATTTGCTGGCCCACCTGAAGTAGGAGAAAGTATTTCCTGATGAATGATGCACTCTCCTGTAATTTTGTTGGGGAATAAATTACCTGCACTCCAGGAGTTCCTGTCTGAAAAAAAATCCATCTCTTGTGTTTGTGAGGGTGAGAAGAAAACCCTTGATGGATAGAAAGAACAGCAAAATTCAGAGTAACAACTAAACACAATAAACACACACAAAGCTCAATACTCATCAAGCAGCTATTCAGCTACAGCAACAAGATCAAAATAATTGTACCTGACCCAACTCTATTAACATTCTAGAAATGCAGAGCTTATACTATATACGTACTTGGAGGCAGAAAGGACAAGAGGACCTTTAGGTCAATATAAAACATGCAAGAAAGAAAACAAAAGCTAAGCTTAAGTACCGTACACTGTCAGGATTGTTGATCTTAATCTGATATATAGGAACACAACCTAAAAACAAATACTCAATGACCTAAGCAGGTCACCCACTGGAGCATTGGTTGTAGCATGGTTGTCTGCAATGTAGGCCATAGTGAGTGCTGCAGCCACCAAATCGAGGTCTGCATGTTGGTGGATTGCTTTCCCAGGATATTTTTATAAACAATAGATGAGGCCTTTTCTATTTAACAGCACCAAACTTTTAATATTACATTATAAAAAGTTCAGGCCACACTCTCCAGGCTAAGTAGGCAGCTTTGTGCCAGTCTGCTATCACAAAGCTGCCCTAAAGTCAACAGGAGTGGCCAGAGGATGAATTCCCCCAGTGCAGGGTGATCCATGGGTGTCACAGAGCATCCCATGTATGGCAGTGCAGTTGCATGACCAGATAAAATGGGGCATGGCTGGAGTGTCCCTGGGCCTGATGATGCCTGGCTCCTGGAATGGGCCATTTGGATCAATGGCAACAGGGCAGGGCTCAGCATGGGGCTGAGCCAGTAGAGGGTTGGGGTGGGGGCCACTAAAGAGGCATAAAGCCATATTCGGCTCCCCCCTCCACACACACACCAGTAGCTCAGTGAGACTGGAGGTTCTGGCTTTTTATTTTATTTTTATTTCAAATCTAAAAATATAGCACCAGCTTCTCCTCTCATGGTGTAACACTCGTAATACTGTGAGGAGAACAAAGATCACCATGTAGAATCTGCACTGACTTCACCCCTCCTAGTGCTGGGAGGTCTTATGTGGATGAGGAACTGATCATGTGAGGGAAGATTCACTTCGGGGTGTAGGCCAGGCAGTCCTGGAGCTCTCTTGGTTGGGGACAGGTTTAAATTCTAACCAGGTAAAACAGCAGTAGAGATACACTGAGTCAGCTCATCCAACTGTCTCCATTACCACCCCACCTCATTGGTCAGAGCCACTCATTTTTTTGGCACTGCTGGTCACCTGTGGTCCCTCTAACAGAGGGATGAGTGCAGCTGGTCTCTGGTGCTATAGCCTCCTTTTGGTAGACTTTCTGCTGTTCGGACTTCCCTCCAAAGATGGTGCAGGCCCTGTGGTGAGTCTACCCCACAATGATCCCTGAGCAAATGCAAAACTGGCAGGTTCTTGTAGTCTGAAGAAGTGAATGAGTGTGAGGAGATGTAGCAAAACTTTTCCTTTTTCTTTTCTGAGTTTGTCCTTTGTTAAAAGTTACGAGAGTGAAATGCTCCAAAATACTGCTGTAACCCTCCACAATTTTATTCCCTTGTTAGCTGTATTGGAGGCTTCTCTGACTTTTTGGAACATGTTCTTTACCTCAGCAGTTTTCTGCAGTCCCATCTCTTCCCTATATTGCACCCAAATTGAACAGTACACAGGCCTTAAAGAGGAATAAAGTAGTTTGAAACATCTCCAATTTTGAAAGAGAATGACTTCCTGACAGTAGGAGCAGCCTGCCATGAAAGAGGTACAAGGTGGATAAGGTAATATATTTTATTGGACCAACTTCTGTTGATGAGAGAGACAAGTTTTCAAGCCACAAAGACCTCTTCTTTAGGTCTGGTGGATTGTCCTCAGCACCTTTTTTGACACCTTCACTCCCACCTTTTCTCTCTAATATCCCGGGATTGACACGGCTGCAACTATACTGCATACAACAAGGAAAGAGGTAAACAGGTAGGAAAATGGAATCTCTTCTGCCACTTGTGAGCCAATGAGTCCGGCTTGAAAAAAAATAAGTGATTTCTTTCACTTGATCTTTAATCCTTACGGATTTGGAATCTTTAGAGTAATTGCTGATGGAATTTTCCACAGAGTGGTGGCTGAAAAACACTGCTAGGCATAAATATCAAAACAATTTGGAATTTATTAATACTGCATATTAAAATAATTCATGGGAGAAAGTGCTGGTTAGAGGCTGGACTTTTTAGATAAATGTCACATACTGAACATTTGCATTAATTTGCTGCACAGATTGTTTTGACGTGTCACATCCTGAATAAAATGTAAGAACAGTGTCTCCTGTGGCATTTCAGAGCTATAGACACATGGGCTGAACCTGGAATCCTTACAGCTTTGTTTTACTCTTATGAGATTTTTTACTGGAAACGGCATGAGTTTATCTTTAAACACTACACTGTGCAGGTTCCCATAATTTACATTTTTAACTTGGCAGACAGAGAAGGAACAAAAAATATCTCAGAAGAATTCTAGCAGTATATCTGAATTTCTTGGAGTTTTTGAAGTTCAGTAAGAATCCAACATTGTTTTATTATGTTTTTCTTTTTTTAATTGCCAAACCGTAGAAATCTGAATTTCAGGTCTCTTAATGTAAAGCAAAATGAGCTGCCACAGAATAGAAAGGAATTGCAAATAAAAGCGTGCACTCAGGCATTACAGTGAAAGCAGCACTAGACGGGCATAAAGCCTGCATTCCCAAATATGGAAACATCCCTAACAAAAAGAAATAACTACATTTCTCAGCGTCAGCCTAACAGACCACCTCTTGCTGCCATCTCATTTTGGGGCATTCGAGTTAATCTTGGTCTAGATTGTACAAATCTTGACCCCTGTGAGTAGTCCTTCCTAACGGCATTGGGCCACCTGTTGTGTATAGGATTTGTATGTCATATCCCAATTTCTCTCCTTCTCCACTCTCTGAAGTATCAGTGAACTGCATGCTGACATAAGGCCCAATCCTGCAATCCCTTAAGCATGTGCTTAACTGTACTTCTGTGGGACTGCTACTCTTTGCAGGAATGGTGCCATTGTTATTTTTCCCTTTGGAGATGTGGTGAAGTAGTTACTGGAACTGGTTTAGAATGTTTTAATTTTCAAAATGTCTATGAAATTTGTTTGTAAAAAAACTTTCAAAACTATACACAAAATAGTGTTGCTGTTTTCCAGCTGGTTTTCAGAGTGATCTAGATTTTTTTGAAAACTTGAGAAAAATGTAACAATTTTTAAAAAATTTGTCCCGATAGTTTCCTCTGTATTTTTTGATCAGCTCTAGTGATGATCCATCTCCACACACCATTACTTGAAACAAAGCATAGGCACCGACTCCGTGGGTGCTCCAGCCCTGGAGCTGAGCACCCACTGGCAGCCAGCTTCCCCACGGTCCCCCACCAGCGCCTCCCGCCCGCTGGCATCCCCACCAATCAGCACCCCCCCTCCCTCCCAGTGCACGGATCAGCTGTTCTGTGGCATGCAGGAGGCACTGAGGGGGAGGAGTGAGGGTGGGGCGTGCTCAGGGGAGGGAGCAGAATGGGGCAGTAAGAGACGGGGTGGGGGTGGAGCAGGGGCAGAAAGCAACGTGGTGGGAGCTTAGGGGAAGAGGTGGAGTGGGGGCAGGGTGGGGGCAGAGTAGGGGGGCGGGAAAAGGTGGGGTGGGGGCTTGGGGAAGGGGTGGAGTGGGGACAGGGCCTGGGGCAGAGCTGGGGAGTTGAGCACCCCCTGGCACAGTAGATGATCTTAGGAGTCTTAATTTTGGGGTGCCCAATGTGAGATACCCTAAAGAGTCTGATTTTCAGAGCAGCTCTTGGGCATCCACTGGATACATTCATCTCTGAAAGTCAGGCTTCTTTGGAGTGTCTCAAACGGGAAATTTAGGTCTGCATTTCTTGTTGCATAAGCAAGGTTCCTAAACCTAAAAACACTTATACTTTGCCTCAGTTTTTAATAAGGCTAATGAAGAGCTCAGGGGTAGTGGCCAATGGGAACAAGGATATGGAGGTAGAAATGACTACATCCGAGGTGAAGGTCAAACTCAATCAGCTTAATGGGACTAAAACTGGGGAGCCAGGATAATCTCCATCCAAGAATATTAAAGGAACTGGCACATCCTTCCTTAGGAAGGAACAATTAGTTTCACACATACAGAATGGGAAGAGACTGTCTAGGAAGGAGTACGGCAGAAAGGGATCTAGGGATTATAGTGGACCACAAGCTAAATATGAGTCAACAGTGTGATGCTGTTGCAAAAAAAGGAAACATGATTCTGGGATGCATTAACAGGTGTGTTGTGAGCAAGATACGAGAAGTCATTCTTCTGCTCTACTCTGCGCTGGTTAGGCCTCAACTGGAGTATTGTTGAGAAAGATTTCAAGAAAGATGTGGAGAAATTGGAGAGGGTCCAGAGAAGAGAAACAAGAATGATTAAAGGTCTTGAGAACATGACCTATGAACGAAGGCTGAAAGAATTGGGTTTGTTGAGTTTGGAAAAGAGAAGACTGAGAGGGGTATGATAGCATGGGGTATGACATGATAGCAGTTTTCAGATATCTAAAAGGGTGTCATCAGGAGGAGGGAGAAAACTTGTTCATCTTAGCCTCTAAGGATAGAACAAGAAGCAATGTGCTTAAACTGCAGCAAGGGAGGTTTAGGTTGGACATTAGGAAAAAGTTCCTAACTGTCAGGGTGGTTAAACACTGGAATAAACTGCCCAGGGAGGTTGTGGAATCTCCATCTCTAGAGATATTTAAGAGTAGGTTAGATAAATGTCTAGACAGTATTTGGTCCTGCCATGAGGCAGGGGACTGGACTCGATGACCTCTCGAGGTCCCTTCCAGTCCTAGAATCTATGAATCTATGAAATTAGAAGTCCAATAGTAAGGATTTTTAATAAATCTGTAAACTTGGGGGTTGTGTCCTATGGCTGCAGAATTGCAAATATAGTCCCTATTTTTAAGAAAGGTGGAAAAAGTCATCCGGGAAACTACACGCCTGTTAGTTTGACCTCAACTGGAACAAATTGTGAAAGAGAAAGTAGTTAAGGACATAGAGGTTAACAGTAATTGGAATAAAATACAACATGGTTTTACAAAAGGGAGATCATGCCGGACCAACCTGATCTCCTTTGAGAAGATAACTGATTATTTGGTCAAAGGAAATGCAGTAGATCTAATCTACCTGGATTTCAGTAAGGCATTTGATACAGTTCCACATGGGAAATTATTAGTTAAATTGGAGCAAATAGGGATTAATATGAGAATTGAAAGGTGGATAAGGAACTGGTTAAAGGGGAGACTACAATGGGTCATACTGAAAGCTGAACTGTCAGGCTGGAGGGAGATTACGTTCTGGAGAGGGTCCAGAGAAGAGCAACAAGCCACGTTCTGCTATCACTTATACTAGTTTAAATTCAGAGCAACTGCACTAAAGTCAGGTGTAAATCCAGAGTAAGTGAGAGTAGAATTTGGCATTCTATTTACAAGAATCACATTTAATAAAAGTTTCTTTCCCCCAATTCCATTGACTAAAAAGGATGAGATCTGTAAGTTTAGGTAGTTTCCATAAAGCACCAGAAGCCCCTGGATTGTCCTCCACACCTTTTTGGACACCTTCATTTCTAAACAATGAGAAATAATTCTTGTTCCTATGCTGCCTAATTCCTATATAACTTTATAGAACTCAAAATTAAATTCATATTAGGCAGGGAAAGAACCAAATGTTGGTGTTATCTAGTCTCTTCCCCTGCAACTCAGGATTTTTCCCAAGTTTTCTCTCCAGTTCACTTCTAAATGATTCAGGGGACAGGGATGGTGTAAGGGTGTGTTTGTGGGGGGATGGGGGGGAGGCTCAGCCATTTTAGAGCTGATGTAGTTGCTCCTGTAGCAGAGAGTCTATGCTTCATACTAGGAATTAGGTACCCCAACTAAGGAAGTACAACATTCAACATGACACTCTGTAGGTACATTGAAAGGAATGTAATCATTCAAGGGGAGGCTTAAAAAATCTAAGAGACAAGCAGCAGGGTAGATTGCCAAGGGTTAATTAAGTGCATAGTGGGAGGGGTCTTTACCCTCTCTCTTTTTGTGGCTAATGGCAATTTCACACTCTAATTGGACAAGTTAGAAGTTCCAGGGAGTTACAAGTGGAACAGGTGAAAATGTAACTGACGAGAATTGAAAGTTAATTATATTCATCCTAGAAGTAGCCATCAGGTATTCTGAAACACATAAAAGGAGAACCTGGACAGCAACATGCATCTTAACGAGAATCTTGGCAAGAGTCTGATCATTTTGGCTACCCTTTAAAATCTCAGCAAACACTCTCTATTTGTGGGGTTATATTTTTTCACTTCACCTATGAACTTTTCACTTCACCTAAGAGAAAGCCAAATGCTCATGCTTTGGCTGCAAGAAATCCTTTTGATTTGGGTTTGCTGTGGGTTTTTCTCATGATGGCTAAATGGAAACTCTGTACGTGGAGTAGCTACTGATTCAGGCCCTCAGAGTGAAAACAAAAGCACTGTGATTTACTGTTCCAAAGTGTACGTTTGATGAAAGCCGTCATTAGATGAGTTAATGTGCACCCTTATTGCTTAAATAGGAAATATAAACACCTCCAAATGGGAATGGAGCACTTTGTTCTCCTGCATTACAAATGTTAAGTGATTCAATAAAACAGAGCACCATAACTGCATACATCTGTGTAAAATGGGTGGCTTTGTTTATACATCCTGTTTAATATCTACATTGCATTTGCACTGAGGCATTAAAAAGAAATAATGTCAGCAGCACAACTGAAACCATCAATCCCATCCTTCTGTCTTTGCTTCCATAAGGGCAACTTTAAGGCCAGGCTCAGAGAGTGAATTGGATGAAAAGGAGGCAACGTGGGAGATAAAAGGTCAGTTTGTAACTCTCTCCTCCACCGACTCATTGCTGTCATACCCCTGACTCCTCCTCATATACTTTCCTTTCTGATTTCAGAGTGTGGCTCTTCCTCTCTTCTCAGTCTCATCCTTGAGGATTTCAGTTTTCATGTCAGCAGGAGCGGCTCTAGCCATTTCGCTGCCCCATGCACGGCGGCAAGCCGCGGGGGGCGCTCTGCCGGTCGCCGGTCCCGCAGCTCCGGTGGACCTCCCGCAGACATGCCTGCGGAGGGTCTGCTGGTCCCACGGCTCTGGTCGACCTCCCGCAGGCGGATGCTCCACCGAAGCTGCGGGACCAGCGGACCCTCCACCAGAACGCCTACGGGAGGTCCACTGGAGCCGCCTGCCGCCCTCCCAGCGACCGGCAGAGCGTCCCCCGCAGCATGCCGCCCCAAGCACGCGCTTGGCATGCTGGGGCCTGGAGCCGCCCCTGCATGTCAGGTTCCCCTCCAACCCATTAGCTGCCCAAATCCTTGGCCTCATCTTAGATCTATTCTCTCACTTACAGACATGGTCACTTAACCTTGTTTTCACTAAAAAATATCCCTTCTGTTTTCTTTCTGAATTCCCTGTTTCCTGCACCATCTAGTCTCATTCAGCATCACCTTGTCAGTGAGGTTCCTACCGCAGGAACCTCTGGGCTAGGCCCCAGTAGTCATCTGGGCCTCTGCTTTACGGTGTTCAGGTGTTCCACCACACCAGTCCAGTCATAAGAAACTCAGCCCTCCAGCTGTGAGAGAGAGTCAAGGGTACATCCTTCCTGCTGAGCCCCAGAATGGGGTGGACTGTCAGTAAACACAAAGCTCTCTTCCTTCAGAGGAACTTCTGTTAAGTTGTGGCCCCAGCTAGGCTCACAGGCTAATGTAAAATAATAGTGCCTCCTCAAGTGGATGAGCATCAGGCACTCCCTTCCTTCAGGGAAGGGCCCTTAGACAGCAGTCATCTGAGGAGTTCTTGCCTTTAGCCAGCCTTGCTCCAAGAAACTTACTCTCCTCTCTGATTTGCCACCAGCTGTGCTGGGATTATCCCATTTAAGTTCCTCTGACCAAATCTGATATCTCTCACAGGTGTGGTACATTAGCTTATTAACCCTGTTTTGCCTGATGTGGGGTTTGTATCCCATTGCATGACCACTAACCCCATCCCCTTCTGCAACCTCCAGTCTGTCAATGTCCATGAGATCTCCACCACCTCAGCTCTCATTGCTCCTCTCAGCTCTCTCATTCCTCGCTTCAGTAGTTTACTTCCTCTATTTCATGCTCTTCTCTGTACCCTTGACTCTTTCTCACCGGTAAGTCTGTCCTATTAACCCCAGCCCTGACTTACTCCCTGTGTCTGCTTCCTCCACTCCTGTCCTGGTGCTGCTTCCTGCTTCTGGAGGGAGTCCCATGACCTTGAAACATTGCAGGTGTGTTCTGTCTACTTCAGCTCTGCCATCTCTCTGGACAAACAGCAATACCATTCTCCTCTCACTGAGTGCAACGTCCACAGTCCCTGTCACTTATTTGTAACCACTGACTCTTCCTTAATCTCTCTCCCCTTACTTTCTCTCAGCACAGCATCTTGCAGATATTTTCAGAGAGGAAATCAAATGAGAAGCCAGTGCCAGGGGCTGGATACCACAGGGAAACGATTCAAAGAGACTCAGGGATTATGTGCACCTATTGTTAACCTGCAAGGTGAAGTTAGGGCTGGCATAACCCAAAGGAAAGTGCTTGAGTGGCTGAAAGGTTGGTGATGTTGGGGATCTGACACCCCGCTACCACAAGAAAGACTCCCACCCGATGGAGGCAGGGGATAAGAAGGTGACTCACAGTCCTGGGTGCCTCGAGAACTGTTACATCCACCAAGATCTCCCGTTTTCTCACATCCTCATCTTTATCCCTCCCCTTATCCCCCTGCCTGCCAAACACCATGTCCTCCTTCTGTCTTGTTACTTGAGTTCTACTGTCTTCTTCCCCTTTCTAATCCCCCAACCCATCCCTTCCTGCTTCCTTATTTCCATTGCCTTGGTGTTTGCCCTTCCCTCACCTTCCTTCCCAACCTCTCATTGGCCTCTGGTTCCTCCCTCACCCTATATAAACACGCCCTGGTCTCTTCTATGTTTTATCCCACTTGTTTTTCCAATGACACGCCCATTTCTCTCTTCCCTTTTATCTCCAAAATTACTGAATGCACAGTTTACAACTGATTCATTGATTTTCCCTCCTCCAGCTCTGTCTTGGATCCATTCAAATGTGGCTTTCAACATTTCCACTAAACTGAAACCACCCTGCCTAGGGTTTGCCTAGGATCTCTTCATGGCTAAATCTCAGGGCCTCTATCCATCTTCATCTTCCTTGGCCTCTCTGTTGCTTTTTTTATTGTTCATTTTTTCTTTCTTGACCTTTTATATTCACTGGGCTTTTGAGATACTGTTCTTTCCTGCTTCTCCTCCTACTTCTCCCACTTTTCTCTTACTTCTCTGACCATTCATTCAGCTTCTCTTTCAGTGGATTCTCCTCCTCTCCTCTCCCACTCTCTGTGGGGCTTCCCCACAGCTCTGTCCTTGACCTTTAGCTCTTTTCACTGTGCATTCTGTTTTTAGGTGGTCTCATCACCTCACCTTGCGTCAGCGATCATCTGTGTGCTTATGACTCACAAATCTCTTTCTCCACCACTGAATTGTCTCATTCTAGCTACTGTTGCTTCTCATCCTCTCTCTCTGTCAGCTCTTCCTGGATGTCTTGTCATCAGCATCAACTAAACATGGCCCAAACTCTGCTCCTCATCATTCCTGTCAAAACTCCTCCTCTTCTCTCCCTTTCTAGCACTGTTGATAGTGCCACCATCTTCCCCATCATTGAGGTTAGCAGTCTCTGAGTTATTTTGATGCCTCCTTTTCCATTACTCCACACTTTTCCAAATTCTGACATTTTTCTCTCCTCAGAAGGCAATCTCATGACTGTCTCCCACAGTGCCTGTGCAAAGAGAATCCTCCTTCTGCTGAAACGGGGGCTTTTATGGCTCCCTTCATGCCACTCTGGTCCTTTTACCTGGTGTAAAGGATCTGAAGTGGAGATAAAGATCTCATCCCATGGCTTCGGTAAATTGTGTCTGAACAATGGTTTAAGATTACTGCATCAGTAAAGGTAGTATATGAAAAGCAGAGCATAATACTGCTGCCAGAGTTTTATTTAATTTTCACTGCACTGATTCCTAAAACTTCCACAAATATTTTTAACATGTCTATGTACTGTGGGAGGATTTTTTCAGGCTTTGGCAGGGCCTAATATCAAGCTCCAGATAGTGCTTGACTCTAGCCCAGCTGCACTGAGTCAGAAGGGAAGCATGCAAGGAGCCGTCATTCCTTGGTGATCTAAATGCAAGAATTAGGCACATGCTGCTCTGGGCTAGTGCCTCAATGTGCATGGGCCAACTCAAAAGGGGCAAGGACATGATCCCACCATCCATGCCAGTCAGAGAAGGGAGATGCATGCAGCACCCTGGTATGAGGTAGTTCAGTGGATATGCTTCACCTGCACACCAGGGAGCTTAAAGAGGCTTTGAGCACAATGTGGTCCACAGGACTCCCAAAGTGGGCCTGGGCATCTGTGGCATGATCTAGCCCTAAATAATGGATTACTAATCACCAGGAGCTGTGTCTGGGTTCCATGGGAGCATTTCATCCCTCTCACTCAGGGGAGGCAGAGATTAAGCTGAAGGTCTGGAGGTAACATTAATAAATATGTGGTTGAGATTTGTTTCTCTCTTATTAAGGGCAATAGCTATAGTTTTAGTGGATATAAATCTGTAAGAGCAATTAAAGATTTTTATTTTTCTTATTGCACCAGTTGCGGTTTTGTGCCTCCCAATTGCTGATTAAGTTATGTAGGGTAGTAACGTAAAGGAAAGCTGCAGATTTTGCTTTCCAAGTAATGCTGTGAAAGTGGTTTAATAGAATTCAGACAGAGAGGGTGTGGCAGCTTGCCAATGTTAAGCCTAAGTAAACGGCAATAGAAATTGAAATGATTGTTACTGGCTGAACTTGTGCCCCTGGATTAAGCTGAAATCTTGCTGGCATCATGCTGGGAATGTTGAAGAGAATTGTAATTCTGTTGGCTTGAACTAGCAATAGAACTAGCAGCTCCATTCATATAATAAGGAGCAGAAGGGGATCTCCTAAAAAAATTATTAACAAATGAGTAGAAACTGCCTAACACCTCAATAGTAAATAATACGAACAGTGAAATTGCTTGATATCACGAAGAGCGAAATTGTGAAGGCTGCCGTTCTGAAATTACTGCACCAGAATAATAGCAACATTGTTCCAATTCCCTTCACTGCTCCTGTGGATTAACTGACTTTACATTATTTCCCAGTGATACATTCTGTATTATTTATTGCTGTAATCAGTAAGATTCCAATGCCATAAATAACTTTTCTCACACTATATGTGACTTTGTTTTATGGATCCATATTAATGTATTAAATTAGATTTCACAGGAGATAGCTATTGCTACAGTCCTTTCAGAGAGCACATTTATAAAAGGACAGCTGCTTGGCTGACCTTGTGTCTGAACTTTGGTCCTCTGCCTAGAAAAATACTTTTATATGGAAGCTGGAAATGGACAAGAAAAGTAGATAAATTGAGGATACACCACAAGTGGACCTTACTTTAGCAATGCATTTTCTTCCCAAATGTTTCTTCCGTTAAGGACCTGGTTGGTGACACTTATTCATGCAAGTAGTTCCACTGACTTCAGCTGAACAGCTTGCATGAGTGCTCACTAAAGTTGCACAGTTGAGTACACATTCAGGAAAGCAGATATGAATGAACAATGTGGAGAGGACATTCTTCTGAGGAACTCAGACAGGCTTCTCAAGGTCTGATTCCTTAAAGCTCAAATCTGCTTTGAACCCCGATTACCAGAGAAGACCGTAGGGCAACATTTTCCAAACTTGGGTGCCTCAAGTTAGGTGCCTATATGGTCTGGGAGACTGGAGTCTGTGTTCTGTTCCCAGCTGTGCCACAGATTTACTTTATGGGCATAAGCAGGTCACTCTACTTTTCAGCATCTCAGTTGCTTCATTTTGAAAGTGGAAATAATACTTAACCATTGTGCCTCCCGGGGTGTTGGGAAGCTTAATTCATTAGTGCTTGCAACTAATTTTGAGATCCTAGGACAGAAGAACTATAACAATGCATAGTTGTTATTGTGGATTATTTACCAAAAATAAATTATAATCAAAGGGGCTGACAAAGGAGGTGCTGTAGTCATAATGAACAGGTCAGATTATGAACAGGAGGTTGCCAAGCAACTTTCCAACACCACATTCTACAGGCCACTATCCTCTGATCCCACTGAGGAGTACCAAAAGAAACTACACCATCTGCTCAGTAAACTCCTTGCTATAGCACAGGAACAAATCAACACAGACATACCCCCAGAGCCCTGAGCAGGGGTATTCTAGCTGCTACCCAAGATCCATAAACCTGGAAATCCTGGATGCCCCATCATCTCAGGCATTGGCACTCTTACAGCAGGATTATCTGGCTATTTGGATTTTCTTCTCAGACCTTATGCCACCAGCACTCCTAGCTATCTTTGAGACACCACTGACTTCCTGAGGAAACTACAATGCATTGGTGATCTTCCTGAACACACCATCCTGACCACCATGGATGTAGAAGTTCTTTACACCAATATTCCACATGAGGAAGGACTACAAGCTGTCAAGAATAGTATCCTTGATGAAGCCACGGCACACCTGGTGGCTGAGCTTTGTGACTTTGTCCTCACCCAGAACCATTTCAGATTTGGGGACAACTTATACTTTCAAGTCAGTGGCACTGCTATGGGTACCCACATGGCCCCACAGTATGCCAACATTTTTATGGCTAACTTAGAAGAACGCTTTCTCAGCTTTCATCCCCTAGTGCCTCTCCTCTACTTGCGCTACATTGATGACATCTTCATCATATGGACCCACGGGAAGGAGGCCCTTGAAGAATTCCACCTGGATTTCAACAATTTCCACTCCACCATCAACCTGAGCCTGGACCAGTCCACACAAGAAATCCACTTCCTGGACACTATAGTGCAAATAAGTGATGGTCACATAAACACCAACCTATACCGGAAGCCTACTGACGGCTATACTTACCTACATGCCTTCTGCTTTCATCCAGGACACATCACACGATCCATTGTCTACAGCCAAGCCCTAAAATACAACCGAATTTGCTCCAATCCCTCAGACAGAGACAAACACCTACAAGATCTTTATCAAGCATTCTTAAAACTACAATACCCACCTGGGGAAGTGAGGAAACAGATTGACAGAGCGAGATGGGTACCCAGAAGTCACCTGCTACAGGACAGGCCCAACAAGGAAAATAACAAAACACCACTGGCCATCACATACAGCCCCCAGTTAAAACCTCTCCAGCACATCATCAACAATCTACAACCTATCCTGGAAAATGATCCCTCACTCTCACAGATCTTGGGAGGCAGGCCAGTCCTCGCTTACAGACAGCCCCCCCCCGCCCAACCTGAAGCAAATACTCACCAGCAACTACACACCACAGAAACACTAACCCAGGAACCAATCCCTGTAGCAAACCTCATTGCCTGCTCTGTCCCCATATCTACTCTAGCGACACCGTCAGAGGACCCAACCACATCAGCCACACCATCAGGGGCTCATTCACCTGCATGTCTACTAATGTTATATATGCCATCATGTGCCAGCAATGCCCCTCTGCTATGTACATTGGCTAACCGGACAGTCTCTATGTAAAATAATAAATGGACACAAATCGGACATCAGGAATGGTAACATACAAAAGCCAGTAGGAGAACACTTCAATCTTCCTGGACATTCTATAACAGATTTAAAAGTAGCTATATTTGAACAAAAAAACTTCAGAAACAGACTTCAAAGAGAAACTGCAGAACTAAAATTCATTTGCAAATTTAACACCATTAATTTGGGCTTGAATAGGGACTGGGAGTGGCTGGCTCACTACAAAAGCAGCTTTGCGTCTCCTGGAATTGACACCTCCTCATCAATTATTGGGAGTGGACTACATCCACCCTGATCGAATTGGCCCCGTCAACACTGGTTCACCACTTGTGAGGTAACTCCCTTCTCTTCATGTCTCAGTATATAATGCCTGCATCTGTAATTTTCACTCCATGCATCTGAAGAAGTGGTTTTTTACCCACAAAAGCCTATGCCCAAATAAATCTGTTAGCCTTTAAGTGCTACCGAACTTCTTGTTGTTTTTGTGGATACAGACTAACACGGCTACCTCCTGATTCTTTATACCAAAAATAATGTAATTTTCAAATGTGTTTTGTATGATTAGGTTCAGTATGAGGTGGTCTGGCATACAAGCACGCCTCCAGGGGCTACCTTGTTCTCCGGAGGTTCAGGTTTCATTTTTAAAAGAAATGTAAATCTCTAGTTGTTATGGTTTGGGCTCCATACAGGGGTAACTATGTGCAAGTTAATGCCTGTGTTGTACAGAAGTCAAACTAGATGATCTAATGGTCTTTCTTTACCTTAAACTACATGAATCTATGAATGGTTGCAAGGAAAGCCTCAAAAATGTGAGCTGAATGTAACTGATGGGGAGATGTCTATGGGCTTGTCTTCACTAACTTTTGTTAATTGATTGCCAGTTAACACATTTGTATGGGCTAGTGTGGGCACTCCCTACACATTTAATCCACGCTACAAACTTTTATTCTTTGCCCTTGGTTGATCCATAGGGCAAAGAACAAATACGAGAAGTCTAGGGGCTTGGCTACACTTGCGAGTTACACTGCAGCACTTTCCCTCCTTCACTCGCCGAGGGCTAGTTTAACTCACTGCGCTCTACATCTGCAAGTGTAGCCATGCCCTAGGTGAAATCTGTGGGGGAAGGTCCACACCAGCCCTTGAAACATGTTAATTACCTGGAGTTAGTTGGCAACCAATTAACTCAGGGTGCAAAAGTTTACTGAAGACATATCCTTTGTCTTCACTGCACATGTAATATGGGCTGTTGCTGGGCTTCAGCCCACTCCCACCCCCCTTTGCCTCCCCCTCCACACATAAAAACCTCTGACCTGGGTTTGGAGGTGCTTTAAGCCTGCTTATGCACTGCGGGTGGAGGGGTTTAAACCCTGGCTCTGGTTTAATTTGGGCTGGAATCTGTCCATTTGGGTGGTGATGCAGGCCAAATCACTTGAGTGCTAATAATCCTCCAATACCGTCCCACAATTTTCCCTGAGGACAGTGATGTTTTCCTGCAATTGACGCAGCTGTTTGAGAAAGAATCCTAGAGCATCTCTCAGCACACAGATATGTGATGTGGCTCCAAACACACATGGGTGACTGCAGTAACTTTGCTGTGGGGACACTCACACCCAGGGCAGCCTATCCTGGGTGCCAGTCACTCATGAAACAATAGCTCTGGGAGGTGTGAACTGCTCCATTTAATCTCACTGAGGTGAGGCTAATCTAAAAGTCAACATCGGAAACTGTTTCATTCCTAATGTAAGAGGGCAGGGGGAGGGCCCAGATCTGCACAATTTACTGAGAGTGATATCTCATTTTGGTGCCACCAAGTGGGCACCATTTGGGAGACATTATCACTTCCCTCCAATCAAGGAGGCACGTCAAAGTCTCCTCACCCACTTTCCAATTCCACCACAATTTACTCTTTTCTGTATATGTATTAAACTATTCCTACTCAACAAAAACTATCGCCCCCCACCCCCTTATTTTGGAAATCTGAGCGGCATTAACATTTTTAAATGGCTGTTCTAAAGCCCTTCTACAGTGTAAGGGGAAAAGGCATTTTTTCATTCCATTATGAAGCTGTATAATATTGTGGTAGGCATGCCTGCCCTCTAGTACTCTCCCAGTGTGTGTCAGGCTCTGACAATACAGAGCACTTCAGAAAAAAGAACTTGTCTGGAAAAGACAATGTCAGGCATTAGATGGTAGATTGGAATCATCAGTATCTTCAACCCTGCAGCATCTAAAAAGATATAATGATCCACAGACACTGCAAGCTTGCACTTTATGCCTATTGTGTTGATAGTAGGTTTCTGGGCTACACCAGAATTACAAAACGTTACTGCCATTACAATGTCTTAGGAAACCCAGTTATCTAATAAAGACAAAAGGATTTTTTTAAGTGTAGGCAGTGATGTCTGCTCCAAGCTCAGATTCTAAAGAAAAATGAGCCCTTTTGGATAGGCAAGGGAAGCATAAGACATTTGCAGATATTTCTTTTCGGGGAATAAAAAGGAAGCTCCTGTACTAGTAAGATCTGTGCTGTCAGCACCGGGGCTGAAGACAGCATTCAACTCAGATAGTCACAAAAGTCCAGTGTGGAATTTATCACTAGAGAAAAGCATTTGATTTAGTTGGGTTTGGTCCTGCTTTGAGCAGGGGGTTGGTCTAGATGACCTCCTGAGGTCCCTTCCAACCCTGAGATTCTATGATTCTATGATTAGCTAACCAAGCCTGCATTTGTTCAAACAAGTCAAATACCCTTAAACGCTCCCAGGTAGAGATAGCAGGAAAAGACCTGTTCCATAGGCTGTCCCTTAGAAAGCCCTGCAAGGGAATCTTGTGGTCAGTAATAGTGCCTAACTGCTTTGGCCTGCCCAGGCCTGCCATGGGCCAGTCCCAATTAGCAGCTGCCTGACTGATAGTAATGGGTCCAAAACCACCCCTACACTCTGAAGGCATTGACAGAGGGACTCAGGACCCCCTGGGACCCTGGACCCCCTGGGACCCTGCAGTTCTTCCCGGTTAGCAAATCATATTTTCCTTCAGTTGTGGTAAAAATAACACAGCTTCTCCAAGAGGGCTTTGGTCAAGACCCACAGCTAGGAAGCCATATAGAGTATTTCTGCACTGCAGCTGGGAACAAGCCGCCCAGCCCAGACAGACAGACTTGTGCTAGTAGACTTGAGCTCGCTTGCTAAAAAGAGCAGCGTGGAGGTTGTGGCACCAGCAGAGGCTCAGGCTAACCACTCAATCTCAGTCCCAGTGGATCAGGTGGGTCAAGCTCGGGTGACTAGCCTGAGCCTCCGCTGGTGCTTCAACATGTCTGTGTGCTCATGAGAGTGTGTGCCAGGCAGGGAAGCTCGCTCCCAGCTGCAGTATAGACATACTCTAGTGTCTGAGCCAGCATTAGCATGCCTAGGATTGTGTTACACTGCCGAGGGGTCCACAAACCACAGTTAGTTCTGTGGGACAGGCCCATGAACAGATGGCCTGGCAAAGCTTGGCTACCATTTGGGGCATCAGACCCCACTGACTCACTTGGAAGAAGGTCAACGAATACTATGGCCTGCATTTTGTTTTCACACCACTTGAAGTCTGGCTCCCTCCCTGGCCAGCACCCTTTGGGCACCTGTAGCTGGGAGGATGCTGTGTTGTTTCTGAATGCAGAGCACCTAACCAAACCAAAACTCCAAGCGGAGAAGTGGCAGGAAAAGCTTCAGGTCAAATGCCCATTTGAATCACTATCTTTCAGAAGCAAAAGGCAAGTTAGGGCATCTGGCAGCTAAACTCTCTATTATATTTTGGAGGCATATTATCATCAATTAACTTCTAACTCATTATGAACCAAAATCTGCCTTATGTATTCAAACTATTATATTTCAGTTAGTAGCCCACTAGCCTCCCCAGACCCTCTGAACACATCATCGCAGCATATTCCCCCCCCCTTAATAAATATCCCTGGAGAGAGAATGAATGAAATATTTTACATGCATTAGTGAAGACTGTTATCAGAAAGGAATATTTAGTAAAGGAAAACATGATTTTAAAAGGGTTTTTTTGGTCCATTTTTATTGCCACAGGAATTAACTATAAACAAATTCCTTGTCTCTGTTTTAACAAACACAATCCTCAAGCTCAAAGTTAAGGTTTCTATGAGGAGCGCAAACTTCTAAATGTGGAGAAAAAAGGATGCGTATGTGTAAGGTATTCTTTAATCTGATGGAAATTTCCATTTTGTAAAGCAGCAGTCTGTGCTTCATATGCATTAATTAAGAAAAACTGACTCCTAAGCTTATCTTTACAAAGTTAGGACTATAAAAGTTCTCCCTTTTAATGCTTCTTTTAATTGGTTGTTCATTGAAAGCACAGAAACACCAACCGAATCAATTAGCTACCTCAGATATAAAGCTTATTACTGATACTGTAAAAACTGGAATTTTTTCCACATACAGCAATGAGGCACCTTAAAAATGCAAGTGAGTGGGAAGGTACAAACAACCAAAATCAGTTCAGCAGTGACACACTGTTTAGCGTTTTATTGATAACTACAAAGTCTGGTTAGAGCGACAGTGATCAGAATAGAAACCCTGTGATTAAAATTCAATTTGTTTTTCCTTACCGACATAGAGCTGACTCTATTCAGCAGATAAGGGTGAATACTCTCTGGGAAAAACAAACAGGGTTAAATAAAGACATTATCTGAGTGAGATCCAAAAATATAAACCTTGTACTTTGTCCTGAAATCAGAAAGCCCAACATCACAAATTAGCATAGTTAAAAGAGTAAAATAAATCTAGCAATCAGAAAGATGGCATGTTTCAGCTAAGTATTTTTGTCATTGTTGCCTGAGACCATATATTTTTGTTCTCGACTCATTAATTTGAAGACAGAATGAAATTAATTTTTGGGAATCCTATAATATTATTGCTTGAGAAATTGTAAGGGTCGGTACTCAGTGCAATTCATTTCCCCAACATTTAAGAGTAATGTACAGTTTAATTGTATAACGTACAAATACAAAATTGTACTACAGAAGTAAGCATAATGGTGCTTTCATACTTTTAGGCATCTTTATTATCTTTCCAGATTGCAAAGCATTCAATACTAGCGGGTCTTGTGCTTTTGATGCAAGGTACGCTGACTCACAGTAGGCACAGGTCAACAAGAGAGCTAAGGGAGTACGTTTTCAAAAGTGATGTGTCAAGTTATAACTATAGAATTCCCATTAAAAGCAATGGAAACAAAATGACTAACACTCTGTGCACTGCTTTCAAAAATTTATCCCTGCCATTTTTTTCCACCTATGTATAAATGCAGCGCGCCGTTGGGGCTTGGCTCATGCAAGGTTCTGAGCACACTAAATGGCCTCCAACTTTCATTGCCTTCAAATGTGGGTCCGATTCAACAAGGTAACTAAACATGTTCCAAACTTTAAGCTACTGCATAGTCCTGTTAAAGATGGGTTAAGGCTAAAGTTAGGCATCTGCTTAAATAACTTGCTGAACTAGGGCCTTAGTGCCATCCAGGGGAGGATCCTTGGAGGCCTGGAATTAGACATCTAAGGAAGTGGCCTAATTTTCAAAGGTGCTGAGTGCCTACAGCTCCCATTAACTTCACTGGTAGCTGTAGGGTGCTTGGGACTGCTCAACATCAGGCCACTTCCAGCTAGAGGCTTAAATGTGGATTTGGAAGGCTAACAGTAGGCACCCAAGTTTGAACATTTTTGGCCTCCACCTCCCATTCGCACCCTCACTCCCTCTTCCCCTGCACTCAGGAACCCCTGGTCCACCATTGCGCCCACAAAACACCCAATCAGATAGTCCACTTGTTACCAGAAGGATCCAGCATTGCCTCCCCTAGTCCATAGCTGGTATAGCTTCTCCTCCTGTGGTGTGAGGGTGTTCTTTGGCTGGAACAGGGCCTGTGCTCAGGGGCCCACATGGCGTCATCTGTCCAGTAGAGCTCTAGGTCCCTTGGCACCCCTGTGCTCACCCCCTACACACACTACTGCAATGATATTGGCACAAAATATGCCTTGTGTGGCACCCTTTGAAAACTAAGTATACATTGGTCAGTAATATCATTGTGAAATGTATGTGACAATGCTGTTTGTGGAATTACTGATATTCTGCTTTACAGTCTGTATCTAAAAGATGTTTAAACCAGGCACGTTCTGAGGTGGGGGTAGAGGGAATGTGTTGATAAACAGCTTATCGCCAGACAAAAGAACTTACTCTTAAATCAGGTGTGGGCAAATTCAGTGGGCTATTCACTGGTATCAGAGGTTGCAGGAAGAGAACATTTATAATGTTAAATTGCAGCAGGAGGCATCACATGGTTGCTCATCAGGGAACACTTTAAGCAAGATGAAGTCACCTCACTCCCTCCTCTCTGGAGGAGAGACAACCCCAGGGGATCAGTGTGATCCTGGAAACAAAGGCAGACTTTCAGATATAAGGACACACAGAAAGTTATCCTTCTCCTGAGGAGACAGGGAAAACCAGCGCCTTGGCCTCTGGGGATTTGTACTTTTGTAACTATTTCTACGTTAATTCCTGCTATTTGGCGTCACTTAACCTATGCCTTGTGCTAATCAACTTTTTTTTATTTTTTTAACTATAAACCAACTCATTGCTGTGTTTACAGGGAAATGTGTGTTTGTCCCAGTTAAGTTAGTAAGCTGCAATGTATTGACTCTTGAAAAGAGCAGCAAACTTAGTATCTTCTATGTGTGTACTGTGATACATTCTGTGCATTGCACAGAGACATCTCTGAGGCACTTGGAATTCACTGGTTGTTGCCTGCTAGGCAAGACTAAAGAGTGGTAGAGTCTCGAGGAGTTTGCTGGTGAGGAAGTCAGACTGGCATGGCAGGAAGCTGACACACAGTCTAATCTCCAGCAATGCTCACTCTTGCTGAGGCAGAAAGGTAAAATAGTGGTTCAGTGCTCTGGGCTTCCCCAGCACTGTGTTACAAGCTCCCAACCACTTGTCTCCCATATTATCAGTTCCCCTCTATAGGCTGTAGGCAATGAATGTGTGCCTGGTACGGATACTATGGCTGAATACATCTACAAATTAAAAACACATGACTGCATCATGGGATGCTCATATTACAGAATGACAGTTTTACGCTAGTGTGGTCACCTAGGGTTCCACTGTGCCAGGAACCCTATATTATATACACCCTGACCTGCCGGTCAGAGCATGATCTCTGGGCTCTATTGGTTCTCAGATTCCATCCAACTCCAGTGGTAGGCAGCACGAATGGCTCCTCCTAGCTTTCAGTCTACAAAGGGGTAAGGGCACTAGAGACCACAGAGTCTCACAAGCCCATGGTATAAGGGTCAGCATAGCCAGAGGGAAATTACATGTAGGCAGGAGCTAGGCAGTTTGTGTGCAGATGTAGAAGTGATGGGGGACATTACCATAGGTGACAAGGCAGCAAGATGGATCTACTCACAAGTTTGTTCACATGGGGCCCTGCAAAACCTAGAGCAGGCTTTATATATACTCAACCAGCACCACACCTCTGTCAGTCATATGTGTTTAGTCTTTCACATGGCTTGCACCAGGGAGTTGCTTGCAACAAAGATGGACCAGGAGAGAACTATCTGGTATTTATTGTTCTTAGAAGGTGTTCACAAAACATCCAACTTACCTGCTGGCAGGTCAAACTGATGAGGATCACCAAACTTGATTCAATTCTTCTCCCCTAAACTGGCAGGTCTGGGAATGATTTCAAAGATTCTGCACATCGTTTCCCTATGCTTTGATGTCTCTGTCTGAACCACTTTGCTTTTAAGGATGACATAACCAGCAGCTACCAAAGATTTAAAAAGAGGGGGGGGGGAGGTATAGTTTTCCAGCTGGGACAGCCCCATGCCAGTATATCCACTGTGGCAACATTGCTGCTGCATATGTTAGGATAGGTGTACTCTCCAAATCTCTAAATCTGTAGTAGGAAGGCAGACAGGATGGCACTGGGGAAGTTCTAAGCTGACAGTCTCCAGTAAGCACAAAGGAGAGGGAGAAGGAAAGAGAGCTTTAGGGCTAAGCTGGTTCTTTCTTATTATAATACATTGCCTTGTTTAGTGTTAAGAGAAAAATGATTCTGGTTCTTTACTAGTCACATGGCAGCTGTAGTATTTTCCAGACAGTGGTACTCCTGGTAGTTACTTCTGAGTGAACAGCAGTGAGTTGCTATTGTTGGGAATCATGTCAAGTTGTATGAATCTGGTAGTACAATCTTTGTTTATGGACTCTGCTTTTTAGTATCCACGTACTGCATTTTAGGTCTCTCCATCGCTATTGGCTGAGTTTTCACTTATTTCGTTTTTAGAGGATGCAAAGGTCTGTCTGCCCTGTGCGTTGACATCTAAGCGCAGCCTACGTTCAGTTAGGTATTGTGCTGAGACAGGCAGTGCGGGATTTTAAAGGTGCTGCTCATTGTTGGCCTAACTCTACTCCCCTTGAAGTCAATCAGAGTTAGACCAA
This sequence comes from Mauremys mutica, assembly GCF_020497125.1. Classification (NCBI taxonomy): domain Eukaryota; kingdom Metazoa; phylum Chordata; order Testudines; family Geoemydidae; genus Mauremys; species Mauremys mutica. The sequence goes on from NC_059079.1 coordinate 21,231,575, forward strand.
TGTTGAGTATTTTTGAATCTCCCACCTTCAGCTTGGATGAAATTATGGGAATTTCATAAAATTAAACACTAATACACATAAGGTCTAGCCCATTGAATAGTTCTGGTTTAACTATGTCAACTGCTAAGACTCTTGGTGTAACATGGAATCTTATTCACTTCTTGGCAGACATCTCTGTTCAGTATCCAAGATACCAGAGCAGCCGTACCACTCAAAGCTATAATCTTGTCATACTTGGTACACAAACATGGGTGAGCCAAGCTACTGCTTACATGGGCACCAGCATCAAAAGGAAAATCAAAGATTTTGCAAGAAATAATGTTGATCTGCTTGGGACTCAATTCAATACCCTTGGGAGTTTTTCCATGGACTTTAATGGGCATTGGCTCAAGCCGTAGATCAATATTCAACAAACTCCCCAACATAATGTTGGGCCTGATGTGCTATTACGGGGGTTATAATGTGAAAGAGATGTAAAACTGAGGCTCTTGGTATCCTGGGCAAATTCCTATATGCCTAATTCCTTCTGCAGTGTCAATTTATCAACTTGGAGTCATTAAGAATGCAGCTGCTCCAAGTCTCCTGGGGTCTACATCTCAGCATGCTACCTCATTCCTAAATCCCCACCATGAGCTCCTATTACAGCAGCGGGCAATTATTATAATTTTCTTCATCTCACGCTCTAAACTGTTGTCTAGCATTGCTGTGTGCTGTTAAATGGCTGACATGTTTCACCCCAGAGGTAGCTACAGTTCAGCATCAGGTGAAGTGATTCCTGTAGCAAATTTTGCTAAAGTGGGTTTGGAGCCTTTGGGATGAAAAGCACTATATAAAGAAGAGCTCTGTGTAAGCTCGAAAGCTTGTCTCTCTCACCAACAGAAGTTGGTCCAATAAAACATATTACCTCACCCACCTTGTCTCTCTATATAAATATAAGGCATTATTATTACTATTATCATTCGACCACCATAGGAATATTTAAAGGGTAAGTTCATTTCCTGGCAGGAAAGACTATGAAATATTAGTTGATGCTTTCTTTTTTTTTTTTTTTAATATTTCCATTCGACAATTGTAATTCATTATTTGCTAGGTTACTAGAGGGTACACTTCATCAGCTCAGTTTCATTTAGAATACAGCTGCTCCAAGTCTCATGGGGTCTAGTCTTTCTCAGCATGCTACCCCCTCATTCCTAAATCTCCCCACTGGCTCCCAGCATTGGCATGATATTATGATTTGACTGATAAACCAGTAACCTAAGTGTAGCCTATTTTTCTGAACTTCTATCAACTTACATTTGTCTGCTCACTCATAGCTGCCATTGATGGCAATCTGGTTTGCCTCCTAGTAAAACTCTAATGCAATTTAGTTCTCATGAAATTGAGGGATGGATAGCACTGGCTGGAGTCAAATAGAATACAGGCGCAAACTACTATGCACGTTTCCCCACAGAGCTCTGCCCATGCATCTTGATCCTCTTCAGCAATAGCTCTGCTGTTCCAGTTCATAGCCCGTCTGACAAGGAAGCCAAAGCTGTATAGCAGCATTAGGATGTGTCCACCACTAGTTTTTAAAATGATCTAGTTTATTTCACTTTTTTCTCTAATCAAGTTTGCAGGCAGATGAGCAGACAAGATACCTCACTGCTTAAATACTACCCTCCTAGGCACCTTGGATGGACAATGCATCACATTTTTGTTTACTCACTAACATTTAGTATATATGAAAAAGTGACTTAGTTGTCATAGAGCCCAATGAAATAATGCGAACATCAATCTCTTTTTGCCTGCCATGGGAGTTTTGCGTATTTTAGGTTCAGGTACTGCTGGCTCAAGATTTAGAGAGCACAAGTTGAACTCTCTTTTATTCAAGGAACCCTTTTTCCCACCAAAAAACTTCCCTAGAAGCAGAGGGTTATGAGGGGTCAGAGTCTGCCACCTTTACTTATGCTGCATATTGCCTTAAATTCTGATCCTGTCTGGGTCCTTCCACATAGCTCAGTGGAGGAACAGGGCCTCCAGAGTAGTTCTACTGAAATCAACAGGACTTCTTACAGAAGAAGATTTTAGTCAGCGTAGCAGAATCTGACCCTAGATTTGGAAATTCAATTTGCACACTGCAATACATTGAAATAACATGGGGCTTTCACTCTGTACAGTACCTCTAGCTTATCTCTCTTCCATACATTTGCTTTCTGAGGAGCATGAAAAATACTTGCAGAACAAGATTACACGAATGGGTTATAAATGCATTTTTTTTCGTTCTGTTTTTTCAAAAAAGCAAGAGTTAGGAACAATACAGCCAAAATGTTTTATTTGGGCAATACAAATACAATCAAATCAAAAATATCACAGATTTTCATACATTAGTAAGAAGTTACTGTACACTTGAACAGTTGCTATTTTTACAGCTAACAAAGCTTTACCTTTATTAAAATGTATTTTCCTCTCACATAAAATATACACTTTTCACTGACGTATTTTACATCATACACCTCTCTGGGATAAGAAACATTTCACAAACAATGCACAACAGAGGCCATCTTCTCTAAACCCATACAAAATATTACATAGAAGCGAGAAACACTGTAATATCCTACTAGGCTGAAGCCCTCAAATGTCATAGTCTGTTGCTACTAAAAATACTACATGCATCATAAAATGCTGTACATTGTTTAGAGTTTGGACTTGTAAGATTTGTTCATAGTTCCACACGGTACTTTATAGTTAAAGTGTTAAACATCACTTTGTACTAATGGCACACTGACTCTTCCTTTATGTCCATATGTGCAATTAAAAATAATGGCCCAAATATTAGAATAAATACAGTACTTTTGGCAGTATAACGCCAAAGTTGATAATTTGATACTTTGTGTGTCTTGCAGACATGCGGTTTGCTGTAACCTGATGGCATGTTAAAGCTCTCGGATGAAATCCTAGTTGCATCAAAGTCAATGGGAGTCTTCCCATTGATTTCAATGGAGCCAGGACTTCACCCTTGCAGTAGTGTTATATTTTCCTTACAATTACTACAATATAAAAGGAAGAAAAAGGTTCCTTGAAATTCCAACCATGCTGTAATACAAAGATCACTAGCAGCAAGCATGTCTGTAATGTAAGGTTTCTATAAGAACGTCCCTGGGGACTATCAAGACATCATTTTTATAAACAGTTTCTTATTTAATTTAGAGAGCAGATGAAGGAAATAAGTACAGTGATCCCTACAGGGTGTTGCTAGGATTTGGAAAGAATTAGTGACTCAATCAACTTAAGGTCAAACTACTGAAATAAAGCATTTCACAATCTTCTAATCCTGGGAGAGATTCTTCTGTTAACCAATGTAATTTGTCTGGCAAGTTATAAAAAAGTGAGTTTCTTCCTATCCATTGTGCAGTAGTAAGGTTACATGGAAAATTACCGAGTGGCTTTGGAAATATTTTTCTGAACATATCAAGGACCATTAATTTTTTTTTCAAACAGCAATGTCTGTCTGATTAATGAGACAGATGCAATATGTACTGTAGCATTGTCTATACACTATTCTTTCTATGCTTGTAACCCTCCTGAAAGGAACCAGCTGTTTCCTGGAGCAATCCTGGGGGGTGCCGAGCACTCACAACTCCCACAGGGAGATGAAGATGCAAAGTAACTCACCAGGGCCAGAACCAGTGTTTGTGTGTCTGATGTTTACCATGAGTCAAGCTAGCCCTAGGTTCTCATAAAAGTTAACCCAGGCTTGAAATTTCAAGGCTCCTTTCAGACCTCAGCTTCTCATTTTGCACAGGTTGTTACTATCTTGCTGTCAGACTGGCTTTACATAGAAATGTCCTACACACCTCTCACTCTTCTCTAGGGAGAATATCCCGAGCTAAGATTTCTGCAGTTACCTTTGGAATAGGGGATTGTCTCTATTCAGAAAATCCTTCACTCCTCATAAATAAGGCATCCGTTTAATGTATTTACTGTAAACCACGTTTTGAAACTAAAATTCCCAACCATTTCTCTATCATCTTGAGCTGATTTATTTAGAATTGAATAAAAAAGAGAAACATATATATATATATATTTATATAAGCATTATTTTCTAATTGTGACACAATGTACAAGGCATGATCTGATTCTGGAATAAAATGCAGTCCCTGCAGGAAGGAATATGAACATAATGCAAAGCAATTTAATCATCTTCCTTTATACAAGTGATGTGTTTACTGTGCAATAATGGCTTTATCATCTCTGTGACTAATAGCTGCTAAGACAGAGGAAATACAGTCTGCAGTGGTTTCATTTTACTTATAGCTTCACACTGTAATGCTGCTATGCTGCTTTGAAATGAAATCCCTATTTTACCCGAAGATCAACATAGTGACTTTGACAAAGTCACCATGTTGATCTTCGGGTAAAATATACGTGCAATAGAAATGAGTCACTAGTGTAGGTATGTTGTCTGAAAATGCACTGACCTAGTCACTGCTTTAGCCAGTATACACAATCTGGTTCCATTCAATCCTATTCCTACAGGAGCTTTGGGGCAATGCTTTCCACATAGCTGATTGATTATATTTAAGTAGGATTTGATGCAATTGGGTTCATATTAGTCATGGGAATATTTTTTTTGCAACTGTGTTAGGGGGACCAGTGTATTGTGATGAATTATTTTCCTGGGGTTCACTTGGCCCATGCTGTTATCAGCTAAAAGCAAGCTAAAAAACAAACAAATACAATATCTGATCTTTTGACAGATACTGTACATTAGATTCAAAGCAGAGACTCCATCAGCTGAGAGACAAAGGTGTGATAGGTCTCATCCATGACAGGAAATCTGCTTCTGAAACTAGGTGAGAGGCACATTATATTGGAACACTATCAAGAATCGTGCTCCTTGAGTGCAAGTTAGATTTTTTGTTTACAACCATCTATTTGCAAGAAAGATACATGTATACATACAAGGGCGGAATCTGGCATAGAGTCTATGAACCAGGTATTTATTTAGTCTGGAATAAAATAAAGTAAATGATTCCACTCATGAGCTGAAATTGGTTAATCTCACAAATGTATGTTCTAGAGTTTTGAAATTCATTACAAAAATGGATAGCATCATGATTAATTTTTCTTCTCTCTCATCTTGAATTCCAACAGATCATTTGAATTAAACTAAATTAAATTAAAATACACTTTTTGGGCACCCTCTAAAGAGAATCTCTCTTTCTTACAACCCTAGTTAAGACTAATTTGCTATTATTTGTGTCCCACATATCATATAGCATAAGATATCATATGGCATATGATATCATATGTATCATTTTTTACATTTGGCTCTACCAAATATATTTTATTTTTTAATATCTGGTGTTTGTCCTTATTCTGATAAATGTAGAAATGAAACATGTGTTACCTGTAACACGTTTCATTGGAGTACAAAAAGTAACTCATTCAGTAACGCCAGTTCTAGCAAACCCAAACTGTATAACTAATTTGATTATCTTGTATATTTCAGCCATATAATTGCATCAAAAGCCCCTGTTCATCACTTGGTTTTCTTACTGATCTGTGATATTTTAATGTAAACATTAACACAATGCCTATGCTTTTCTTCCTTCCGCACAGAAATGAAAAAAATATATCAATATTTACCACGCTGTATCATGGGGATACTTAAGTAAATATATAGGGACTGATTCTGCCTTCACTTACATCATTGTCCACCAGATTTATTCCACTTAAATCAATGGTTTTACACCAGTGTAAAACTGGGGTGAAAGCAGGATCAGGGACATATTGTTAATCCTCAGCAAATATCATCTTCGGTACATGTAAATCTGTCTATAGAGAAGCCCTGCAGAATAATCCAGCTGGGTATCAGGAAAGCACTACTAGCAAAAACCTGCTGCACAGAGATACATACCTAGTCTCCCAAATTGAAGATGAAGATGTGGTTTTTCATGATAAAAGTCTACAATGATACAAAACTAACAAAACCTGCTTCCTCACTGAAAGTCCAGAGTCTATGTACACTATATACAGATCTATAGAACAAGAGCTCTACTAGTGACTAGAATGGCAGCACTTTCCAGCATGCCTCTGTTATGTGCTCCATAATATCATAAAATAAATTAGCAACTGTCTGCTCTTCTGCTCCTTTCTCAGGAGAAAGGATATTAGACTTTCATTAAATCCTGCTCCTTTTTCTTATTCTATTTGCTGTAATAAAACAAAAGTTGTTTTTCATTATGGGTCATTATTTGTTATACATGTCAAAGCTGGCAAGTTTGAAGAACAAAGTTCCTTGTGGAAGGAACGGGGTTAATCGAGTGAATAGCACTGGGGCTATATGATTTTTTTTGTAATAACGGAAATACTGGCCTTTTGCAAAAGGAAAGTGTTTGAAGGTGTACAGTACTATGAGTGGGAAAGCATTTTTTTCATGACATGTCCACATTATTTAAAAAGGGAAAAAATAACTCCAATTTCAAAGGTAGTTTTATGTAAGACCTCTGCTTGCAAAGCAAAAGGGTCAGTCAGACCCAAGCTATCCTGGTATTTATTGAATTTTTTTAGTCTCATTTCATAAAATACTGAGAAACAGAAATTTACTCTGATTCTTTCACATGGGACTCTCAAGGTGTATGCTGCACAACTATAAAATTTAAAACTTATTCCTTCAGTATGCCTATAAATGTCACTGAAAATGTGACTCAGTTAAATCTGAGCCCTGTTGTGGTGTTTTGGTAAAGGTTGTAATGCACAATCCGTGCATCTTTTAGGAAATGAAATAACAGTAACCATCACTTTTTCTGCATCTCCTCCCACCACACGAAAGCAATATAACAGTGCCACACACGAGAGTAGAAGCATTACACACCACCTCTCCTTACATCTTTCATTATTCATAGAGAAATCATCACACTGCAGAACAGAAATAATTCTCAAGCATTAATTTGATTTACGCAAGTGAACTGTTATGCAAATGTTTACTTTAATTGTTAGCAGTTAGCACGGAAGCTTTATGTTCTGAACTGATGATTAATACTAGGCTTTCCCTTCATGCTCCTTTATGCTTTTTGGACCTTATTTGCTCTTAAGTAGCTTTCCCATCAAAAGCTGTAATTCTGCTGAATGATTTCCCAAATGCCAGAGGAGTCCTACTGTGTAATACTTGCCAAATCTAATGGTCTGCGTTGCATGCAGCTTTTACTACCGTGTGATTCCATTTTGCAGTCCAGCTAGTACCATCCTATAATTAAATAGCAAACTCATGCAGGTCAAAAGCTTTAAGTGTGCCGACACTAATGCTGGCACTCAGAATGAAGACCAAAGTCAGCACATATAATAAACACTTCTGTTCAGTTAAAATGAAGACTTGTACCAATTATTAAAAATAATTTGCTTCTACATATATTGCATGAAAATGTACTCAAATGATGGAATTGGCACACATGGCTTAGAAATATATAAAAGGATAATGGCAGATTGATGTTTACTTTAGCTTTATAATCAGGCAAGAAGTAATGTTGATTTTCGTATCAATTGTCTTCATTTTTGATGAGGGGCCTTACCTACAATAGAAAGTATGACAATGCAGCAGAAAGGAAACTAAGAATTGTATTTTAACAGCTAGGGTAAGCTGCTTTGCAAGAGATGCAAATGATAACCAGCAATCAGTTCATCAGAGTTCAAATACTAAAGATACATACGCTCTGAAAAGAGGTCTGGCTTAGAAACCAATTAGATAATCTAAGACCACCCACAGTTCACATTAACTCATCAGATTTCAGTGACCAGCTAACTCTGTGGACCACCAGGGAGCCCACTTCCTGGTTCAATAGCATCCCTAAACATTTTGCACATCTGCACATTTTTGTAGCTGTTTCTCCTCCTCAATGAAGCATTACCTTTTCTGTCTAGATGATTTCAATTTGGTTCATTTTACTGACAAAGGGATGCTAGAAAGACAAGAAATTAAGCTTGACATACTCTGTAAGTATAGCAAAAATTCATAACTAACGGTAAGTATCCTTGACATAGTGAGAAGTGTCATTATTTGGGCATTAGCCAGAAAATTAGTAATGTTTGTGGAATTACATCAACACCACATTTTCATTGGTCCTGTACAGATTCTTTTTTTTTTTTTTAAATCAGTGAGTCAGATCCTTAGAGAGTGAAAACCAGAATACTTCCATTGCCTTCTACTGAAATCAGTGGAGTGACACCAATTTATTCCATTTGAGCATCTGGCATGATATTTAACAAAAGAAATTTAGGATGATTAAATAGCTTTTATATTGCTAATGTATGTTTTAGCTCTCTTCCAGTGTAACAGGCAGGGATCAGCTCAAAATAAGGATCAAGAACAATGGGATTTTATTTTGTCAACTGTTGTGTAAATATCATACATTTAATGTAATAGGTACTATTAATTTACAATCTGATTTGCCAGTGAAGTTCTCCAAGCCTAAAAGGCCAGGATATCTCCATTCGGGCCAGTGCAATGGCCCCAAGGGTTCCATTCTAGCTGACATGAGCTGGAGCAGCCCTAAGGCAGGCCCATGACTGAGGATGAAAAGAGGACCTGCCCTGAGATATATTTCCACCAGATTTGTAACACAAGGTTTACTGAATCTTTTTTTAAACAGAAAAATGCAACCCCCACTCCTGTTTACAGCCCTACTGTGGCCTGATGTGTGTTTGAAGAATCAGATTCTATATCTTGCTTTTTCTTACCTCTTTATCCCAAATAAATATTACAGATTCATGATACAAAAATCAGCATAAAATTAGACTTAGATCCTGCAATACTTCATGAATGTAATACAACTAGATACAATTTTAGCACTGAATATTGCTATACCAAGACCATTTTACGTACTGCTAAATTTCCCTGTTCATGGCTCAAAATAGAATCAGAGTTCATTCATAGTTTCTAAACACATCCCCTTAAAGACTCACCTGCGTTATTTGTTTAAAAATTGCTTCACTTTTCTAACCTATTATTAGCTCAAATATGTATTGTATCATTCAGATCATATTGTCACATTGCCCTCTTAATTCTAGGCTTCATGGCACAGGTATTATTTATTGTTTTAATATGTCTTATCACTTGATAATGTACTAAGCCTTCTGCTCAGGATCACTAATGAAAATATATTTCTGGAATGAGGAACAGAAGGCTCAGAACCAAGATTTTTTTCAGGGTAATGCTGTTTACTGCTCTTTAAAATCCGCAATATATGACTAATAATATATAGTAATTAAAATATAAGCTAGCAGGATTAACACAGCAAGCACTTTACAGGCACTCTTTTCAGGAGATTGTATCTCAGTCTCATCCTTCCCAAGGCTTCCTAATTATTGCAGTCTTAAAAAAAGGAAAAAAGGTTTTTAAAGTCAAGCTTATATTAGACAAGGGGAATAATCACTAGTGATAAGATACTAAAAATCAATGTCAGTGCAATACAAGTTAGAATCAAGGGGCCAATTCAATATAAAAACCTCCCTGTTCTGCAGTGCAGCAGCCTGTACAAAGCTATTCACATTTGCATCCTTGCAAAGGATTTTACAGTATAGAAACTATATAAACTGTTGGCTGAATCAAGCTAAAAGCACTACCATTTTGTTTAGAATGGAAGAGAATTTGACAGCATGGAATTGGTATATTCCCAAATTGCCATGTTAATACAAGTTGGGTTTTGTGTGCAGGTGCTGGGTAGCGGTGGTGGCCTGTGATACACAGGAGGTCAAACGAGATGATCTAGTGGTCCCTTCTGGCTTTAAACTCTATGACTCTCTGACTTTAATTGAACATGCTGCATGTGTAATGAAAAGCAATCCATCTCACTCCTGTTGATCTAATAGTACTGTATAAACATTCAAGACAATCAGTCCACAGAGTGTATAATATGAATGCCAATCCTAAGAATTCACATTCATTTGGCTGGCTAGAAAATGACAGTGGTGGAAGAAATATCATTAGCATTGCTGAATTTTTTCTTTTTCCCTGGGAGACACAAGAAAACACAATTCCTGCCCTGGCTGAGGAAAGCAGGCATAGTGCAGATGCCGCATACTGTAGCTGCCCATCCAGCACAAAGAGCTTTTTGCCATCACAGTGTGGGATAGTGTACCATGGACCACTGCAACGGGCTTCAAGGCACAGGCTGTGGATTCTCTGGGCAGAAACAAGGTCGTGACATACATCCTATTATGTTATAGCACCAGAGCTGTCATGCAGCCATTTGTGTTACAGGGACAGAGCTTGCAGTCTGTCCCTTGTGCAGGGTGTCAGGGTGCCATATGTCCCTTACATTTAACACACAGGGGCTTTCCTGTTTTACTGGCTATCCATCAGAGCCATAACTATGCATTTTAGTGCCCAGGGTGAGTAAGCATATTTGCACCCCCTACCATTTTCCCTCCATATTTTTTCTCCCCATTTTTCCCCCTCCACAGCTTTGCCCTATGGCGGCTGCCCTGTCCTGGTTACAGACCTGCTAGCCATACATTGGCCTAAATTTCAGAGCTGATGAGTGGCCTCAACTCCAAGAAAAGTCAATGTGATCTGTGCATACTCAGTTCCTCTGAAATCAAGCCCACAGGGTGTGAACTTATAAAATACCTACCAACCTAAGAGGGATGACTGGTTCCACCACTACCCTCCAATTTTCATACCAGGAATCTCTCTCAAGGTGGTAAAATCTTTCAAAACAGAAGACACTTTCTATTAAGGCAATCAGTGCATATTGTTTGTAGAGACACAGTGCATATCTATCTCATCGTTTTGGGCAACCAGAATTTTATGTCTCCATAAAAAAGAAACATACGCTTAAATTTAGTATTTGGCAGGACAGATTCAATGACAATCTTCCAGTAAAGAGTCATTCTGCTAATGGCAACAAATGTACAAAAGTTGCTTCTCTTATGACACAGATTAAATGATTTTTGTGTTTTGGTTTCACAAACCATCCATTGCTAATTTAAGATCACTCAGACTTAGGTGGCTGGGATTTTTATTTTGAAATATGCTCTTATTTTAGATACTATAATAGCAAATTGGTGTGTATGTTGCACAGCAAAATTTTTTAAATTTTCACTAGGATCATCTGCTAGGATAACACAGAATTAATTAAAAGTAACACTTTACCTTTAAATACTCAGGTATGTTTACTCCCAGTGATTAGAATCCAACTATGGGAGGGTCAGAGCATTCCCTCTAGAGGGGACCTTTTATAGACACAATTTTCCCTATCTGATCAAAAGGAAGGAAAATCTCCCATTGTGGCATCCTCCTCTCCTTTCCTTGATCACAGAGGAAGCCCTCTTTGTTGGTAACCCTGAACTTTTGGGATGGGTGGGGGAGGATCAGAGCTTGGCCACTCCCATTCAGCCTGCAGCTATTTTAGTCAATATGCTAACTCAGCTGGAGATAAAGCTGTTTGGAGCAGCCTTCACTCCAGCAAAGCTTCCTTTGATGAAAATAGAAGCATAATGAGGCACTCTGCTGCTGAAATATGTTGTTGTTCAAATTCTAAGTATCTTCTGAGTAGCTGCAGGGGGATTCAGCCATTGGTTATCAGGCATTGTTGTCAGGGCGAGGGAGAACCAGCCATTCATCTGAGACAGCTCCAGCTGCTGCAGTGCTTAGGGTATCACTCCCTGTAGATTTCCAGGATCTGTAGGGTTAGGAATTCTCATTCCCTGCCAGCTCCCTCAGTCTCCAATCCTCTCCCACTTTAGAGGCTGTCTACTAGTAATTTCCATGAGATGAATCTCGTGGAGTTCTTTCAGCTCCCTGCTCTGTCCATGTTGAACTTTACGCTATTGTGGCTTGATGCTGCAAAGTGCTGGGTGCTCCCAACTCCACTGGAAGTTAAGAGCAGATTTGCTCAATAGAGGACTGCAGAACTCTACCCTTAGTTGTTGTTGGCAAGGCTAACAAATGTTCAAATCAGGTACTTCCGCTTTTTCTGCCATCAGTGATGTTTACCATTTTATTGCAAGCATCGATCTTGTCATGTGGTCTAATGAGAGAAGAAAGCCAGCAAATATAAAAAAATATGCCCTGGCAACTAACTGGGTTAATTCTTACACCCACAGCTCTCTACTGCTCAAGTTTGGTCCATCAGCATTTTTAAGGTAATCCTTGAAGAGAAGTGCTGTGGCTGAAATATGTGGTAGCTGAAAGTCTAAGCATGTGCTGGAATTTTTATTTAAGCTGTTTTGTTCCATATGTAATTTTTCATTAAAAAAATCTTCAAAATGGAATATTTATATAAATTTTTGGTAGCAGCGGAGCAGCCAGCTGTAGCAAAGTTCATTTAAAAAAGAACAAATCATTTACAATTGAGATTTCATGTCACTTGTGTCCTAACTGGTGTACCACATTTAAGGTGAAAGTGATATCACTATCATGAAGGTATTTTCATGCAAATCAATTTTTTTGTGCCAATGAGCAAGCGACGCTGCTACATAAAAACACTGGTTCTTAAACTTGCATATATAAGATTATAGTCATTATATTATTCAGATCACCTTTTCATTATGCTGTGTTTTATAAATGTGTTTACGGAAAAGTGCTCACAGAATGTATTAGCATTTGACCAGAATAGGGTCTTTAATTCAGCATGCATGCATTGACAATAGAGCATATATTATCCCGCCTACACAGCATTTACTGTCATTATAGTCGCCTACATATATTAAGTTATTTTGTTGATGATTATGGATGAACACTAGCAAGAGAACTTTGTGAAAAATAAAGCTACAATGCCAACAATCTGAAAATGAAGAAAATATGAGGCATAAACAAATGACTTGACTTGCACATGATAGTCTCAAGACAATGAGTTTATCATAGGAAAATTAAAAAATATATCAAGTCAGTTTTAACTTGCAGCACAGTGACATCAAATTTTATGCCTTCAAGATTTTCTCCACTCTGATTCCTGACTGTAACTCCTTTGAGTGTAAATGGAAGCGACGCACTCACAAAGCAAGAGGGAAATACAACTCTATTTGTGTGTGGTATGACTATGTATCTGCCAATCTATGTTTCTTTTGGGTGAGCCAATGTGCCAGGGGAGCATGTAATTTTCCATTACCATCGCCTGTATCAGTGGAATGATTATTATCATGAGGCAAAAACTGTGTGTGAATGATGAAGTATTTCACTGCAATTTGTAAACACATCAAGTATTATAATAATACTCACTCCTTATGCAGTGCTTTGCATCTTCAAAGTTCTGTCCAAACTTTAACTGTTTAGTTGACATTAGTAGCATTCATATTATACCAGTTAAGTCTATTTCTCTAGTGTCCATTAGCTGGTGTTAATATTGGTGGCAATGAAGAACAGCAAATTGGTCTAGAAGATTGCAACAACCAACTGTCAGACCATTAGTTTAACTTATTCTGCTATGGTACCATACTTGGGTGGCCCTTTGACTTTCAGGCTTGTAAACCATCGTACGTGATGATGTAGCAAAGCTTTCTGTATAATATAGAGTGCCAGGTATTTTCTAATGTTGTGTAAGTGTTGTGCAGAAATTAGGTGTTATGAGAGGGCTCTTTCTCTTGTGTGGTAACGCTCCATTATATGTCTCTGTCTGATGCTTGGACTGGACAACAGGGGATGGATCACTTGATAGTTGCTCTGTTCTGTTCATTCTCTTTGAGGTATCTGGCATTGACCACTGTTGAAAGACAGGATACTGGGCTAAGTGGACCATTGGTCTCACCCAATATGGCCGTTCTTATGATACTTGACTCTGTGATACTTTAGGAGCTTGTCCTCTTCGAGAGCCTCCTATGTGAGGCTTATACTTGTCTCCCCTGAGTGTGTCTGATTTTGGTTTTCAGTAGTTGATGACACAAAACCTGGACTGATTGAGCACAGATGACACATGATAAAAAGGCATATGAAGAGGTCTAGTAAGTTTAGCTGTTTCCTGGCAGGTGCCACTGGCCACCCTCTCTGGACCATGAGATTGTGGCTGAGGAGAAACAACACAAGTTGTGGAGAGATGCAAGGTCTTTACTAAAACTCACCTGTGCACTCCTGCAATCCTGGGCTGCAGGACTGCTTCTCTACCACTGCTGTAAATTGCAGCAAATCTAAGGCAGCTCTAATTTACACTTGCTGTTAACAGCCCGAAGGCACTGAAATGGCACGTGAGCATTGGCTCATCCTTCCATGTCCCTTTTCCTCTATCCACAACCTCTGTTCCAGCAGCAAGGGATGGTTTGGGTTCAGGAACCTGCCCAAGGGCTCTGTGCAACACTAGGATACTCTGACATTGTAATGACCCTCCTGGGGCTAGATGTTCTAACTGTATGGCCAGAATCTCGTGGTGCGGGTCTGATGCTCAATGGAGGATCTGGTCTTTTGTTGCTATCCTTTATTTTGAGTTACCTTCAAATTCTGTGCTTTCATATTTTTCTGTTAGCCTTGATGTTGGTGGTTGAGAAGGAGGAGAAGTGTGGAATGCATTAGGCTTTGTTGTAGGTGGCTTTGAGGAAATCTGAGATACAACAGATGAAAAGTGAAAGAAAAGAAGATGCTATTTCTTTCCTGGGCACATAGCTAAAGAGATCTAATGGTGTGCTTTCTACCTTCAGGTAGGTGGGACCTAAGGATCCTGTTTCAGTGTCAGATAGAGGGAGCAGGGGGCCTGGAGCAAAGGACACAAAATCTACAATACTGATATGGGGCAATCTATTGGCTGAACATAGGCCATGTCAGGGAGAGTGTAAAGTCTTCAAACAGTCCGATCTGTAACATTCAGATCCAAGTGGCAGGCAGAACATTCAAAGGTTCACTGACTTGCTAGTGTGCCAGTATCCACAGGCAGTGTCTCTCTAAGCAGGGTTTCATTCCAAGAGATCATTTTTAAAGCAGTATTAGGGACTTTGCTGAAATATGTAATTGCACTAATTTCTTTATTCATCCTACTTTTACTGCATCATTAGGAAAATAAACCTGCCACAGTACTGTCATAGCTTCCTACGGTAAGATGTACAGTAGCTGGTATTCTAACTCACCTGATTTCATTTATAAATGATTCAAACTAAGGTATAAGTGAAAGGACAAGCCAAATGCTTTCTTAGTTGATAAAATACAATCCTTAATGGGCTATTCCCTGTGTTGGAAGCGTACCAAGAAAAAAAAAAGCATTTCAAACTTATTGTTTTCCTTATTCAGTGAAAAAGTTCAAAATCATGTCCCGTTAATAAAATGCAATTATGCTTTATGGGTATAAAGCTATTTCTATAGGCCTGTCACTTGTCAACCTAATAGCTGAGATTTACTAGTTTACAACAGCTTGTTTTGTAATGATCACAAGGGAGGATTTTCCTAAACTCTAATTTCAGCAGATATTGGCTTAATTCATCAGAATTTCCCATTACTATATTTTAGGTAAAGAATTAAGTTATTACTCAACCACATGATATTGTCTGAATCCTTATATATTAAAAACAAAGTAAACAGAGTGAAACAAAATTATATTTCATTCTAATAAAAATGACAGAAACATTTTTTTCTCTAAAAGCATCCTATGGGAAGCAGAAACTGATTTGCACTCTCAACTCCGCTTGTGTATTTAATCACCCTAAAGGATGCATTTATTAACTTTAATTCCTTAAAACACTGTCTGTACTCAGTACATTTAATATGGCTTGTGCAGTAAAACATGAAAATTGCACATTGGAACCAATCATATACCTATTTAATGTATAATTATACACCTACCACATCTGTGGTGGCAAGCTTTATGTTATAAATTGGAGAATCATGTGATAAACTGCATTTATCACGCATGTTTGACCACCTCACCCGAGCTCTGCTCACTAATTTATGTCCACTGGGGCTACTTCTAACATTCCGAACCTCTGAGCAACATCAAACAGCTGAACTTTAAAAAAACAAGAAAAATGTGTTAGAGACCATTTTTTCTTTTCTCCCCAATTCCAGAATTCTCCCTCACCCAAAATTACACCAGCCTAAAGCCCTATACCTACACTATACCTACACTCCTGCACCATGGTTAAGCTCTGACATCTTGCAACACTGTAGAGATAGAAATGGGAGTATTATACCATGGGAGAAAAGAGACTTTCAGATCTCCAGTGACATGCACAAACAAATTGCTTCTAGTCCTGAAAGTTCCTGAGATATCAGGCCTTAAAACTGCAGCATCACTAAGCACAGAAAAGCTATCGTAGGTAATCTTTTCAGGTTTCTAAAATGTTTTATTTACAATTTTCTTTTTTCCCCATGTCCTGTATTGTTTGGCTCATCAAGACGGATTCTGATCTCATTTAAGTCAGTGGAAATAAATAAATAACTCAGTGGAGGTCAGTAGAGTTTCACTGGTGTTACACTTCCGTGGAGCACCTCTTGATTTACAGTGGTGTAAGATATTGGCTTTATAGACTGTGGATTATAGAAGTAATACCAATAATATTTCAAACATTTTTATCTAAAAACATTTCTGTGAGAGCTTTTCTATAGCATATGTGGCATATTCAGAATACACGACAGTGCTGTACAAACCTTTTAGCACATTTTTTGTAATGACCCACATAACTCGCTTATGGATTCACCCCTTGCGTGCACTGCAGTCATCCCAAACTCAGGTCGATAAAACCTTTACATCACACAATTATAGCTTCTTTCAATGGACTGGTATATCTATAAGACTAGGTTTACTCATCAGAAACTTATGTGAATCACTTTTACTGAGTCTCAACTCTTTGGCATCTTAAATAGGATTTCCCAACTCTTCCAGCACGGTGTAACATGGAAAGGCTGACTGATACGATTCTTCTAGCGCTTGAGACAGTGCCCATTAAAGACTCCCATTGACTTCAATAGACATTGAATCAGGCCTTTAGTGAGCTCTCACTTTTAGATTTATGGCTCAAAGAGTACAGCATATGGGAATATACTGAGCTGTACATTGGATATATTTGGTATTTTCCAGAAAAGTAGAGTTTTTGTATTTCAATTTTCAGTATACTGACATGTCCAATTATATGCTCTAGTCCCACTTTTGGTCAACTCTATTTTCTCGTTGTTATCTAAATGGCTCCGTAGCTGGTAAGTCAGGATTTCTAAGTGCTTAATTTACAAAGTTCTCTTTCTATAACGGGAGCTGCAAAGTTTGTTTTGCTGGTAATGAGGGAAACTAAGCTTGTCCATCTCAGGTGGCAATTTTTTAAAAATCTACAAGTAAATAGACTTAGACACTTTTAATGTTTCTTCCCTACTGGTATGACAATTTTTTTCATTATGGAAATTGGGCTGGCATTTGAAAAAGTAGAGCATTTTTTAAAATCAAGTGATTTACAGCAGCATTAAGAATGCTAAAGGTGATCTATTGTTAGAGATAGCTCTTAGAGAGGCTTCTTCCAGAGTTCCTTTCAATTAAAACCCTATGTAAAGACTATGAAATCTAGTCTCCACTAACACACACGCCCCTCTCACATTAGCTTCCTGGGAGTTAGACACATATACTGCACAGAAGAGAGGAAACAATTAATTATGGGCCTAGTTTTGCCTCATCTGGCACATATATGCAAAGGTCATGAAGCAAGAACATTCATTTGAGGGCACAATTGGGTGGCTCAATATGCATGTAAGAACTTCTCTAGTGCCTCAAAGCCTGCAGGACTCTAAATCCTCTAACTAGAAGTATATTAATTAGTGTTAGGAAAAAGCAACACCCTATTACAGTTTCATTGAACTGCTTCTTACAAGTGTTTGCAGCCAGCCAAAAGTATATCATTTGTGAAAGTGAATGTTGTGTGCAATGCCTTGCTCAGATTCATTCCAGAGGAAGGAGTATGAGTTCACAGGGTTAAATGGGTGATAGGGAAGTTGAAAAGGATTTAGTGGAAAAGAGGGTTAGGTACAGAGTATTAATGTCATAACAAAAATATACAGCTAGCGATTTACTAGATATTGTTGGAAACACATATATTTCTAAGCTGTAAAACCTGATTCTTTGAAAATTGAATGTGAACAAAAACACTGGACATCTAGATATTATGTGAAGATAATTACAGAACAGTTTATAAGTTTCTAGACAGTTGACATTCCCTTTTCACACTTCATAGACAACTTAATGTTAGCTACAATGCTCTGGGAAGAAACTTTGAATATAGATCTGACTTCCTGTGTAACAGTAAGGTCTTTTGTAACCATTGGGCCAAAGCTTTAAAGAGGATATCTTCCTTTTGTGGGGCAATTTGCACCCTCACTTGAATTGTGAATGCAAATCACAAGTACCATAATCTACAACCCAAACATCACTTGGGAGCAAAACTGCTTTTAGAAACCTTGTTTTGCAATTTAATATTATTACTATTAGATGTAATGCGGTAGGGCCCGGCGTCACTAGTCAAGCTCAGGGCCCCATTGTGCTAACTCTGTACATACTGAAATATTTGCCCGAAGCGTTTACAGTCTAGTTTTAGTTTTACTTCCCACTATTTATTTTTCTTTTCACGACAATATTTATTTTTTTAAACTTGTTTTAAAAGAGCCTCTTCAATACTTTGGAAATGGTGGAGGGTCAATCCCTCTTGTGCCCAGATCTCAGGGGCATGCGTTGGCCCACTGTCTTTATTAGATGGGAGTGAAGCCATTTACTTCAGAAATAGCATGGTGGAAAATTGCAGATTTAGTTGGGTTAAAGGAAAACACAGGTTATGTCAGGTCCTACAGGGGTTCTGCAAACTTCTGAAAGCCAGGGCTGATGAATAAGTATTAAGGCTAAGGACTATCCATGATCTTTGTGTAACATTCCTGTTAATATCAATAGCAGTTCAGGTCACAGAATGAAAATGGCCTTTAATCTTGATCCTAAAGACATCTATTAGCTTCATATGTTATTAGCTCAGAATTGAATTAGCTGAAATACTATTCTGGAAAAGATTGTACCATGATGTGGAATTGTTGGAGAATGATGATTATTAAGACCGTAAAATTAAGACACCCATCAAAATGCAACACAAGGAAAATTACCAACAAAGGGGTTTTTTTGGTAATGATTCACAAACATAAGGCTGGACTTTGAGTGAAAAAGTCTCTGAAAACCCATGTTTAAAGAAGAAAGAAAATATTGATGTTATGAGATTGTTTAGCCCTTCAAATAGGTTAAAGGGTGTAATAATTTACATGTACTGAATTATGATATTGAAATATAAAAACAAAGAATTGCTAAATGGTAAGATTAACCACTTTTTTAGTTACACTTCAATAATTTATAATTATGGATAGTGAATGAGTTAGATGAGGTAACCTCTAGGCTAAGGCCTTGCTGGCATGAATGTTGTTTTGCCAATTCTCCTTTTATATAGAATTTCTGATTTGGTTAATATGATGTTATTGTTGATAGGACAAAGGTAATAGGCAATGCTTGAAGATTTTTTTTTAAAAGTACACAAACCTATTATGAAAAAAGCCCCTTTACTGGGAAAACCCAGGAGCAGGGTGACACAGAAACGGAATGACAAACTGCAAAAATTGTGTAAAATGGAAACTTGCACATGCATATTGTATGGGTTACCCAGAATAAATGCTTAATGGGGTTAATGCTGATTGGAGAATGGTTAATAAATGTGTGATGAGGAAATGTATAAAAAGACAAACCCGTATTGCAGAAACACTTGAACAGGGAAACTGAATGAATGGGATGGAAGGACAAGACCAGACATCAAAGGCAGCAATGACCATCATGAAGTACAAGAAAACTTCCAGTGCCCCGGAATGCAGTAAATTTGGCTCCCTACCAATTCCATCTTATCTGTTTATCCTCTAGTATAAATACATGTTCAGACACTATACGTGACAATAATTCTGTCTGAAGTTGTATAAATAAAGGCAAAAATTGATTGAGCCTAAACTGGGTTGACTTGTGACTCAGTTTCCTACCTTATACTCCCAAGAGTATAGAAAACTATTTATTGCTATTTCAGTGCTAACATCAAAAGTTCTCAATTACTGATAGAAATAACAATGCAGCCAAATAATAACAACATTATGTTCAGTTTTATCAAAACTATTGGATAAGTAGGAGTTCCACACAAATAACAGCTTCCCATTCTGACCCAGGGAAAAGATCTAAAGCTGTACCTCAAGCTATCATCACCAAACTGCCCTCTTAGAACATCTGAGTCTTAATGACAGATGACTGCCCCTTCAGCTATATTCGTGCAGGATAACATTAACATCCATTTTCCAGTCAAAGAAGGTACACCTAATGAAACTGTCACTACTGCAAAGGGACGGTATATAAATGTATCTGAGCCCTTTGTACCCATCTAACAATTTGAGTCTGAAAGAGTGATTACCTAAAGCACTGGCGCCTGCCACACACCTATTTAGAGCTAGAGAAAACATTTAAATGCCATGAAGACATTTTACTATACATGTTATTGCAGGACATAGTGTGAATAATACTTTTTTTTTACTGAGTCATGACTTTAAAAATAAAATAAAATAAAAAAATAATGGAGATATACCTATCACCTAGAACTGGAAGGGACCCTGAAAAGTCATTGAGTCCAGCCCCCTGCCTTTGCTAGCAGGACCAAGTACTGATTTTGCCCCAGATCCCTAAGTGGCCTGTTCAAGGATTAAACTCATCACTCTGGGTTTAGCACGCCAATGCTCAAACCACAGAGCTATCCCTCCCCCTTTCTAGTGATGGATTGATTGGCCTTTCTGCCTATACCACATGTCTACCACAAAAGCTAGCAGTGAAATCTCCTACGAGACAGAGAAGCATCCTCACAAGAAGTCAGCTAAGGTTCTGAGGTGAAATCCTGGCTGTATCAATGGGAATTTGGGGCCAGGATTTCTGCAGTGAAACAGATTGTCGCTATTACAGAAGCTGTGTTTTCATAATTGAGATTTGAAAAATGATCAGATAAATACTAGACAGATAACCAAACATATTAGCTAAAGGTAGATACAGAAGATATGAGTGAAATGCTTTAACCTGTGAATTCTCTGGGCATGTCCTATTAGGAAACCCAGCCTTTCTGTTGCCTTTCCTGCTGGAAAGGGGAACAAGATAGCTGCTCTTTGGATCTTGTTTGCAGGCTCTGTCTTTAATAGCAGCTTCTAACCAGAAGGTGTCTGTTAAATTTGAAGCTCCACTCGCCTCTAGCTCATGAACGAAAGAGGAAACATTATGGCTAAAATCCTGGCAAAGCTCCATTGACTTCAGTCGGGCCAGCATTTCAACCAACCTAATAGCTGCTGTGAGGGAGGAGGGAATTCACCCTGCAAGGTAGGATCTCTCTTGCAGGAGAGGAGGGATTTTAAATTTATACCAGCTGAGGGTCTGGCCACAGGATTCTAATTTGTGCAGATTAGCAGTCCCAAAGCAATTTAAAGAGGGTCTAGGTTTGTTGTTTTAAAGTATAAATTAAAATATAGAAACTATTAAACTCAAGGAGCAGTCTTTTTAAATTCTAATTGACTAATCATTTTGCTTGCATATAAGGCATACTGTAAAGCTGAGCAAAATTAATAGGGACAATCATTTAATTTCCAGAAGGTCATTTTTAGAGCAGATCAGCTCTTCATTTTTATTCTGACTGCAAGTCTAAATACCTAACAGCACAGAAGCAGAAGAATGTAACATATTGCATCTTTCACTGGGGCTGCCCCTTATCTTGAACAATTTTCTGAGCGCACGTTCTGTGCCAACTGATTGCATCAAAAAAGCATAAGGCTTGAGGAGTTCAGAAGCTCAGTGAAAGGAGACCTGCACCGATACAGATTCAGCACTAAGATGTGTGCACTTCAGCCGTGCACTTCAGCAGAATGGACTGAAAGATTTGTTCAGAAATAAGGAAACAGATCATGCTAGTGTGATTGTGTTTCCATCTATGGAATAATGTTGCCTAGATACCATTCCCTACAACCCATGAATCTCTTTGTGTCTTTCTGATTACACTGTAAATCTCACTCTCTCATCTGTCATAAAGATTGATTTTTCTTTTATTGTTTTGTCAGTATATGGTTTTATCTCTTCAAGACCCCCCCACCATAATATGACATTTTGTTGAAAGTAAATGTTATTAGCTCTACTGCGTGCTATTGAGTGAAGATCTAAAAACAAGTCCGGCAAATTAACAAACACAGTCAAAAGATAATAACCCATAAAGAGAGTGGAACGCAGGGTACATGTGGGAGGTCTGCTCAGTGTTTATAACTTTTAGCACTCCCAAGCCATACTGTGCCACACTTCAAACTCTGGCTGAGTCTAATATATAGGAATCATTAATGATTTTGTGAAACACACAAAGGAAGAAGGGGAAAATCTCTGGGACAGAAGCTACAATATTGTCCTTAATGATATTAAAGCATTTTTACCAAAGTGGCACTAGGCTAGGTAAAGAGGCGATATGAGTTTATTACTGTCTCCTCTGGAGATCTCACATGGTTCTCTGTAAGGTTTCCCAATGGGCTGCAGTAGCACAAGTCATTATTTCCTTTGGAAATTATTTGAAGCTATAGCAATTCACAGTGTTAAAGTCATGTTATCTTCTGAAGGATGGTAATTACTTTGTGTCACCACTGACTATAGGCTGATGACTTTCTTTTCATCTCCCACATTATTGCAATGGGTTTTTATGTGCACATAAAGGAACTGTTTACTCTTATTGGAGAGAAATTTGTGAATGTTTTTATATAAATATCTGTACTGTTGGGTCATAGCAGCCCTTTCCCCCCCGGTCTATTATCAGGGCCTGCTGCTCTATTGTCTTGCATCTTGTGAAGTAATTTACACCTGTGCAAAGTGAGTGTAAGCTGCTACCAAATCAGAATTCCACATTCATTACATTCTGTTTACACTGACCTTGCACTCATTTTACCTGGGTGTAAATGACTTCACAAAGTGTAAGACCGCACTTCAATGCAGCGGTTCAAAATGTGCCAGGTTGTAGGTTTGTAATATGAATAAATACAGAGCACTGTTTCCACTGAAGAGGAAGAAGCAGCCCAAAACAGTATTGTTCATAATATTGTGTTAGTTATGCAGTTGAAAATGCATGTACAGTAGCTTAGTCTTATCAGGCTGATAGCAGTTGGTTACAACCAGCTTATAAACAGGCTATTGGGTATGATACTGTGTGAAGGATTCCTGGTTATGTATAGTAAATGCTGTAAGTCACTGGCTTTATTTGCTCTCTTTAGCTCAATGCTGACTTTCTAATTTTTTTTGGAAACCACTTAAATCCCAACTGTAGCTCCTCCCATTGGTTACCTGTATCCCAGAGTAAATAATGGCAATAGTAGTTCTTATATTTCACTTTTCATCTCTACCTCTCAAACAGCTTCGCAAAGGGGAATGAGTATCATTTGCCCCATTTTACTGATAACAACCCGGAGGCTCAGGGACATGAAGTGACTTGCCCAAGGTCACAGAGAAGCAGAGATGAAAATAGAACCCAGGTCTTATGACTCCTAGTCCCTTATCTAACTATTGGATTAAACTAACCCACGATATCACTGCACTGCATAAAATGAGGCAGAAATATACTTTAGGTGCCTGCTGAGTTTTAATATTGTTAAAAAAAGAGACATGCTGTAAAAATAACATATTTTGGCACACAGGCACCCCAGTGTTGGGGTGAAGATATGAAGATAGATAACAATATTTAACTGGTTTGTGTATTCTTCAAACAAATCAAGATACCAGGTAACATGAGCTATGCAGCACCATTTCATATCTTACTTAAAAATGGAATTATGTTATACATCTCAGAAAGCTAGATGAAAATCCAGGGAAGCAGAAGATGTACACAACCAACCCATTCTCTTTCTCATCTATCCAAAGGTGAACAAATTTCTTAACATCTCACATGTCTGTGGGAGCTGTCTCAATGCAGCACATTGCAGGAAATTAATAACCTTGAAACTTAAAAAATTGTGACTTTTCTAACATTTTACTTTGATTGTATTAATGAATGATAACTGGGTACTAAAAACCTTCAGTAGGTACTTCAGGGAGGGACAGTCAGCCCTTGTGTTTGTACAGCCATCAGTACAATGATCCTGATTAGTTTTTGGGTGCAATTGAAATACAAATAATAAACAAATACTACTAACAATACACTAGCCAAAAATATGTGCCAGATTCTCAGGTGGTGTAAACAGGCATTGATTCAGCGACTTCAATGGAAATTATATTGCTTTATACCTGCTGAGGATCTTGCCTTTGATCCATAATAGAAATGGGGCATCCAATGACTACATAATAGTGACGATTCTTCAAAGTGTACCAGTTTTACCGAGGATAAACAGATCCGGTTACTGCAGTATGCACAGTGCTTCCTTGCATGTCCCATTATTCTATTTACTATAAGAAATAGTGTGAATACTGCAAAGGCTGACTGCAAATACATAGTTGGCTATGTAAGGCAACTGGCAAGTGTTTTGGTGCCAGTATACTATACTGTGCCAGATTCTAATCTCATTTACACTAGTGTTAAATCTAGAGTAGCTACTCTAACTTCCTTAGAGTTTCTCTGGATTTACACCAGTGGAACTAAGATCAGAATTTTTCACGCCCTCAGTAATGTAGTTATACCGAAGTAAGTGTGTTCTTGCAGAAATATACATACCTACTCAGGTACTGAAGCCTGGCTGTTATATTATGGCATATGCTACATTGTACCTCTTTTAGAGCCCAATCCTGTAAACAGTTACAACCAAATGTATCTTTAATCCTGTACATAATCCTATTGATTTCAAATGTAGGAGAGGGTATTATCACTGTATATAGCATTAGTGAGACCACTACTGGAATAGTGTGTCCAATTCTGCTGTTCAGACTTGAAAAAAGCTGTGAGAAATTGGAAAGGATTCCAAAGATAGCTATGAAAATGGATTGAAGTCTGGAAAACTTCCTTATAGTGAGAGACTAAAGAAACTCAATCTGTTTAGTTTATCCAAGAGAAGGTTAAGAGGTGACTTTGTTATAGTCTGTAAGTAATTACATGGGGAAACAAATTTCTGATGGCTGAGGGCTATTTAATTTAACAGACAAAGGAATAACAGGAACCAATTGCAGGAAGCGGAAGATAGAGGAAAACTAGAAATAAGGCACACATTTTTAACTGTCAGGTTAGTTAGCCATTGGAACAACTTACCTAGGGACGTGGAGAATTCTCCATCACTTGAAATCTTCAAATGAAGAATGGCTATCTTCTAAAAGCCCAACCAGAACCATGGGCATGGTGCAGGACTCGGTGAAATTCTATGATGTGGGTTATGCAGAAGCTCAGACTAAGTGATCATAATGGTCCTTTCTGGCCTTAAAACCTATTAATCAATTACTCAGCAAAGATATACATAATAGCAACCGTTTCTAGGTTATCATTAAGTTGGCTCAAAGAAAGAGAAAAACAAGCAGAGGAAGTGCCCTTCTCAGTGGTGTACCACACATGCCACATAAATCCAAAGATCATGATTATGACCAGTATTTAAAAAAATCCCTCTTTTTTGGCGTGAGAGTTTTCTGAAACTAATTATGAAATCCTTAATATTAAATATTCAGGAACATTTATTTTTGAATACTTTTGGTTTAATTCAGATTCTTTGAAATTTTAATATCTTGCTTTAATATTTAATGTCAGCCTTGACATGCATATAGAAATGCAAAAGCTATTCTTTGAACAAAACAAATCACAGAGGTAGGTTCCTATAAAGAAGAGACTTCTTTTTCCCCCCTCCCCCATTCTGAAATGATTAGTAGACATGTGCAGGTCTTTTGATGTTTTTTTCTCCTAAGGATGTTTAAAGGTATAGGTCATAGCAATAATTTCAAGTAACCCCATTCTGTCTGCTCTGTAATGTATCTATGCTGCAGTTCCAGGAATATATTGTAGTCTCATATCCTCAGGTATGCCAAATGATTTTCTCTCTATAAGCTAATCTCTTTTTCCCCTAATTAACAAAGAATATGATCTTTTAAAAATTGGCTGATTCTATTTTGGAACTTGTGAATCATTCTCATCTATCAAGTTATACCTGAACTGCATTTTTCAATTAGGTCTGATACTTCAAGAGACACTTACGGTATATTCTTAAGGGCTACACAGAATACAAAAGACATATAGCTCCAGACAGTAAATTAAATGGAAAGGTAAATTATCCAGAGTCTTTGTGGAGAAAGAGCAAACACATTACCCTTGTGCCTTTTGTTTACTGATCTGATGCCAAACAGGTTACTATTGTGAAACATTACCTAGTTAGCAAGCTGCAGTGAGAGCGCGTAGGGAACCTGCGGAGGATAAAGTCTGCATTAGTATTCACTTGGCACCGAAAAGATGCCATGCGTATCTGTTCATTTATAACATTAATTACATATAATAATTCTAGGTTTTAGTTAAAACAACCCTTCATATATATAATGTACTGTGAGATTGCTCGGTTCATGTGTCAGCCCTAATTAAAACCTCTCTTAGCATTTGTTAAAATCTGGCTCAACTGTTTAACATCTTTTACAGCATGGTACCTTCAAATGAAAAATACCATGCACTCTTTTATTTTTTCCTTTTTGCAGTTTCAGTTGTCTAATTAATGGGACCATTAATTTGTGAGCAGCATTCAAACTGAAATGAGTAATACAGGCTTTGTTGAATTTTCTAAGGCTCTACATTAGAGTCAAGATCCATAAGAAGCACTTAGAAAAAAATCATAAATTGACTTTCCTTGTACTTAACAGGTATAGGCAATACTGTAGTTACATGAAAACTGAATGTACCTTGGGAAAAAGCGTGCTTTTTAAGGATACAGTGTGAAACTGACATAGATCCTCTAGAGGATTTTGCATTCTGTCTTATTCAGAAAGCTAAAGGTGAATGAGCCAAATCGCTAAATGCTAAGTGTGAAAGGGGAAGAAAATGTGAGTGAAAATGCAAATTAGCAGGAAGATTATTAATACAAAGACTCTTTGGCCAGGACATCGTGATATAACGAGGCTGATTTGGAAAAACGACCTCCAGTTTTGCATCTGCAATTTCGCATGTACACATAACCTTGGTGCATCTTTATGGACACATTTTATGCACTTAGATGAATGGCTGCTTAGCTTTCACTGCCAATCAAGTGTTTACATTTTGAAAGAGCAGATACTGCAAGCCTTATTCACAGTGAGTAGTAACTTACACACATATTCTCACTGAGTTCTGCTGGACTCCCTTTGTGAGTAAGTATAACTTGGCATGAATAAGGATTGCAGAATTAGGATGCAAGCAGCATATAGTTTATGCCAGCAGCAGAGGATGAGGTGTGTATAGCTTTTTATACACACCCCCACACACTGCAGTAGCATATTATACATATAGTAGTTCAGCAAGAGTGGTTTTGGAGCTACTGCTACTACTGAGAACCAATGGTGAGGAGCCACTGCAGGATATCTGCTATCTGGCTCAGCGGGAGTATTCAGGAGGTGAGCGCTTTCAGTCTTTTGAGGGGAAGCTACAATTTATGTTGCACTGGAACTATAGATGAACCTGAGCAGCGGCATTCAGATCCTGATCCAAGATTTCCTCCAGTTCAAGGGTGTTCAGATTCTATGTTCTGATTTGGGCCTAGTATAGAGACTGGCTGGACCCATGAAGTTTGGAGATGGAAGATTTGGTGGTTTGAGATCCACTCTCTCAGTTCAGCTACAACTCTAACTGAAACATGCTCTTGCAACTTGCACCACAGCTTTCAGAGATAGAAGAGATTTTGGATTCCTAGTCATAAAACGTATGCTATAAACCAGGGGTAGGCAACCTATGGCACGGGTGCCGAAGGTGGCACGCAAGCTGATTTTCTGTGGCACTCACACTGTCTGGGTCCTGGCCACCGGTCTGGGGGAGCTCTGCATTTTAATTTAATTTTAAATGAAACTTCTTAAATATTTTAAAACTGTATTTACTTTACATACAACAATAGTTTAGTTATATATTATAGACTTATAGAAAGACACCTTCTAAAAACATTAAAATGTATTACTGGCACGCAAAACCAAAAATCAGAGTGAATAAATGAAGACTCAGCAGACCACTTCTGAAAGGTTGCCGACCCCTGCTATAAACCAAGCTGGATACTAGGACACAGGAATATCCTGGGGGAAGGGGAGGTTCCCCCTGTGAATAGGTGAAAAGAACTAGCTGGGGGCCCAGACAAACTCCTCAATCGTTCTACAGAGTCTGAGCTTTGATTTTCAAAAGAATGTAGGTCTCTAGGTGTTACATTCTCAAAGAAAGTCTTTGAAACTAAAACATAAAAAAAGTGCAACTGACGTGCAGAAGTCTGCCTGAGCTTGAAACAACAGTTTTGAGGACTGGACTGCCATATTCATTTCAATAGGTACTATCTAAGACACCAGTGATGTTACTTTCAATGTCAACATGGTTAGCTATCTCACTGCTGATCAAAGCATTTAAGAAAGAAGAGGAAGCATCAGATTCTGAATAATTGCACCAGTGTTTCCCAAATAAAAAGCATATTTGTGTAGGTGGGACACAAATGACTAGCCAGGTTGTGTGTGTGTGTAAGTTAAGAGGTGTTGGCTGTAACAAGCATGTTGTGGGGTTGCAGTGGAGCAAGAGAAGGAGGGGATCAGTTGGGAAAGATAGTTATCTAGGATAAGACTACCATGAGATCTTACTGTCTTGGGCCATATTCCACCCTTACTTTTGCATAAGCAATTTGCCCTGAGACCAATCTGAGAGCAGAATTTGTCCCTTGGGGAGGTTAAATCTATCTGAAAGTGGGTCTGGGTGGGTGTGGAATAATTCAGGGCTTCAGGTGATCTCAAAAATGCCAAGATTGTCATGACCAGATGATGGAAATTCATTAGCTCCTAACTTGGAAGTGCATAGCCATGATTCTCTTTACCGCAAGACCTCTGTCTGTCTGCAAAGGAACAGGAGAAGATGTAGGATGGACATTATGGAAGATACACTCTGCTTGCTTGTTTTCCTGTTTTCCCTAATCTAAAACAATCCCTCTAAATTATACATAGTCTGGAAAACAAAACCATATTTCAGGGCTGAGAGAGCTTATTTAAATATATTTAGGGATGGAATAGCTAATTTACCCTTATTAAGAAGGTACTGCAGCATTCTACAGTAACGATTCAAAACCACTACAGTTTACAGTAGTGATACTGTTTGTGGCTATTTTCATTTTTAATATTATTATATATTACTATTTTTAACAGCAAATAAATGTAGACCTGGGACAGCTTGTTTAAGTATATTTGCATGTATTATTTATATATGTGTCATAACATCCTGGGCAGGGAAGGACTTTTTTAATACTAGAGAGCAGTTGCAAAAAGGATAACAAGGTGAAATAAATTTTCAAGTGACAGTGGTGCATGACTAGAGGAGCCCCAGGAGGGGCCACCCAGGATGGGCCCAGAGCAGTCATATGGTAGTCTGATGTGCAAATGGAACAAGTATTGCCAGAGTGAAGAGTTCAAGAATCAGGAGACAAACCAAAGAAACCCCGAGACTTACTTCCAGTCTGAAATGCCACATAAAATGCATTCCCAGGGTATACACCTCAGTACCCCACACCACTGCAAGTGACATCATGTCCTGAAAAGAACAGGAAACACACAGGAAAAACCTGGAGTGGGGCTGAGCGATGCTGCACCAGAGCTGGCCTTAGCAGCCCCTCTCACTAGTAGGCAACAGCCTTTCCCCCTGAGCTCTCTTATTTGGGGATGGGCGGGAGGAGGCGGGGGGTCGCTAAGCTTGTGCCACTGGCTGGCCCAGCCTAGTTTGAGGCTTGGGTATTTTCCAGTCTCATATTTGGTCCCTGGTCATAGACTAAAATGAACATGTTTCAGTCCAAACAAGTGTTGCAAAAAGATTTTTTTGTGCAGAAAAATTCCGCGTGTCACCTTTACTTACAGTGAGTGGATCTTACTTGCGTAGCCTCACTGAAAACAACAGGGCTTCTCATGGAGCTAGGTACAGCTCAGATGAAGTAAGGAGATCAGAATTGAGCCCTTAGACCCACTAACAGCAATCTCAGTAAGACTTCTCTCAACATCAAAAAAAAAATATGCTCATTTTACTCATCACAAATAGAATGTAAAACAGATTAAATAAACATGCTTTATATTTGTCATCACGTTAAATCAAGTGTGAATTCCAGACAGAAAGCTGAGTCTGGAATTATTTAGATAATTTGTAGAGTAGTAAAATGATAATTACACACAAATTCCATTTCTCACTGACACAAGGTTTGGTTTTTGCATTAGTCTATGCATCCCTCCCTCTTAAGAGAAGCAAGTCCCTGTTTATTCCTTCTAAACATTCTGCCCTTAGAATCTGGTTCAAGGACAGTGAAGATCAGAGACTGCTAACTCTGTACGAGAGAAATGGACCTGAAAACAGTGCAAGGGCCCTTGTTTAAACTGGCTTTAAGCAGGGGAGTCTCTCCTTGGGCTGGGAGTTAAGACGGAATTCTCCACCCCTTGTGCCAGGATCCAGGAGTTCTAGTGCAGCTGCTAACAGAACCTCTGGGCTATAGGAGCTGCTGCTGTACCTCCCTCCGGTTAGTGATCCTCTGGCTGCAGCCAGTGCTGTGTGTAGTGCAAAGGATAAAGCATTTCCCTGGCCTATTTGCTGCCTGCTCTGTGCAATGGAATTGTGGTTATGCGTTTCAGTTTAGGGCCTTCTGCATATGTCGGAAGGCGTTTTGCCCCCAAAACAATACATGTAAGTTGTTAGAACATTCAAAACTTTTCATTAGTCATATGGTCTGTTAACAGTGTGACTATTACATCTAAACAAGTGTCATTAAGTTAAGACAAGTGAATTATTAAACTGTTGATTACATGGCCTATAGTAATAGCCTAGCACAACTAACTTTTGCAATGCTATTTGGGAATCGCATAGTGGTGGTCTTATTTGTGTGTGTGAGGATGAAAGAAGGAAAGGAGAAGAGAGGTTTTTCTCTTTCTAAATACAGTGACTTAGTTTCCTGTCCTCACTGGTTATGACAGAGGTTATGCCATCGCAGTGGGTATTTTCCCAGAAATGGCTTGGGGTAACAGTTATACATTTCACAGCAGTGCTGAAGTAGTTTCTTTTCACCACTCTCAGCTAGACAGGGAAACAAAAGAACAATTGCAGTTTTTAATTGCAAGCCACCTGAAAAATAAATACAGGTTTAAAGATTTAAAAGGAAAATCCAGTATACCCAGGGGCGGCTCTAGGAATTCCGCCGCGGCGCGCTCTGGCGGTCGCCGGTCCCGCGGCTCCGGGGGACCTCTTGCAGACGTGCCTGCGGATGCTCCACCGGAGCTGCGGGACCAGCGGACCCTCCGCAGGCATTTCTGCGGGAGGTCCACCGGAGCTCCAGGACCAGCGGACCCTCCGCAGTCATGCCTGCGGGAGGTCCGCCGGAGCCGCCTGCCGCCCTTCCGGCAAAATGCCGCCCCAAGCACGTGCTTGGTGCGCTGGGGTCTGGAGCCGGACCTGAGTATACCCCTTTCCTTGGAAGGAAAATAAAGAAAATGGCAGGGAAAGTTTGCACTAGGACTCAGACTGTTTCTGTTAAACTGCAAAAGAACCAAAACCAGGTGTCACAATGGATAAACACACCTGCCTTTCATCTCTGGCGTTCTGGGTGTCAATTCCTTTTCAATCACAAATACAAATGAGTTTGGTCATTTCACCCTAGTTCCTCTATGGTGGAGTATGGTCCATGACATTTAGTATGATTGTCTAGACAGGAGAGGCCCAAATAAATAACAGAGAGGTCTGGGGACCAGGCTAGGACTGAAGTGTATTAGCAGTGCTATGTAGGGAAGGTTGTACAATGCCTGCCTATACTATGCCTAAACGCTAGTTGGTGGCTTTAGTCACTTTCATGGTATCCATATTCAACTACAAAAGAAAAAAAAAGTGCATTTGTCTAATGGAAAAATCATCTCCGTGCTTTCCTATACCACATGATTCTAGGGCCTAATCCTCCTTTCACGGATGCCAATGTAAGTCTTCCCATTGGGTCTAGTCCCTAAAGATTAGATGACAGCATAGGAACAGGTACCTTTTTCAAAAAAATATATGATCAGTGATCTTTACATTTTAAAATTATTTCTTTAAGTATTTTGGGGTATAATTCTCAACCCTCTCAATCTGTGCATTAACCTTTCCCAGAGTGTTTAATTCTGTACTCAGATATAAGGTCAAAGCCCTTAGCTGAACTTTTTATTTCAGAAGAACTGAGTATCTTGTCTGCAAACTTATTGAGAGAAAAATCTTGAAGGGAGAAGTGCTCATCAGTGCCTCTTGACTAACATTACTAACAATCTCAATTTAAAAGGAGCGGATGTTAAATCTGATGTAGCTCACAACTGTTCTAAGAAGCTGAGTTACTAAGGGTAATTAACTTTTGAAATTAATTTTTAATATGTACCCTTTTACATTATAGTCACATGCAAGATGGTGTTTAACACAGTGACATAAAGAGCTCAGAACACACTTATGAAAACTACAATGTCAAAAATAACTATACTGGAAATGCTCTGGAACTGGTCCACTAAGTAAATCATCTACAGGGAAGGCAAACCTGTAATCAAATATCTCCACCATGTTGTATGAATATAAATAACATAACAGATAGTATTTTAACTCCGTATCTCTTACTGAAAGCACAATCAACATTCATGTATACAGCTTGGGGAGGAAAATTTTGTTGAGTCAGATAAACAATACAACTCCTTCAAATTATTTTAAGTGAAAATCCAATCCCATAATCCATTTATAGGAAATGCCTACATGGTTTTTCCCTCTCCAAAAAGTATGGGTCTTGAAGCAGCAAAGGTAACAAGTTAAATGTAAATGCTGAACTATCATTCTGTATTTCTATCTTTTAAAATTTAAAACCTGTAAAAAGGTGTGGATGTATTACTGACTAGATGAAGATAGCTCTCATCTAGGGATTACAAAGCATCTGTGTTGAGATAATCCAAGTAGGTTTGGTTAAAGATTCTATGCCCATCAAGTTCAATACCAGTTTCTTGTCTCTTTAGTAGTCTATTCCTCCTATCAATTTATCAGATTTGTCTTAGAGGCAAAAGGCTGAGTTCAGCAGATTCAGCCACCCCCACCCATGGGCCCACAAGTGGCTAGTATTGTCTGAAAAATGAGTGATGGTGGTGAAGAAGAGGGCAGAGCCAAGGGATGTGCTGACTCATGCATACCCCCTGCAGCCTCCACTGGCTGAGTCCTTAGCAGAAATCAAAGTTGCCCTTTGTGGATGGAAACCTAGAGAGCAGACAGGGTGCAATGCCTCCACCTGCCCTGTCTCGGCGAAACCTCCCTAGTGTGCAGCAGGCCAGACACTAATTTTATACCTCCTGGCACATGCAAGAGCGAATGCAGTTCAAAGTTGTTTATTGTTGAGGTTTACTATAGAAATTTAAGGCCAGATCTTCAACTCGTGTAAATTAACATAGCTGACAGCTGAGGATCTGGCCCCTTATGTCTACTAATCCATGATACAGTAGCTGCCCATAAAAACATTCCAATTTTGTCACTGATAGTTAGATAATGCTACTTGTTGCATTTGCTATGCTTAGTATAGTGAATTCTTAGGGAATATTGCAAATATTACACTAACCGTATTCAGTTAGTAAGGTAAAATTGCTAAGTTTTTAAAAACAGGAATGAGATCTGGTAACACAGAGTGATATGAATCAGCTATCCTAAAAAATGTATTTTTACTAAATCAAACAAAATCTCTACACTTTTTTTACAGTAAGGAAGGGTAAACTGATATGGATGAAATTATAAATGACTCAAACTGAATATCAAATTTTGAAAAAAATCTAGTTAACTTAATATTTCCCCATTTAGTTTAATTTTCACCTGGCTTTGCTCTTCCTGCGTCTTACAAGACCTGAAATGCCAAAATACTATGAGAAAAGCTGCTTGCTCAGAGTAGAACTATGAAGTATCAAAAATTGTGCCTGATAACCTATTTTGTGCAGTATTTTCAGCCTATTTGTGCATATATAATAGATAAGATTATTTTGGATGATTACGCAAATCAACCCCCTGAACCTTTTGAGGTTAACCCATCCCCAATTAATAACTTTAATTCTAGTCACTTTGTGGGGCGCAGACTACATAAGAATAATATGCACTTCTATAGCATCTTTCATCCCAGGACCTCAAAGGACTTTCCAGACATTAAGGACTTGAGACTGAAAGGTACTGAGCTCTCACTGATTTTCACTGCCAATTGTGGGTCCACAGCACATCTTAGGAGCAGCTCCTCTTTAATTAGGTCTCACAATGAATCTGGGAGGGAAGTATTCTTATAGCTTAGAATGGAACCCAGGAGGGTCTGAGCTCCCAGTCTCCTGCTCTAGTCTGGAGAGATTGTCTTGCACCCCACTGTACTATCTCTTAACAACAACAATTCAGACCCTAGAAGCTTACCTTAGCAGCTTTGTAATCAAACTAATGTGTAAACCCCGCCCCCATATGACTTGAATAAAGAACTGCAACAGAGCAGCTTGCTACTTGTTGATTTGCAACAAAAAATATTCTGGGCACAACTTGCAAACTTGGGTGCCTAATGTTAAAAATCTAAGTCCATATGTAGGTCTCTGAACACACTACCTGATAATCAGAGCTGCTGAGCACTCAACATTCTTGCTGTTTTCAAAATCAATTGAGAGCACACAGCACCTCAGGAAAAAAAATCAGAATATTTGTATTCAGGTGCCTAATTTTCAATACCCGACTTTGGAAATGGTGGCACATATTTTTCACCTCTAATAGTGCCACCTGACAGCTATTATATTGTAGGCCAAACCCTCCTCACATGAATGGAACCAGATTCATTGAGGTCAGTCAGGACCCAATCACGCTCCCATTAAAATCAATGCCAAACGTGCATTGACTTCAATGGGAGCAGGAGCAGGCCATGAGTGAGTCAGGTGAACTGTATTTGGCTCTCTACGTATGTTGTCACCATTAGAATTGGTCAGAAAACAAAGGGAGGGAATTGTGAAAAATGTCAGTTCTAATTTTTTACCAAAATTGTGCCTTCATTAACATTTTCCAACCTGCTTTAGTCACCACAAAGACCTGAATACTTGTAACAACAACACAACACTGATTTACAGCTAAACAACACTTTATGGATAAAACAGCTTCTCTGGGATTCTCCTGTTTTCATGCCTACAGGATGGTTTCATTACATCTTAAAAATAATAATCAAGCTTTTTGCTCACCTGTGGTTTAAGCATGTCTGCTTGATTAACTGTGGCATAAGATACTATTTATGGAAATGTCTTAGAATAAAACTTCAGAAGAATGTGTCAACTATGCCGTGTAATTTTTTGTTATTATTTTAAATTATCCTGAACTCCACATGGCTGGCTTGCAAGCTTATTTTCCAGATCACTGAAAGCAATGAGAGAATTTTTGACAGACACCAGCTAAAGCAGCTTAAAATCAAAGGCATCACTTTCTAAAGGAGTATCTATAGAAGAGCCATTGACCACATTTTTCTTAGGTCACTGCTCAAGTGTGTTTTAGGCAGGATGTCAGGTCACAGAACTAGCA
Organism: Mauremys mutica; assembly: GCF_020497125.1. Classification (NCBI taxonomy): domain Eukaryota; kingdom Metazoa; phylum Chordata; order Testudines; family Geoemydidae; genus Mauremys; species Mauremys mutica. Next base: position 21,267,188 of record NC_059079.1, read on the forward strand.
TAATCCAGTTTATTTTTCTATTCCAACTGAGCAAATGGGTAAAAAGACCCAACAGAGTTATACAGTGTGGTTAAAGGCAATTTAAACATGTTCAAATGCAATTTACATTCTTTAATTTTTAACACATTAGCTTCATTTATAGGCAGAATATTTTGGAAAACAAGCCCCGTTGCTTTACTGTACTAAACTCATAGTCTCTTCAGTTTTAAAGACATTTCCAGTTGATGGGGGGAAGGGAATGTTCAGTGGCTTACCCTAAAGATAACTTTTTTCTAAACTTAAAAAGGTCAAAATTAATGAAGGGAATAGTGAATTCAAAGTTCCATAGTGGAACATCCCAGTGCTTTTAGCAAATCACTTGAAATGAGGGAGGAAAACCAGTCCTTTTAACATTTTACAGCTTTTGTAGCCTAATGAACCATGCTACCTCCTGTAGTTTCTATCAAGTTGGAATTTTTACAAGAAACTGTCTCATTAGCATTAAGTGGAGGCAGACTAGCCAACTTTTACCGTAGCTTCCCGGAATGTTTTACCTCTCTCATTTGTATTTAGCTGATGAAGTATCGCCACCTCAAGTGATACCTCAAAAATGTTAAGCACATCTAAATGACTAGTATCTTGGAAATTAAATTATTTTTCCTGAAGATTTTATACTGGGGGAGGAGGGGCAAGACATAATCACAAAACTGGAAAAGGGATCGGTCCCTCTCTTTCCACAATTGGAAATATATAAAAAGGCAAAATCGGTGTTATCTTAAGTCCCTACAGTTTATTCTCACTTGAGAGTCACATTTAAGTAGATGCCTTTAAGGTTAATGGGAGCTGTGCACTTATGACTGTAATGGGTTTGTTAAGTGGGACGCTTATGTTATTGTACGTATTTCACATCTTATAATGTGTAAATTGTGTTTTGCTTTTGGTTGGAAATTAATAAAGAGGATAGATGTTCATTAGGGAAAAACAGACTGCTTAGCCCTCTGGACACTGAATATAATGTATACATCATTACAGGCATTTATTTAGCTGGCAGGCTGCAAAAAGGCAGTGACGAGATAATGAATATTCACATATTTAAAACATTTCGGGGGAGGTTCTTGTGGCCTTATTGGAATTAACTTTACAATACTGTCTTCTTTCCTGTCTTTACATTCTCTGTTTTGCCACAGAAATGTAATCTATTTGACTTCGTCTGCTTTCAGTTTTACCAGGTTTCATAGTTCCCAAAGAAGGTGAATAAAAAAAAATATGAATAGCTGAACATTGATTGCAAGTAGAATTACAGTCTCTATATTATTTATCATTTTTGTTTACATTTCTATTTAAAGTTCTTCAAGATTAAGGGCCAAATTCTCTGTTTGGGCGGAACTGTGCTCAGAGCAAGATCAAAGTGAAAGGCGACCTTATGTCACCCTTACATTTACCCAACAATGGAGATGGTTCCTGGCATAACTTAGAGCAATCCCCAAGAGGCCATTCCAGCAGCCAAGGATAGTTGGGGTATCAGAATGCTCCTGTGCCAGGGATGGGATAATGAATGGTGCAGAGCTGCTCAAAATTATTCTACATCCCTCAGCAATTCCCCTTCCAATGGGAATCCTCAAAGGGCGGATCCAACAGCTTTATGGTTTCTTTGTGCTATTGGAGAGGTATAAAATAGTCATAGGATGGCTGAGAATCTGGCCTCAAATCTTGTTTTAAAATATAGATTTATATGTGGTCCAATCGAAACATGGGAGAGCTGAGCTTCTAATATATTTTAAAATCTAACTTAGGGCATCCTGAGTTTAGTTGTGATTCATCTCTGGTTTATCGGAAGTGTAAAATGAATATGTTGATATCTAAATTTTAGAGCAGAAGTTCATAAAGTAGAGAAGCCTAAAAACTCTAGAAATTAGGCATACGGTTAACAGAAAGTAGATGTGTTAGGGTAAGAACAAATATGCAAATAGTAATTAGTGCTCAGCGGTGATGGTGACTTGGGGAAATGTGACATAAATTTTGGCAGCAGATCTCAAGTAGATCCATTCAGAAGAAAAGTTGTGCTGTGCAGAGGGCAAAACCTACATAAACTAAAAAGCTTGGGGATAGTTATGTGGCTTGGAGGTGGGAACATTTCCACAACTCTCCACCAGCAATAATCCATCTATCCACCTCTAGCTAGGGCACACAATCTCAGGAAATTACAACCATCCTAGAGCACGGTGCAGCCTCACAAAAGACTGAGAGAAGCCAACTCTGGCCTAAGAACCATTTTTTTGAATCATAAAAATATTTCTCTTTGCAACATGAGCCATATCTCCCCCCCTACCCCAGATTCTGTTGAGGTGTAGTTTGGGATGTCCTGTCATCCCTCCATCCCAGGCACTATTTTATAATTGGGGAAAGGAGTAATCTGTAGGCAATGTGCTCACTCCTGTTGTCAGAATTCAGTCCTGCTGATACTGTCATCAGACCACACTTCCTCTCCACAGATCTTCCCCAGCAGGCTCAATGTCCATCAACAAAGGGAATGTCCACCTGATATAAGGGCATCTGAGGATGCACTGAGCATGCTCAGTACATTTTCAGCCCCTCTGAATGCCACATGAATGGAGATAGATGGGCTACGTCAGCTGATTGGATATTACCTCACCTAGCATCATGAGGCTGTTACCTGGGAGAGAGTTCTCCCTCAGAACAGAAAGCAGCTTTAATGAGGCATGTAGAGCTTCTTTAGGTCAGCAGCTAAGCTAGTGCTTTTTGCTGCCTAGGCCTTTAGGAAATGTGGTACTGTATTTAACACTGTGCCCTATTCTGAGATTGTTATAATATCTACAGTAGGCTCAATACTAGGTACAACAATATGATGAGTTAGTCAGTTCTCTAAGGGTTTCAGGACAAACTGTTTTCTAAAGCTTAAATTCTGCTCTCACATATTCATGCACTTAGGCCAGTGCAAGCTGCATGTGGCCCTAAGGATTTTAGAAAGCCACTGTCAATGATGGTACAATGCTGTGAATGAGTGAAGGCTTCCAGAAGCTGGGAAGTAGGGCCAGCTGGGACTTCTGCAAGCAGTAAGTATAGTCCTGCCTTATCTCCTTACAGCCAGACACCTTCCTTACGCCTGGCTGCACTCCTGATATGACTATCTTTCCTTACAATTGCCAGAAACTCCTGGAATAATTTGTGTCCCCAGCTATTTTTTCTTGACCCAACTCTCAGGCCAGCAATCAGAAGGAAGTGATCAGTGTGTATCTGAGAGAGTAGGGGATGGAGCTGAGCAAGAAGGCAGAAAGAGAATAGGATGTACTCTACCCTAGAAGGCTTGGGAGGTGGAAGAAATGTTACTGTGTTGGGGAAGAACAGGGAAATAGGGCCAGCTGGAGGGGGCTCCTGTGAGAGGGATAGAGAGAAGAAAAATTCAAAATGAGCATACCTATAAAAATCTTTACATATGCCCTTGCATTAACGTATCCTACCACCCTATTCACAGCATTTCCTTTAGTAAGTATGGGGAATTCTGTAATATTTACTTGCAAACAGAAAAGTTTCAGTGGCAACCACCAAACTCCTTGTCATTTTCTCAGTTCAAAAATTGCTGAGAGCAAGTTTATTTGTCTGCAATTCAGAAGGTCAGAGTGTCAGGATAGAGTTTTATCCTAACTTTTCCTTCCCTCACATATGTTAGTTTGTGCAAGAACTTTAAAATTATTTAATACTTTTTAAAAAGAACTGAGCATGTTTTTTTTTAAGAAACAAAATCTTCCATGGCAGATTGTGAAATATGGATTATTTACCTCCAAACTGGAAGAGCAAGATCCAATCTTAGAAGTAAATGCATATTTAGGCTTTAAGGCATATTGATTTTCCAGGTAAATACATATTTTGGTATACACACTCTTTAATACACAGTTATGTGGGGTAAGCAGATATTTTGGTAGGCATAACGTTTACCATTATTTTGCTAGAGTGCTAACTCTGAAAATGTGCAAAAGAGCAGCTTTCACTGGTAATGTCTTCAATACTCCTGTCTCTTAGAAACAGCAGATTTTCTAAATATATATAGAAAAGTTAAAAAAGCTGTCTAGTTATGAAGAATACATTTTCCTGCCAAGTTATAAACCCTTGAGAAACTGTGTTTGTATTAGAAATTCTGAGACATCCTTAAATTCAATATTAGTAAAGAATCACGATCAGCAACACTATAATTACAGCACCATTGCCCATATTTGTCATCAATGCAATGGTAGTTAATAGACCTGAGTTATTGCACATTCAGGAACTTATGGAATTACAGACTTTAGTAATTCAAGTGCGGGACAACAGTTTTAGCATAAGAAATGTTGTACTGCTTGGAGCAAATCCATTTATTTTCTATATTTTTTCATGCTGGGATAAATATAATAATAATTGATTTAAAAATCTGAACAGTAAGTGGTAATTGGATGAGCATAGAATATATCATGCAAGTATCAGCTAGAAAGCAAGTATATGCCAGAGATTAAAAGATCAATTTTGTAAAATGCTACTGTATTTAATTTGCAACAGTCCGCACAGTCCATGTTGAAAGAATGTCCCAATAAGTCCCAAAATGTAAAATTATCAGGTTACCACATGGAACAGATTAACCTAAGACGCAAGTAACTTTATTTGACCAATATTGAGTTGGACCCCAACCCTGCAAAAACTTAGGAATGTGCTTAATTTCATGTACTGCGAGTAGTTTCTTTAGGACTACTCAGTGCATGAAGTTAAGCATATGCATAACCCTTTGCACAACTGGAACCTTAGATGGTCAGATATTCATAAACACCCTGTGAGAGACCAATCCTACAAACATTTAGTGACCGACACAGTGTTAATGTGAGTGGCCCCAGTACTTATGCGCAGGGTTGGTCTCTTAAATTTGCACACACAAACTATCACTTTTGAACATGCAGAGCCGATAGATACCTAGTTTGCAGAAGCAAATGTTGTGCCCACAAATGTGGATTTTTGCATGCTACAAACTGTCTCACAAAAATTGCAAGTGCAAATTCAGAGGCTAGGTTGAAAATTTGGCCTATGTTTTCCAGTGGCTTTATTGGCAAGAATATTCTCATGATGCAAAAAAGTAAATACTTCATTTTTTCATATTTAATAAAAATGTTTCCATACTCTATTCTGCTGCCAGAATCCTCACATTCCATGTGTCAGTAATCACGAAAAAAAACAATTAGCCTAAATATAGAATTTGGTCCAGCTACAGTATAGAAACAATTCCTAATTCATGTGAGAAAAGGCATCTGAGTTATACATCTCCTTGAGCTGTTTCTTTCTTCATAAAACTGTACTCACATGTAATACTTTCTGCAGCACCATTTTTTCTATTGAATGGATTCTAGAGCTTAGCACTTTAAAGCTGCAATACAAGAGTGATCAGAATGTCAGGATAGTGTACAAGATGGTTCGTACTGTTTTATACACTGCTTCCTCAACTAATAAAATGTCATCATGTTATTCAAGGTTTTAAAAAAATGCCATATTTATGAAAACAGAACCTGCTTAACGCACAAATTGGAGAAGAACAGAAATATTCTAAGCTATTACTGAACACAAACTGCGTGATTCAATACATTTTATTGCCCTATTATGGAGTCAGTGTATTCTTTTTATACTCCTTATCTAAGCGTCATTTAGTAATTACAACATATTTGCTGCATACTTTGTTTATATATTAGTAATGGGGCAGTTGATCAAGGTACTAAAGAAATTCATAATTTGAATTTTAAAAAATAGGATATTTGCAAAATGAACTTGAAAGTGCTGAATATGTACAGTACCCAGCTAGCTAGTTACGGAGCTTAACACAGTACAAAAATGACTGAGTAGGCGTGTGTCTGAGCGAAATTTTTGTGGCAGTGATACTAAAAAAGTAGCCAAAATAGCAACATGGTGTTCAGTGACAATCTTCTTTTGATATAAATAACTCCAACTTTCACATGGCAACAGTCTTTTTATTATTTACTGTGGTTTTATATGTTGAACAAGTGACTGGATAATTTTATATTGTAATTAATGTTTTAATTAGAAATTCTTATCACCAGTGTCTCTTCTATATGGGCCCAATCCAATTCCATTGAAGCCGGTGTGTATCTTTGTACTGACTACAATGGGTGATGGCCTGGACCATATATGGTCAACTTTCATAATGAGTCAAATTTTTAAAGGGACCTTGCTTCAGCCTCCAGTTTTGCAAGTGCAACTTAGTGCTCACAATTAATTTACAGCATGACTGGACAATCATTTGGGAGCAAAATTAGAGGCTGTTTAAAAGAAAAACAACAACTCTATTATATCCACAGAAATAAAATATGCTATTTTAGGATCCAATCAGTTACTCAGGAAAAACTTCTCTTGAACTCAATGCAATATGTGGGGACTGCAAGAGTCATTTATGAAAGGTGAAATTAATTGTTATGGTAAGATATTCATACATCTTAGCAGTGCTTTAATGAAATTCTGGCAATTAAGATGTAATGTGACGGCATTTGTAAGGTGCACCAAAATATAGTTATTAGAGCCACTTGTTTTAAAATATATCTATATTAAATGTATGTTCAATGCTTCCTATGTTCTTAGCTATCTGAGATTTAAAAACATTTGCAATGAAAGTATCACTGCTAAGTTAGCTGATCAGTACAACTCCAGTGCAAGAACATCAATTCATGTAGTACTGGCCAATAATAAAAAAGGACTGTCACCACCTCACATATACAGTCTTTTAAGAGTTCTGACTTAGAGCAATGAAAGGGAAAAGTGCTACATTCACAAGAAGTCTCTTAAGAGAGTTGTGCTGTATTTTATACCAGGAAAACTTGTTTTACAAACAAAATCTACAAATTAACTACACTAGAGGGAAAAAATAAGGGAAATATACCTGTGCTATTTTTGATTGACTGGTTAAAAAAATACCATATAGTCTAGTTGTTGTGGGCAGAGTTTGGAGCAGTTCCATTACCCCACTGGAGGTGGAAGAGAAGGTATTCTTTTTAGCCAATAGCATCTTTGTCCTCAACTGGAGATTAGGTACGCTTGAATTTACATGTTGTCATTTACCAGTACACATTCCAGAATTGTTGGAGAGGAAGAGAAAAGTAGTATTTTATGGAGGCACACCTATGCTGAATTTACAGGGCGGGGTGGGGAAGCAGAATCGCTTTATGCAGTCATATTACAAGGCTCATTCTTGAAACCTGAATATCATGCTAGAAGAAAATCTAGATATGTGTTATATTTTGAAGAAATGTTTTGAAGGCAATATTATTTGATTTTTTAAAATAAAAATGCTTCTGAATAAATTTGGATAGAATCATATTTAAAGAGGGAACTGAATACTTGTATTGCAGCCTTAAAGAATCACATTTTCACTGCAATATTTTTTTTTGTAAACTACAGTCTGCAACCCAGCAGACCATGACTGAATGCTTTTGAAAACTTGTAGATTACAAACATGAAATCACAATTAATATCCTCTAAAAGTAATTTCAGAGCTTTCACGTCTTAAAAAAGGACAATGTGTACTGCTTCACAAGGTAATGCAGCTAATCAAAAAAAGGAGTAGAATTAAAGTATTTACATAATGAGCAATTCTACAGAAGGCGATCATCCCCATGTAAGCACTGCTGATTATATCCCACGCTGCTTTTAACAAACTCTACCAGATTGGCTCCAGTCATCAGCATTTTCAGAGAATCCTTAAAAGCCTTTCATGGTTCTTTATATTTATTGTAGAATGATGTTCTTCAGGTAGAATATGCTGGTGAAAGGGGATAGTGTCAACACAAGGTACCAGCAGGAGAACAGAACTTCAGCACCACCGGTAATTCCATACTGGGCTGTACTTGGAGCTGGAAAGAAAAGAATAAATGTTAAGTAAATATTTCTATTCCCCATCCCCAATTCTTTTATTTTACAGCAATTTGGAAATCTTTGCATTTTTTTTTCTGTCTCAGGAGTGCTCAATATGAAACTAGAAGATAACTGGAAAATGCAGCTGAAAGATAGAAAGACATACTACAAAATAAGACTTATAGTGTCTATTCTTTCATCTTACCTAGAACAATAAATAATTATTACCATTAACATGTTCAAATGTGGATGCCTAAAATTAGGCAATTACATCCCCGCTTAGACACCTGAATCAATGACCTGATGTTCAGATGTGCTAAGCACCAAGGTTCCCATTGAAGTCAATGGAAGTTGCGGGTGCTCAGCACTGCTGAAGATCAGATCATTGGCTCAGACTCATTGACTTGATATGGATTTAGGTACCTAACTTTAGACACCAAAGTTTGACAATTTTGTCTGGCTAAGAGGTCCATGTCTATTTTCACTCTCTTTAAAAAGGGTTCTGTTTTACCTTTTCTTAATGCAAACATATATTGCAATCCCCCGTTTTAACATCTCAGTGAATATTATAGTTATAATAATACATACAAATAGAATAAAGGAATACAATAGTATATTAAAAGGAACAAATAAGATGAAAGTTGAGTTGAGAACCACTGGAAAGTCTGATTTAATAATCAATATGGGCTGAATTCTGCCCTCAGATTTGCACCCACATCTATTACTGAAATCAACTGAAAATGCACTTTTGAATCTCAGTGCAGAATCTGGGCCATTCAATAAGTGCTCATTTTCAAGACTGGGCAAACACTGACAACTCGATTTCTCATAGTTTCAACAGTGCCAAAGTGCAGACCAGAATTTTATGATATGGGCTTTTACTAGCTTCTAACACAATACTGTCTATGATCTTAATTCTGCATTCTGAATGTAACCAGAACTCCCAGTCAAGTCAAAGGCAGTTTTATATGCACAAGCAGTGAAGGACTCAGCCTTTGGACATATCTATAATATGCAAAGCTGAAAAGGAAATTACAGTTTACTAAAAGTCTTATGTTACCTTACATCACATCTTGGTACAGTCTCTGATTCAGGAAAGCTTCCCTAATTAGGACAACTTTTAAGCATGTGAATTTTAAGTCAATGGATCTTAAGCACTTGAATAAAGTTAAACATGCTTAAGTGATGTCCTGAAGTGATGGATTTAAGCATGTTCTTAAATGTTTTCCAGAACCAGAGCCATAATTATTCCCTTATTACCATACACCCATGCTAAATTATCCCTTGTTTCAATCAGATGATATTTCTTTTAAAGGAGAGTAGCAATCTAAGTATGAAATCTTCCATTTTGATATGCCTACGACTAATTATTCTCTTAGATAAAATCCCAGAATCTCAAAATTTTGAAAAAAAAAAAGCAGTGATACTAAGTATTCCTACAGCTGTGCTTGTAGCACTGAAGTGAATTTTCCTCCAGATGTCCACATGCAAATACTCAGGTTTGTTTTCTATTTTTATAAGTACTGTTTATTTTAAACTGAACACAATAAAGTGAAACAAACAAAAAGAATGTGAAACTGTATTAAAACTGAGAAAAGGTCAAGAATATTTGGAGGCAAGGGCCTGATCCTACATTATTAGACACTAAGTGGTCTTACAAATTACTATTATACAAATCAAGGCTCTTTGAGTCCCCTGAGCCTGAATATTCATGTTGTTATTTAATTTTTTTTGTGTTTTTTTTCAAGGTGTGCCCATTTTCACTGACTCAATCTCTCTTTTAACTTATTTACTCCTTATTTATGAAAAAGAGAGTCATTTTCACAGAGGAGAAAGTTAATAACTACTAGTTTACTCAAACATTTCCAGTGCTTTATGTGGGGCAGACAGAAAACTTACATTTTTGGCTTTATGGTCTTAACTATTGCTGGATTCTAAACTCTTTTGTGGCCTCAGGTCCCATGATCTTTAGTTAACATATATGCCTAAATTCTACTCCTTGGCCTAGCAAAAGGGTCTTGGAATCCCAATCCTGGTGTTGCTGGATAGTTATGAGAAAATAAAGAAAAGGTAATATACTCCATTTTAATTTTCTTATGCATAGCTATTTTTTCACATCATTAGAGGTGCATGTTTCATGCTAAGTTTTGGGGAATGTAATGGAGAAGTTACAGTAACAATGTTACAAATCATGAAGTCTCTAAATAGGTTCATGAAAAACATGTTTTATTGCATAATTTGATTATTTATCTACTGTCTGTTCCCCCTCCACTTCCCTTTAACAGTCCTCCTTACGTCCTAGGCTGCTTTCCTCCCACTCCCGCCCCCCACTAACATCTGAGGGTCAGATTCTGATCCTCTTACTCATACAGTAACTCCTCACTTAACGTCCTCCCACTTAACATTGTTTCAAAGTTACCTTGTTTAAAGTTGTGCAATGCTCCCTTATAACGTCGTTTGGCTGCCTGCTCTGTCCATTGCTTGTAAGATTCTATGGAAGAGCAGCGACTTTACAAGGGAGCACTGCACAAGTTTCTCTTCTCTGCCTCCTCCCTGTCCCTCCCAGCGCTTCCCCCACTGCCAAATAGCTGTTTGGCGGCACTTACGACTTTCTGGGAGGGAGAGGGAGGAGTGGGAAAGCGCTGCTTCTCTGCTTCTCCCCCCTCCCTCCCAGAAAGTCCTAAGCGCAAAGGGCTGGGGGGGAGGGGCAGGAGCGGGGAAGCGCCGGGTCACCACTTCTCCTCCTCCCTCCCAGAAAGTCCTAAGCGCTGCCAAACAGCTGTTTAGTGGTGTAACGGGTCGGACTCACCCCCGCGGCGCCTCCTGCTTGTGACTCTGGGAATTAGCTCTTTTCCAGCCCTGGAGCGCCCTCTGCAGGCTGGTGATCCACCTGTCCTCCCTGGACCTCGGTGCCCTTTCACATGGGGTGCTGCCCCTGGCAGTAACCCCTTTCTCTCTGGGTCTCCCCTCCTTGGGGAACCCCCACCCTCTATCCCCACCTTGCCTCAGTATTGGCTACTGCCAGTCATTGTCTAGCCCCACACTCTGGGTCAGACTGCAGTATCAGCCTACTCATCACAGGCAAAGTTGGGTTTGGACCTGGTGCCTTGGCCTACCCCTGGGCTGCCCTGTGCAACCCCCAGTACCTGTTGGCCCTTCGCTAGGGCTAGCCTGGGGCTTTCTAGGCTGGAGCTCCCCAGCTCCTCAGCCTTTCCACAGCCCTGCTTCACTCAGGTATCCAGTCTCAAGCTCCTAAGCAGCCAGGCCCATCTCTCTCTATAGCCAGAGAGAGACTGCCTGGGCTTCTGGCTTCCCTGGCCTTGTTATAAGGCCTGTGGCTCAGTTTGGGGCGTGGCCTCAGCTGCAGCCACTTCCCCAATCAGCCCAGGCTAGAGCAGCAGCTCTCAAGCCCTGCCAGGCCATTTTTAAACCCCTCAGGGCAGGAGCAGAGGTTCATCCTGCCAGAAGTGGCACTTAGGACTTTGGGGGTGGGGAAGGAGCGGGGATGCGGCTGCTCCAGAGAGGAGGTGGAGTGAGGGTGGGAAGAGGTGGGCCTGGAGTGGAGTGGGGACAGGAAGAGGTGGGCCTGAAGCATCCCCCAGCAAAGTCAGCATCTGTTTTTCTCCAGGGAAGCTGCTGCTGCTGCTGCTGCTGTGAAGGTGCTTCCTAGCGTCCTTGCCTGCAGCGGGCTGTGCCTGTGTGGGGCAAGCCGGGGCATTTCCAAACCACAGTACAGTACAGTACCATACAATATATAATGCCTTTTGTCTGCCCCCCAAAAATGTCCTTGGAACCTAACCCCCTGCATTTACATTACATTTTATGGGAAAATAGGATTAGTTTAACATTGTTTCACTTAAAGTTGCGTTTTTCAGGACCATAACTACAACGGTAAGTGAGGAGTTACTGTATTGGGTAGTGCCTTACCTCACAAACAGCCCTATTTGTAGTGTATTCAACATGTCGTGTACTATTCAACATGAGTAAAGGTGTTAGAATCTGAGCTGTAAAGTTTTACAGGATACTTTGCTGCCATTTCTTTACCTTTAACCTGGTACTGCACAAGTGGACTAATGGCTGGGAATCTACAGTAAGTTCACCTCTAGATTTCTTGTGCTTCTACAAGTGTATTGTAGATCTGCTCTCTTCTAGCTTCCTGTACAGTCCTACAGATTGTTTTCTTCATTCCATTCACCTTTCCACTCTCTCACTCAACATCTTGAAGGTACCGGTAAATATTCCAAAGTTTAAACGTCAGATTTAAAAAAAACCCTCCATGACAGTCATGAGAAATCATCATTGCTATGAAACAAGATTCCTGTATTAGGACTGTGTCACATACTATTAAACTGAACTGAAATTACAAAAATTAAACATTCAATAACTAGATCAAAGCTGAAATTCCTGTACAGCAATTACAAATTATTCACAAAAACATATACATGTGCTTACATATGGAGCTCCAGTGAAAATTAATTTAGTGGTTTCATCCTTCACTTTAAAGGACATTTATCCATCTGAGATCACTATGTGCTTCATTGATGTAGCAGTGTTGGTCCCAGGATATTAAAGAAGTAAGGTGGGCAAGGTTGTAATTTTTATTGGACTAACTTCTGTTGGTGAGAAGGCCAAGCTTTGAGCTTACAGAGCTCTGCGCAAGCGCCACCAAATAGAAGTTGGTTCAATAAAAGATATTACTTCTCCACTATGTGCTTCAACAGAACTGAGCAATCTCTGCTCAGAAGCAGAACACTGCAGCAGAAGTGCTGCAGGTTGGATTTAAAGTACATTGCTATCACTACGTGGAGAACTTGTTCATTGTGCCTAGCATGACATGAATTCTTGTGTAGATGGCCAACAAAAAGCATATACATCCCTTAAGCTATCGTCTAAGTGGGACTAAGTTGTGTACAGGACTTGAGCTAGCCCTCTGCTTAGGCTGAATTTTACCTCTGAGTTCTAGGCACTGTTGTTCCTGCAAGTTCATGAGCGCAAAACCAATCTACTTTCAAGTACATATGCTGCAACAATGCAACCTGTAAAAAGTAAAGCCAGATATTTTTCTTATCTATTCCTGCACCTGTAAATATCACCGGCTGTATTACAGCATCATTGTTTTTGTTTCTGCTACACTAACACTACTGACTAATGCATGCCTGACACGTTGTTGTATTTATTAAATAATGAATTGAACTAATTGGTGAGGTATTAGATTGTACTTCCTACTCGAGTGTTTGATGCCTCTCCCACTTAACACTAAAATGCTCTTGCTACAGCTCCAGTCTTTCCTTCAGCACTGTAATGCTATACCTGGTTGTCCTACTCACATCCAGTTATGACTTTGCTCAAGAAAGAAGTATCCCTTGTACAGGATATCTCCTAAAGATTTCAATGATATATTCAAAGGTTATGCCACTGACATCATGGTTGCAAAAAAGGTTCTCAGATTTATTTTTCAAATAGACCATCCTGTAATCTTTTCCATTTAGCCAGTTTCTGCAAGGAATCTAAGGCATTTATGAATTGGTGATTTGGAATGCCTTAAAAAGATTTTCTTAGCTGTCAAAATTCCAATTCCTCAAATAATTTTTTTATTATTATTACTGGCTTTTCCATGGCATTAATTTTATAGAATCTGAATATCTCACAAGCAATCAATTCTTCCTACAACAGGGGGTGTGAGGCTGGGAAACATTATCATTCCCATTTTACAGACAGAGAATGCAGGCAAAAAAGGGAATTAATCCTTCATTCCAGAAAAAAATTATTCTCTCAAGTTATATGGGAAGTCTGCTGGGATCAGAAGAGAAATTCTCATGTTCTAGTTCGGTGCCTTAACAAGACCATCCATCCTCTCATCATCATTTTTTAATCACGGAATCTTGGAAGCTTCACACAGAATGCACAATTCTGGTTTAAAAAATTAGTTATCTAGTGGGAGGGTTAAATTTTCAAAAGTGACTTTGAGCACTTAAGAACCTCAGTCCTATTGAATTCCATGAAATGTAGGTTCTTAAGTGTCTATGTCATCACTTTAGAAAATGGGACTTGAGCTCCTAAGTCACTTAGATAATTTTGAAAACTTAACCCATAGTCTCTACTTTTCTTAAAATTACAGTAAAACTCTCGCCACATAAGTACTTAAACCATTTTATCCCAGTCAAATTATATGTCAATATAATCTGAATAGTTTTATGCATAGTGTCAGGGGATACTAGTAATGATGGTCAATGTGTTTCTGTGATTGAAAAGGCCATCCGGGTGCTAAACTACTGTAGGCTAGATAAACAAACTTGCCTCATTGTTGTCTCAAAAACTGAAGATACAGAAACTAGTCTCAAAGGTTTTCATTCAAACTTGGAAGAGCAGTAAATTCAATTTTTTCAAAGGAAGAAGGAACTTTAATTGATACAATTAATAGCTGAGATGAAGACTTGAAATTATACAAAATGAATGCGGGTATTCACAGAGAAAAAGAATACTAAAGAACAAATAGAGAATACTATTATAAATGTATATTTTGGATCAATTTTTCCCTCATAAAATTAAGAACAAAAGTTAAAAATCTTTTGAGCGATTTAATCATTTAGAGACACATTTACAAAATATCACATTGTGTTTTAGTTCCTTTAGGCAGTGGTGTGGGATTATAGGAAAATCATTTCAGCACAGATAAATGTAATGGTGATAGCTCATGAAAAACTCAACTGGTAACAAGAGGTAAACTGAAAATAATAGCTGTGCTAAGTCTTATTGTAATTAACTTATTAACTCATCCTATGTATTTTTTGTGTGGACTTTGTCTTTGTTTCTGCATAAAATTTTCATCTTTATATCAGAGTTGACCCACGTAGGCGAGGGTGAAGAAAAACTAAGATATAGCAATATTTCACCTGCTATATATATATTTGTTTTGTTTTGGTGACAAGGTAGTTAGACTAATAACTGATAAAGTCTCTAGGTTCCATGTTTTGCCATGAATATCAATCTTTCTGCAGTAGAAAATTATTACTTTACTAAATAGTTTCTAACCTAGCCTATTAATAACACTGTTTAATGTATTTTGATATTAGAGGATCCTTATGAGTAGTTCAGCATTGTGTCAGAGGATTACAAAGAGAAATTAAGTGGGTTTTATCCAACTGCCTAAACTGTGAACAAGAAACCCTTTAGTACAAATAGAAGTTACCTCTGAGCAATGTGTATATTTATTCTGAAGTAACAAAAATTTTTGAATTTCAATTCAATATTAAAACATTAAAAACAAATTCCCAATTCCCCCTCTTATTTGTTGCACTTGGTTGCATTATGCATCATGTCTAATGTATAATAGCAGTCTATTATGATGGATACTGTTCCTTTTGTGAGGCAGATTTATAAGGTTAGGAATTTTCAGACAACTGAGCAATGTGACTGGAAGAATATCCCTATTCTTTATACAGTTTCTTGGATGACTGATTCCCTAACTAAAGACATATTTAATGCAAGTTTTTTTTTGAGGGGGCGTTATTTTATGAAGCATCACAGCTACTCAGTTTATTATAGATCTCTGTGCATTATGCTGAAAGTACACTCAAATAACAGTAGACACCGAAACATACGTCTGGCCTCAGTTTAGCCTGAAGACCTCTGACCTGCATTCAGGATACAAAACAAGTTGGCATATATTTTCACAAGTGGCTAGTGATTTGGTGTGCTCCAAGTTTTGGGTTCCCAACTTGAGGCACCTTAAAGGGACTCGGTATTCAGAGGGCAGGTGCTCAGCACTTCGTGAAAATCAAGTCCCTTTAAGTTGTCTCAAGTTGGGCACCTAAAACCACTAGTCATTATTGGAAATATGGGTTATGATAAAAAGCTTATAAATGGAGCATCATGACCCAGCCATAGCACCTCCAGTAGGAGACACCCCAGGGAGACACATATACATCCATCAATGTAGGTTATACCATCCCAAACCAAACGGTGCATCTTAGCTGCTAATGGCATAGATTGTATCCCTTGGGCAAGCAGCTCTTTCAAGGTGAATCAGATAAGGGAGAGCAAGTTGTGCTGAATTGTGGCATTTACAAAATATCATGCTTGAGGAGTTGGGTGGTGACAGAAGTAGGTTCCTTGCTTTTCTGGTAGTAGTCCCCCTTTTGTGATAGAGCATTGGCTTTCCAATTTTGGTTTCCTGGGTGATAGGTAATTGTAAACTCAAATCGGGAGAAGAACTAGGCCCACCTTCATAATTTTTGGTTCAAAGCTTGAGCCTCGTGGAGGTACTCAAGGTTCTTATGGTCAATAAAAACCTGTACTGGATGCAGAATCCCTCAAGGTGGCAAAGACATTCTTCTAATGCAGTTTTGATTGAGAGCAGCTCTTTGCCCAGGATTTCATAGTTCATCTCTATGGGGATGAGTTGTCTGTGTCGCTGCCAGGGCCATGTTAGATGTGTCTGCTTCCACTATAAATGGGCAGATGAGGGAGGGATAGCTCAGTGGTTTGAGCATTGGCCTGCTAAACCCAGGGTTGTGAGTTCAATCCTGGAGGGGGCCATTTAGGGATCTGGGGCAAAAATCTGTCTGGGAATTGGTCCTGCTTTGAGCAGCGGGTTGGACTAGATGACCTCCTGAGGTCCCTTCCAACCCTGATATTCTATTCTATGAACACAATGTTTATGAAATGTTGCAGGGAGCATTGGTTAAGCCAAACAGCATTACTAAGTATTCAAAGTGCCCCTACCAAGTATAAAAATGGTCTTCCATTTGTCCCCAGGACCTATGCAAACTAGTTTGTATTCCTCCTGAAGATCCTGGGAATCCTCAGGTGATCCAACAATTCTGGGATGAGGGGCATGGGTACTGGTTATGAATAATCACCTGATTTAATATGTGATAGTCTATGCAAAGGCATAGTGACCCATCCTTTTTTGCACAAAGAGGACTGGTGACCCTGCTGGAGAGGTGGATCTTGAAATGAAGCCCTTTGTCAAATTTTCCTGGATATACACGTGTAGCCCCATCCATCTCTGATTCAGACATGGTGTATATTCATCTGTAGCACACTTTTGCCTGAGGTTGTAAATCTACTGGACACTTTTAGGCCTTATGTGGGGGTACGGAATTCACATTTTTCTTTTTGAACACACCCAAGTGGTCTTGCCACTTATTGGGGAGCCTGAGGTTCTGGTCCAGAGCAGCTGCCTTCTGGTTAGTCCATGATTAACAAGTTCTCGCTTTTAAAGGTCTTATCTAATCCTGGGGCCATGAATGCAGATTACCTAGGGGTTAGTCAATTTGTTGGAAGCACGCTTTCTGGCAATATTTAGAGGAGAAGCTAATGATCTTCCACCACCAGGAGATACATGGGTCATGCTGCTCCAACCAAGAAATGCCAAGAATTATTGGGAAGAATGAAGAGTGGATCACAACAAAATCTATTATTTCTTGGTGCTCTTCCACCATAGTCACTGGTCCTGACAACAGGAGCAACTTGTTTTTAATGGATTCTCTTGGAAATGCAGACATAGCAGAAAACTGATTTGACTCTTGACACTACTATTGCTTCAGATATTATTCTTCAGTACTATATCTTGCCAATTTTACTGAACAGTATGTACTTGTAGACCCTGGACCTGCTCTTAGAATCTGTTGTGGGCATTTTTGCAATATTCCCAGTAAAAGTACTCCCATACCATGGTACTATATGAATGTTAGCATTAGTATTAGCATATGGTGTCTAATATCACTGGGTAAACAGTAAACTGGGTAAACTGTACAAAATAATTTACTAGTAACTGGGAATACAAATTGCTCATGGAAATGTGAGTACCAAAACAGTATAATCTTTTCAACAGGAAGAGAAAGAATGCACAACCCTCCCCCGCCAAAAACAAACAACCCCAAAGCCCAAGGTTGATTAAAGGCTTTGAAAAAAATTCAGTAAATAACTTAATGTCTATATTTTCTAGCTTCATCTGCACAATTTCAAAATTAACAGGATTTCAAATTCCAAATCTAAGAATGAACTCTGAATTCTGATCTGTGTGCTGTTATACTGATTGTACTAGATCATCCCAGATGTTCTGTAAGAATGTGTTCCTCTACCTTTAATTTTACTTCTTCCCATATAGATTACATGGAAAGATTCTGTGCTTCCACTACTTTGGCTTGGCCTCAGTGTCATGGCAGTGTTCTATTTATTAGAATACATTTTCTGATGTTAAGAATAGCCAGACAATGGAATGATTGATCTTACAGTTATGACAAACATATACGAAGTGTTTAAATATAAGATTAGGTAAATTAATTGAGAGTACCGTATAGTGTGGAGTAGGGATTGAATTAAAAAAGAACCCCACTGAACTTTAACCCATTGCAGGACTGAACTTATTCAACTTTCTTTATTTTATATAAAATATTTTATTAATTTTTATGACCTTTTAATGACAATGATCAACCGGATGGCATTGTTATACTATTCCAAATGTAGGAAATTCAAACTTTTTCTTGGAGCTTCTGAAATGTTTAGTGAGTGTTCATTCTGCTTTTCCCTATTCAGTTTCTGGTCAACAAAGCACAAATGTTGAAATCTCATGAAATCTATTTTTGTCATATGTCAAACCCAATTTTCTCCTTCATAAAACATAAAACATACTTATAGGTCTACCTGTCTTCTTAGTGTCAAAGAATCATTCATTTTCTGTTTCATTAAATGGATCCAGTTGCCAGAATTATAAAACTCAACTAATGCAATACAACAATTTGACATCTATAGATAAACATGTCACAGAAAAATCAAATCTTGTAATGACAATGATCAACTGGATGGCGTTGCGATACTATTTCAAATGCATGAAGCTCAAACTTTTTCTTGGAGCTTCTGAAATGTTCAGTAAGTATTCATTCCCCTTCTTCCCATTCAGGTTCTGGTCAACACCTATTTTTGTCATATGTCTAGCCCAGGGGTCGGCAACCTAATTCACTCTAATTTAAGGTTTCGCGTGCCAGTAATACATTTTAACGTTTTTAGAAGGTCTCTTTCTATAAGTCTATAATATATAACTAAACTATTGTTGTATGTAAAGTAAATAAGGTTTTAAAAATGTTTAAGAAGCTTCATTTAAAATTAAATTAAAATGCAGAGCCCCCCCGGACCAGTGGCCAGGATCTGGGCAGTGTGAGTGCCACTGAAAATCAGGTCGCGTGCTGCATTCGGCACGCATGCCATAGGTTGCCTACCCCGGTATAGCCTATTTTACAAACACAAGAGCTTATCAATATACACAGGGCTGGTGCAACCATTTAGGCGACCTAGGCGGTCACCTAGGGCGCTAGGATTTGGGGGGCGGCATTTTCTTCGGCAGCAACCACGGCAGCTGGATCTTCGGCCGCCCCAGTTGCCGCCGGCATTTAGGTGGAGGGAGCTGGGGCAGGGGAGCACGGGGAGGGCCGCCTGCAGCAAGTAAGTGGGGGGCAACACACAGGGGAACTCCCCGCCCCTGCTCACCCCTCCCCGCCTCCTCCCCAAGCACGCCATGGCTGCCTCACTTCTTCCGCCTCCCAGGCTTGCGGAACGGGGGAGGGCGCAAGGTGGAAGTTTCGCCTAGGGCGCGAAACATCCTTGCACCGGCCCTGAATATACACCAACTTTTTGGATGCTTCCCTGAACAGAGCCGTAACCATTTGAATTTACATGTATATCTAGTAAAGGGTTCTAACTGCTCGAAGCACAGAATTGCATAAAATAATCCATAATTCCAAGATCTCTGCTATTCAAACATCAGGAAAAGAATCTTTGAATAAAAAGATGACATAAGGCACTAGTGTACTTCTCTGCACCTTAATTAGAAGTAACTTTCCATAGTATTTTAACATTCAGTTGTGTTGTAGCATTGATAAATAACAATATTAATGAACACCTAGGGCTAGATTATGCTGCTTCATGCTGGGCTCCAGCTACAGAAATTCTACCAAGGGAGGAGACTGCAACAGAGAAATGGCTACAACTCCTCCTGTGCTGGGGTGGGGTGTGCTTTATGTGACAGAACAGCCTAAAATCATAGGCAGCTCTGGCTGACAAGAAGCATAGCTGAGATAGCTAAGGAATGCCATTTTTATCAGTGCATCTTCTTAGCAGCTTCCACCTGCAGAGCACCTAGTGGTAAATAAAGGTGGTCTCATTGCTTGCCTGTCTCTGGGATGTAATTTACATATTCCTGCCCCACCTTCAGTGAATCTGGCCCTTAATTCTAAATGATGTTCAGTCACATTTCAAGATTTTTTTTGGTAAATCTGACAGTTTCACAGCTGTTGAATGCCAAAAGCACACACTGAAAATAAGCTATACAATGCTTAATATTCAATGGTCTTCAGTGAAAGATTCTATTTAAAAATATCACTCCAATATTTGAAACAATACGATCCCAGTCCTCCTTTGATTACATATGAATACTGTGCTCTTTGCTTTATCACTCATTTCAAAGCTTTTTCTGTATTTATTATGAGTTATTCTAAAATGTAGGACCTGATTGTGCAACCGTTTTGTTGAGCAGCACTTACTTATATGAGCAATCCCTGCTCATGTGAGTGCTACTTTAGATAATGGTTGCAGAATTAGGCCCTGAAATTGTAGATCCTAATTAGTACACATTTCTGCAGAAACTTGCTGTCAAGCAAAGAGGGTACTATCTAGAATAGCCCTATCGAGGAGTCCAGGGGAATACATGGAGGGATACCCCCAAATAGTCATGGGAAACTGCACTTCCATCACAAGACCCAACTTGAGGAGTTCTATCACCAATCCTATTCAACATCAACATACAGCCACTAGGACAACTAGTAGGAAGACATGGCTCATGTGCCAGCAACACAGACAACATACAGATGAAGAACAGCTAGTTCAACCTGAACCCAAGCAAGATGGAGGTTACACTGTTTGGTAAAGGGAAATGCTTGGAGGAGTTTCTGGCCATGGTGCACTCTCCTTTGGTTGAAGATACATATTCACTATTGGTTAAGTTAGTTCATAGTTTAGGAGTACTCCTGCATTCCTCACTGACACTGAGCTGTCACAGAGTCTCTGAGTTACACTTTCTACCATCTCGGGTTGGCTAGGAGACTCCATCTTGACAAATGATGACCTAGCCTCAGTAATTTAAGCCTTCACCATCTCCTGGCTGGATTACAGCAGCACTGCAATATAACTAGGCATGAAGTCATCAGTCCTCAGGAAACTCTAGCTAGTGCAGAATGCAGCAACACATCTCTTCAGCAACACAGTCTAACACAAACACATTAAACCTTGTCCTCCTCTCTCTACACAGCTACCCACACACAAAAAAAAGAGTCAAATTCAAACTTGTGATCCTTATCTTCAAAGCACTCACTGGTCAGGGCCCAGAATACCTAAAAGATCTCCTGTAGCTGTGGGGTGAGGATGGTGGTCAACAACTCTGCTTTTGAGGCACAACAGAGCTGTATACAACAAGGGTAAACTTCATTTGTATAAGAGACAGAAATTTCTTGGGGGGCCACTCCAAAGCTATAGAGGAAACTCTACATGATCTAACAACTGCCTCAAACACTGACACTTTCCAGTACAAGTGTGAGGAGCACTGCTTTGGCCTTGCCTTCAATAACAAAGGCACATAGCACAGCAGACATCAACTAAGAAAATAAAAAACATATTTAAAAATCCTCATATAATTTTGGAGAGGAAAAAAAGGAAGAAAAGAATTACATGACAAATGCTAGTCACATTGATTAATGGATTTCTAGAAGATACTTTTTTAGCGTATACACAACATGCCTCAGGTGGTACATGATCAGGTTTCATCACTGAATTTGGTCCGCTGGTCAGATCATTAGCTTCCCTGGCCCATGTGATGACCATAGCAAGTCAGATGCTATGGTAATGAAGATGGTATGAGACTCTGATCAGACAAGAACAGAATGGAATGGGACCATTCGTGAGAGTGAGCACTGCACTTGGTAGTAACTGTTTGCAGGAACAGATTCACAGATTAAAAGCTCATTGGGAGTTGGACCTGTCATTTATTTGCCTGTAAAGCACCATTATTACTAATCATGTTTAATATAATTATGCCTAAGAATCAACGAAGAAGGTGTTAAGCCCTGTACACACACAGGGTTTCAAAGAGTTTTTAATCTAAATAGACAAGACAAGCACAGAGCAGGGGAAAGGGTTAGGGTGACCATACCTCCCATTTTGGCTGGAATAGCCCCTTCCTTAAGCTCTGTCTCGGCCGTCCTGACTTTTTGGGCACAAGTGGGCATTTGTCCCATTTGCTCTTGCCGACTTCATCAGTCAGTAAGAGCAAACGGGACAAATGCCCACTTTTGTCAAAAAAGTGGGGTGCAAAGGAATGTGTGTGTGGGGCAAATGGTGATACCAGCCCCACGCAGGGGGATGGGGTGGCAGGAGGAAGAAGGGCTCCAGCAGGGGGCAGGCAGGGCTTGGGCAAGCAGCAACACCAGCCCCAGCCTTTGGGAAATATGGTCACCCTAGAAAGGGTAGAACACGCCAGCAGATTGAACAATGTGATGGTGGCAAATGCCATGTTAGTGCCAAGATTTTGTTTTGTTTTTGAAGTGGGGTCAGTTAGGAGGGGATATGCCAAATGGAAAGAACAGTGAAGGGAGAGGGGACATTGAAGTGAAGGGGATTGAGAAGGACAGGGCTGGTAATAGCAAAGGGGAGCAGTTGTGGGTGCTGTGAGGGTGGGAGAGGGAGGTGGTTAGAGCAAACAGCCAATCAACATAGGGCAGAAAAAGTCCAGTCAAACCTGTGAAAAGTTTTCTGAATGTCCTAAGGTTCCCACTTTGGCTACTTCTAGGGTTGCCAACTGTCTAATGGCACAAACCCAAACATGCTTGTCCCGCTCCCTGCTCTGCCCCTTCCCTAAGGTCCTGCCCCTTTTCTGAGGCCCCACCTCTGCTCACTCCAGCCCCCCTTCCTCTGTCGCTCGTTCTCCCCCATCCTCACTCACTTTCACTGGGCTGGGTCAGTGGTTTGGGGTGTAGAAGGGAGTTAGGGGGGCGGCACTTACCTCGGGCAGCTCCTAAAAGTGACCGGCACATCCCTCTGGCAGCCACTCCTAGGTGGGGAGGGGGGTGGGGGGGCGTTCCAGGTGCTGCCCCTGCCCACAGGCACCATCCTTGCAGCTACTGTTGGCCGCAGTTCCCGGCCAATGGGAGCTACAGAGTCGGCACTCTGGGTGGGGGCAGTGCGTGGAGACCCTCTGCACCCCACCTAGGGGGCCGCACGGGTTGCCAACCGCTTCTGGGAGCGGTGCAGTGTGAGGGCAGGCAGGAAGCCTGCCTTAACCCTGCTGTGCTGCTGGACTGTTAGTGCCCCAAATCTCCCGGTTTGGCTGCAGTAGCCTCTCAGACATAGGGCCTGATTCCAGGAGACTCCTGGCGAAACTGGGAGGGTTGGCAACCCTAGCTCCTTCTGTAGCTGCTCTTATCAGCTGGAGTCTCTGGCTGGCTTCTCCCTGCAGTTCCCCCCCAACCTCCCATGCCACATGGTGGGAGGGATAGGGGAAAGGATGCACAACCTATGTCCTGGTCTCCCAGAGTGTGTGAATGGGGTCTTCCCCGAACATTTCTGGGCTCAGAGAGGATGCCGGGGGGAGAGGTGGCCCCAGCTGGGCCCTCTTTCACATCCTCCCTCCAGTGCATCAGTCCTTGCTTTAGCTGCTGCTGGGGCTGCTCCTACCATATACACCTATGGTACTACATAAATAATCACTAAATCACTAAAAATGAGAAGAGTAAGGAATTCCTGAGAACAGAAGAGAAGAAATAAAATGGAGAAATAACGAGAGACTGAAGGGTTCACAACATCTAGTTTGCTTTCTACTCCAGTCCTGAGAGTTTGGAATTTAAGTGTGTTTTGAATAGCAATAACTAAACACTTCACTAGCTTCCTTGTACAGAAATCTGAGACACAGTTGCCATGTTCTTGCTAATTTTGAATTTAGGTTGATCTTATTACGTGGAGAACGAGAGACATGAACAAAACATCACTTTACTTCCCAAGCACAAGTTTCAGCTAATAACATAAATACATAAAAAGACAACACTAGGTCCCAATCCAGGAACCTTTACTCGCCCAAGAAGTCTTATAGTGGCTAGTAGTTTATTTGCATGAGTAAGCACCACAGGAATGGGCCCTCCCTGGATGAATAAGCTGAATTATTTCTCAGGCAGAAGTGAAAGGGGCTTCTCTTTTACCTTTGCTTCTTTTGATTACAATAGCAGTTTATAGTAAAAGTCAGTCTGACAAACCAACCTTTAATTTATTACAAAAGTCAAGCTAGCAGGATCAAGCATTCTGTAGGTGGTATTTCATCTTATCATATTAAAACCATCTCCCCAATGTAAAAGACAATCTGAACTGCTGTGGCTCTATGAGCAAGTGGAAAATTATGTAAATCTGATTTCCTTGGTATGAACCAGCTTATTAAATCATATTCAGATTGTAGAAATACAAAGACACTAGAATACTTAGAATAAAAAAAAGAAGATATATTCAGGTAAGTAACTGAAAAAGTAATGTTTTCCAAAGCTGACAAATCAGACTAATTCAATACTGCAAAACAAAACAAAAAACAAACTAACCCCTCGCCCCCTTTAGCTGCTAATTAGCAGCTCACCACTGATTAAATTGCTCATTCGTAATAGACTAAAACAAGATATGGTTTCTATAACTCCTTTCATATCCAGGATATTCCCAAAGCACTTTACAGATCAATGAGTTAGGAACTGGTAGTGCAGTGACAGTGTGGCCAAACATGGAAGCAATAATATGCCCAAAAATAATAGCTCACACAAAGCTTTGGAAACTAAGACGTGTTCTGTTGAGGGAGAGAAAAGCTGTGCAAGTTTAGGTTCTTGAATTAATTTAGGTTCAGTTGTAGCTTTGAGTTCACATCTGGTAAAATGAGAATCTGAACAGAGTTGAATGAAGGGAAATGAAGACTCAAAAGTAACACAGGATACAATACCAATGAATTTGACTTTTTACTGCTATAACATACCCATAGACTTAATATATAGTCTCAACTAACTAGCTATGGTGTAGTTAATATGGCTGTTTCTTTGAACAAAAACTTCAGCTCTAAGAACCTTATAATAAATACCTTCATTTGCCTAAAATATCTTTGAGCCCCAGCATCACCAGGTGAGGTAGACTCAACTCTGGGAATTTCTGGCATAACTATGACTTCCTAGGGATGAATCTGTCTCAATATCTGTTCTTTGCAGCAACTGCTGAAAAGCCAACAGAAGGAACAAAACCAAAGTGGACCCAGTTCACGCTCAGGATTGCTTTTGCAGACCCAACCCCATACTGCTGACTAGGACACAGTAGCTCAAACTGTCCAGTCACCTCTATTTTGTCATAGGCCTGCAGTCTCCTGTTATGGCCCCAAGTGAGTGGTGTCAAGCCAGCCAGGAGAAGCAATGATTTAGTGCCTCTCCTGGGCAGTTTCTGTTGGCAGGGCTCCTATGGAGCTCCAGACAGAACTTAAAGCTGCTCCCCACCCCGAAACATGTCAAATACATTCTCTAGTACCACAGCTCCCCTACAGACAGAGGGCTGGGATGAATCTTTTATCTTTAAGGTCTACAGACTAATAATTACTGGGTATGTTTGACTGTGTCACATACAGGGTGCAACAGCAAGACAAAACAAAGCACGTAACTATTCAGAATCAAATAACAACCTGCCATCTGATTCTTCTTGGGAAAAGAAGTTGCTTTTATTGCAGAAAAAAAATGTTGACAATTTTTATTGCAATAAAACTGGTTTCCTAATTTTGCAGAAGGTTGAAAATATCTTTCCTTAATCTGTGAATGTTCATTTCCCAAACATAATAGTATACTGATAAGCAACTTTCCAGTAAACTGGCTAACTGTAGTTTAAAATGAAAACTAGGTCATCTGGGCAATTTTGAAGAAAATTGCAAATTTTTCTTCACAAATCACTCTGATTGGAACTGGAATTGGAAATACTATTGAAATATAATTTTTTAAAAGGATCAAAAATTAGAGAAGACACACATTATCATATTATTCTTCAACTATGTAACGGATCTCTCAGTAAATGCTTCTATTTCACTAAAACACCCTTATTGCCATATGGTTTGCTGGATAAATCTCCTGCTTATGTTTGCAGTCTGGGTATAACCTTCAGGATAAAGTATCCTCAGTAAAGTCCGGCTAGTAGAAACAGGAATGGAAATAAACCAGGTGCCCAGCTGCTGGATCATCTCGGAACAAGCAAGATCTCTTGAGGCATGATGCATACTGAGTTATCTACTTGAATGTGCTACCATCTGGTAAATCTATTCTGCATCGGTGCATCCTCTCCTCACCTTGACTTGTGGAAATCTCCAGGTGTTCTGAGATCATCGTAATCTTCAAAGCACATTTACAAGCAGTGGCCCATCCCTCAGTCTTAGCACCAAATAGCAGTGATATTCTTTTCCAGTGATTATTTTGAAGGCACTTTCATTCTAGGCATATTATAAAACATTTACAACTTTTTGAAAAGGGCTTGAAGTTTCTCAGACTTGTTCTAACCCCCAAGATGAATTTGTTGGTAAAATTCTTTTTGGCGGTTTGAGTTCTTTGAGTATGGGAAAAATACTTTTTTTCTGTGTATTAACAGAATATTTTAGAGGTTTTCTAGGGGGGGAGTTGTGCTTTGCTAACTTAGTCTTAAAATTCAAATGTGCCATGGACTTAATATATCCTCAGTACTACTAGGTCACTAATCTGGTATGAGAAACAGTTTTGAAAGAAGAAGTGAAGTATCTTTCATCTCCACCATTACTGTCTTGGTAAGGACGGGAAAGCACCCAGGCTCCCAAAATGGAGGAGTCACACGCCACTCATGAGGGTAAGGTACAGTATTTGGCCTTAAAAGCACGATTTCTGTCTATCTGCAGACTCAGCACTGAATTGTGTCACATTCAGAATGTTATTTTTGGAATAGAAACTCAGGGCCAGATAATCTGGGCTACTCTGCTCTGTGTGTGCTGTTGCTGTGCTCTCTGGGACAAACCCTGGCTTTGGAGAGTCCTCAGTGGCTATCCAGTTGCAGCTGGCTCCCCTGACTGCACTCACAGACTCCTCTGCTGACACACCCTTGACCCCCTCTGCTCCATGAGAATCTGGCTCTCAATTCTTTAAAATAAAGCTTAGATTCTACAAAACTGGCTTAACCCATGTGGCAAAGTACCTTCTTCTCCTCAGCAGGCTCAGTCCTTTTTAGCCTTGGAGACGCAGGCTTGGGCAAAGCAAACCCTTCTAGATAGCACAGGGTCTGGCTAATCCTTCCCTCAGTCAATCCCTTGGGCTTGTTTACTCCCCTTCTGGGGACAGAGCGCCACCTTCCTTGCTGCAACGGTTCAGAGCCTTGCTGCACGTAACTTGCTGGCCACTTCCCTGCTTCTTTCACTTTCCCCCCTGCTTCCATGCCAGGGAGGGTTTAAAAAGGTCTCCAGCAGTTGGCGCCAGCTGAACCTAATTAGTACCCTGGTAACCCCTGTTCCAGCTGAACCTTATTTCCCCCTGGTTCTCTCTCCTCAGTGGATTGGGAGAGGCCTTTTAACCCCCTGGGACTAATTACTACCCCTCCCTTTGTAACCATTTGTCCTGGGTTTGCCACACCCACCAGAGAAGTGCTAGAAACCCACTAGAAATTGGCTCAGTCAACCGCTACACAAAGAGACAACCTCTAAAATCAAATACATTTTAATTTCCTGACTTTAGGGCATATCATGTTGAATTGAAAGGGGTTTTTTTGTGCGCTTTTAATATGTTGATAATTTCTCTGCCTCTGTGGTCTATGTTGCCCAGAATCAATTGTCATCCATGAAAGGAAAGATTATTATTCCTTGAAGTAATAATAAAAATATGATAACACATTACTCTTATAAGAATTCGGAGGGTTGGGTGTAACAGGGTATCTGAGAAAGCCACCTATCAGTCATTAGCTGCGCTTTTACCACACTATTAGTGAATAGAGAAAAATCAAAGTCAAACTGCTACAGAAGTAAAATAAAGCAAGCCAACTCCTCCTCCTCCTCTGCTTTGGAGAAGGGTCATGAGAAATAACTGTCCTATCCATCAAATAAAACGGTGCCACTTACAGCACTCTTATGATTTCTTTAAGCTGAAGAGCTTTCCCTGTGTGCGTGTTAAAACTGGAGTTCTATTGCATAGAACTGTAATACGATGTAAGCTCTTTGAGGCAGGGACTGTCCTTTATAATATTTCTCTAGCATGTCCAGCATGTGTGATGCCTTTGGGAGCTAATGTAAGACAAATAATAAATTATATTAATAAGCACATAGACCTATTTTGCTGATAAAAGTGGTACCCAAAAATCTTTAAGGTGACTCAGACAGTTGTAGAACTGTAATGCCAACTGACAGTGTTGAAGTGTAGTGCTCATGTGATCAGTCCACCAAAACTGTTGGGATTATTTAGCAGAAATATAAAGATGGCATAGAAGTTCAACAGGACAAAATCTGTCCGGAGTGTTAATAACTTCAGTAATACAACAATTAAAAGACTGAAGAAAATACCGATCTTCATAAATGTTCCATTCCCCTTCCCCCCACATCTCTGAATGGGCTCCCTGTTGTTGTTTAGAATTCAGTTATCAGATGTATGGAGGTAGATGCCGTTATAAATGAAGACGAATCATTAATTGGCAGAAGATGAAGACAGCTTTTAGACTGGGTTCGGCAGTATAGTATGTTGTTAGAAGAACTGATGGTGTTTTTCCACAGTCAGTGGAGTCATCTACCAAATACCAAATGGATGTAACTAGGTACTATACAGGAAAATGTATCTATTTTAGTCATTGGGGATACTGTCTTTTATTACAGGATTAAGATAAAATTAGCTTTCATGGTTCCTGGCAAGTGCAATTATTATTGTCCAGGGACTTAACTGTTGCTGAGCTGTTCTATTCAACCATACCTGGCACGTAAGGCTCCATTTTATTAGACAAGTAAATCAGAACATTTTGTTTGCTGAATGGAATGATCTGCCTAGAGCTCTATACTATGTTTGATGTTTGTATAGCTGTGAGGGGCACAATTCATAGTGAATACACTTTAGATTAAGAGAGATTTACTGGCCCATATATTTGCATTCATTGTCAATTTCCCACTGACTTGATAAGTCAATAAGCAATAACATCTGCAAGGTTATCAGTCCTTCATGTGGTATGCTGGCCACCTTCAACTGCTGTTAGTTTCAAAGGGGAATTGAAGATACTCACCACCTTGCAGGCCCACCTCAGTTACTCATTTATGCACAGCATTTTCATTTTATAGATGCTACAATGTCTACTTCATAGACGCTATCAAATTTCACTCCTAAAGTATTGTGGCTGGAGTCCAGCCTTAAAATGGAAATAAATGACACTACATCTGCAACATTCCCACAGTTCTATTTCTGTGAGCCTTCATTTAATTAGAATATGTAGGCTGTGGTAGATCTTCCTATAGAACTCTGACTAAAAATATTCTGTAATTTGTTAAGTGATTTCTGGTGAAACCTGGAGGTAAAAACTGGGGCTTTATTATGTATTTCATCAGCAATGAGGAAATCTTGCCATTTTACTGGTAACTATTGCAAACTGGTCTGTAAAAGCTTTTTTCGCTTGACTTTCTCAGTTCAGAAAGGTTCCTGACTAGTTCATACCATTATGGAGGTCATTCAGAGGTATGCAACAAAGTCACCAGCCCCACTTTTGTTAACAATTCAGGTCAAAGTCCCTTTCCATGATTTCTTCCTGTATCCCTTTTCTCTACTTTAATTTGTTCCCAAAGCAGACAAAGTTAGGTTATATGTGCCATTTTCTTAAAAGCAGCACTCTTGCTAAGTAATCAATACAAGCAACTTCTAGAAGAACTAACAAAAAGAACCAGTACCAAGGAAAACATCAGAAATAATAGATACAGTAAAAGTAAACCTAATCAGAACATGAATATTTTCCTTTCACTGGTGCTGACAGACTGATGGATCATCAGTAACTTGGATGCCATCAGTTACTGACTAATGAACCTCCAAACTGAGTTTCCTTCAGCAGATTCATACCAATGAGACTCTTACAGTACCTTCCAATCTTCATCTAAGTTACCCACTGCCTATCTCAACAAATCTTCTGCACTCATTCTCCCCATACTAGAATACTAGAATGTCCCAAATGTATATAGAATATTCCCTTTGAATCCTTATGCCACCTTATACGTCAGGCTGCTTTAGAGTCCAGCTCTTTCACAAGCTATAGTTTAAACCATTGAGTTTTTAAGGAAGCCAGTGGACATTTAGGCTTTCTACAATTCTAAATAATTAATAAACGTATATAGGATAATTTCCACAGAACAGTTTTATCTCAAGGCTCCCAGTTTAAAACTAGGTCCCATGCAAATGCCTTTGTAAGAATAGTGACTTTAGCACACGGGTGTTCTCCAATCTTAGAGAATCCTTTTGTTAATAGGTGCCATATTGTTAGGTAAAATGCTCGTTATAGCTATCATCACTCATGAGCAAAAGTAATTATTTTACTTGGTCTCTCTCAAGATCAGCACATCTAGGCTATGGCTAAATCTTGCTGATTCTTTCTAACACCTTTAAGATACAGTCTTTCTTATCCATCCAGCCAGCTAAAACTCTCGGATCAAGCTCTCAAGCTCTCGTCGTCTCACATACTGATTACTGCAATATCTTTTTCTCTAGGTTTGACCAATGCAATCTTTCCCTGCTCATAACCATTTGGAATGCTGCTGCTAAAACAACTTCCCTAGGCCATTGCTTTGACCATGTGACACCTCACTCTGTTTTCCTAAACTCGCCCCCTCTTCTCTCTCAGCTCAAACATAAGCTGCTTGTCTTCACTTTCAAGGCCCTTGACAGCCTATCCCCACCCTCCCTATCATCTCTCATTTCCTACTGAGATGTCACTCCCGATTGGCTCATGATGCCAGCCGCCGTTGCCCACTTGTTAAATTTTCAAATAAGCGCCTTTTGGCTTTCTCCCATGCTGCCCCTCATGCTTGAGAGGAACTCCCCATAAACATCTGCAGTGTTACCTCATTATCTGCTTTAAAACTTTTCTGTAATGCCTACGAGTTTGACAATGATTTAGGCTGTTGAAACTACTGCTTGTCAGGCTGACCAACACTGGGTCAAGCTCTTTGCCTTACAGTCTAAGTATCTTTTGTTCTCTGCTTGTACAACCAGGGCCGCCCAGAGGATTCAGGGGGCCTGGGGCAAAGCAATTTCGGGGGCGCCTTCCATAACAAAAAGTTGCAATACCATAGAATGCTATATTCTCGTGGGGGCCCCTGTGGGGCCCGGGACTTGGGGCAAATTGCCCCACTCCCCCCACCCCCTCTGGGTGGCCCTGTGTACAACACTTAGCATACTGGAGTCCTGGGTCCATGGCTAGGGCTTCTAAGCACTCTGGTAATACAAATAATCAATAATAATATGTGGCTGTCGGTATCTCTAACTCATGCACCAATGATAATATGGCAAAAAGTTATGACACTTTGGGATTTCTAAAAGATTAAAAGTTATTATTTGGAAAGCAACCAAAGCAGGTGGTTAACAGAGACACAGCATAAAAAGTGACATTTTTTATCCATATGAAATCACCTAACAGTTTTTATACATCTTTGTCACTGCACTCTTATCCCAGAAGGCATTTCTCTCTTCTTTGCTTCACAAAACATAGCTAATGCTCATTGATTCTTGCATCCAGCAGCCTTGCAACATGAGAAAACTATTTAAATTTACACTCAGCAATGTGAGTTAGAAATTAGTTTTGGGTGCATGCATTACACTGTGCCTTTAGCATAGATTATGAAGCCTGAGTAATCTCCCATAGAACATTAAAAATAATATCACAGATTTGCATCAGAAGTTCCTTTTAGTTACAGTAGAAGCAGATATGAATCAATGGAAGAATGAAAAGAACTTTGGTGCCCTTGGTCCACCCACTTACAAGGAAAGCTTTGCAATTCAGTGGGTATACCCAATATTATTAGACACCAAGTAAAAGTCTGTTCTTTGCTTACTTTTGTCCATTATATCTGCTTCATGTATCTTTCCCAGGAGTCATTTATAAAATGTAATGATCCCCTTGGGGAAGAAAGTCCCTCTTGTATCAGTACTAAAACTGTTCTATATCACTTTCAAATCATTTGACCATGCCTCTGCAAGCTAAGCTCACCTTTCCCAAAGCCCCAGTGTGAACCTTTTATGCATGGGTACACTTATCAAGCTATCCTTTCACTTTTCTTAACATTTTATAAATCTATGTAGTTGTGAAAATATTTACGTGTGACCTCAGCACAGATGGGATTATATTCAATCCTCTCTCTTGGTAGTAAATAAAGGGGAACAAAGTCATATTATATCACTCTTCCTAATTAATACAAGAGATTAGCAAACCTACAATACTGTCTCTGCTAACCAACATTTTAAAACTCCAACCACTGCATTAGCCATTTGTTGAAAATAATTATAAACTGTAATACTGACACCCTACGGATAAAAACATTGACTTCTTCAGGGTGCCTGAATAAGCACGAATAAATCTGTTAAATGGATTATGTATGGAAGATGGTAATAGGCATCACATTTTATTATATTTAGGTTAATGATTTATTAAGGGGGGGGAGCCTTAAGAAATAGTTTATATGCAGAAAGTAAAACAAACTAAGGAGGAAGGGAGAAACTAACTCAAGGTCAGGCTTAGTGTTAAAAGAAAGATAATGAAAAAGTCTAGGCTGTAAAAATGTGTTTTTTTTTTAAAGAAAAGATTGTAAGATAATGGGACTCTGAAGTCTCGGTCGAGTCCTACAGATAAAAATCTCTAAATATTGTTATAGTTGATGTTAGTTGAGGATTTATGACTTTGGAGGAGCAGTTTGACAGTCTATAAAAAGACTACATTAGAAAGCGATGACTTGAGACAGGAGAGGTAATCAGCTTGGAGGGCACCACAACAGACTTATGAGTGTTTTAACCAAAGTTTGTCAAAAAGAGAAACTGCAATCCCTGTCTTGAAGGCCAGAGTAGGATTGGTCAAACAACCACCTTGAAAAACGTACATAGATCTGAATCAGTGAAACCACCAATTTGTTTAATCTTATGCAAATACAGTCATTCTCCAGGCTAAGCACTGAAGATATGAATCTCATAATGATGGAAAATTCACTATTCAATTTAAATACATAGAGACAAGATAGATAGCAAGTCCTTTCAAATGGGAAAGCTGAATGGAGATATTGATTAAACAGAGACAAGCCTCTTGGACCACGACAACATTTGATCAAGTGATACTTTGGATATTTTAAGTATGCCAAGGACCATTTCAAGCTGACCATGGCACAGTTATTCCCATGCTTCTCCACTGTGAATCACTCCTATAAAAAAATTAACTACAAAGAAAGAACCCCACCTCACACAGATTTATAACCCCAGACACTACTATGGAAAGTAAATTGTTTGGATTTCAGCAACATACAAACAATGGTATCATTTTATAATAGATTATTTATAAAAGTAAAGTATGATCATGTTATTATGTTTAATCAGAGTGTAGGAAGAAGTCATCAGTGAAGTGATACTTGGTCTCATCTTACAGGACAGT
Organism: Mauremys mutica; assembly: GCF_020497125.1. Classification (NCBI taxonomy): domain Eukaryota; kingdom Metazoa; phylum Chordata; order Testudines; family Geoemydidae; genus Mauremys; species Mauremys mutica. Next base: position 21,300,752 of record NC_059079.1, read on the forward strand.
CAAAACTCTTAAGTAAATATTGAATCTAATGATGTGGACATGATTGTGATGTTTAGCCATGACACAAGTTGGAAGGAATTGGACCAGAGAGGCTCTGCTCCAGTGGCCTATACCGGAATTATTGTGTCTAAGGTAGACACAATGATCCCATAGGGTACTGGGGAAAACTAGGCCTGAATAACATTTGCATCCCCACCCTTTTATAGAGTCTAATGTGCACTCTTAGTCATGCCCACCCAGCACCACTGGGCCCTTCCTTGCTTACCCACTGTGGGGAGTCTCAAATTAGCTTTGTGTGCTAGTCTTTCCATTCTCTCCCACTCTCCGGGAGTGCAAGGATCAGGATTGCACCTGACGCAAGGCAGGAGGGAAGGCTATTTGTGCCCTCCTCTCCACTTGTGCACCATGCAGGGCCAGGCAAAATCAATACCCAGAGAGCTTATTCTAAATCACTCACTATAATCTGCCTGCGATTTAGAGCAGTGCTGACTCTAATATCTAGTTGCTGGATTCATCCTATCCTAAGTTACATCCCAGAAGTCCCATTTTCTACTGTGGGCCAAATTCTGCTCTCATTTATGCCCATGCCAGGGGCGGCTCTAGACCCCAGCGCGCCAAGCAGGCGCGTGGGGCGGCCCTTTCCCGGGGGGGCGGCATTTGGCTCCGGTGGACCTGCCGCAGGCATGACTGCGGCGGGTCCCCTCTTCCCGCGGCTCCGGTTGAGCTCCCGCAGGCATGACTGCGGGAGCTCAACCGGAGCCGCGGGAAGAGGGGACCCGCCGCAGGACCGGGGAAGGGCGGCGCAGCGCACCGCGCTGCTTGGGGCAGCCTGATTTCTAGAGCCGCCCCTGGCCCATGCAACCACACTGAAGTTAATATGGTTGCATGGGTATAACTGGCTAAAACTTGGCCCTGTATGTTTTCCAACCAGGAAGCACTTTGCTCTGTTGACGCAAATGCATTGGAAATCATTACAAAAGTTGTCCATCTACTAGTCTACTAATGAGATAAATGCTACTTTCATATATTCTGAGATGGCAGTCTGAGGAAATATAGCTGAAAAGCATTGGTGGCTTTAAAAAATGGGTTTGGTCCCTCTCCAAAAGTGAGCAGTTGCAGAGGAAGTCAGAAGGTGGACCACTAAAGAAGTAATAGAATGTATAGGAAAATGTAAGCGAGGTGGATGTCGACAAGTCTTACTCATCTTCATTTCACACAAAACCACCGTGACCTGCAGAGATTCAAAACTAATGTATTTCCGCTGATTAAGTTTCTATTTCCAATATAAGCAAATTAAGGCTTGACATGGCATGTTTTGGGTTTCAGTCTATCATGAGTGCTTAGAATAGCATCCGAGTATTTCAGGGCAGGAGTAATTGCTAAGATTCCAGAACAGGAAATGGCTATTCTTTGTACTCTGTGTTAGCACTATCATTAACAGGACATATTTTAGCATAATTTACAGTATAGCCATTGGTCCAATCTGCTGCACTAATAAATTCTGAAGAAATCCTTAATTTGTAGGAGAACAGGTAACCTAAGCTAAGTTCTACCATTCTACTACTGCCCAGAATGAGTTTGCCACTGAACAATATACAAAAATAAAAACAGCCCCCGCTTTAGAACTTTTAGTCAGGTATCATTACTAAGATGATTACACAAGTACTCAGAGTTTTGGAGGAGAATACTAGACATATGCTCATTGCTAATTATTCTCATTACAGTATTTAGCATTCTTCAGATCACTATGCAAACAGTAACTATCATTATATAAATATATAAATATTTCCACTGCATAGTGTAAAAGCTCAGTCTGATATTGATTTTAAGGTGTCCTAAAATGTTCTGTGTAAAAAAGTTGTCATTGAGTTCAGATTTAAAACATAATGAAATACCTGATGGGTAATAAAAACACTTGAGACAATCAAAATATGACAGCTATTGGTTGCGTCATAACAGAGTATAGATTTGGGGGTCTTTTGTCCTTTAGTTGTGTGTAGAAAGGCCTGAGAAAGACAATAGAGATTGTGCATACTAATTCAAAATGTCAAGTACCTCAGAAGATAGAGCTTTCAAATAGCGTGTGGGTGGGATGGGCAACGTTCTTCCCAGTCACCACTATTCACTGCACATGCCTGGCTTTGTCTGTCTTCTAGATTTAATCCTCCCCCCATTTCACTCCACCCACACTCCAAATGTCTACCCATGAGGTCCTGAATCCATTCCTATTCTCTTGACTGGAGTCAGACCATTACCAAAGATAAATTCTGAATGTAACCTTTAAGCCTAAGTTTTTCTGTTATGTCCACACTCCACAGTGCAGAGGCTGTGTGGTGGCCAGATCTGGACCCCCTAGGGAGACAGATGTCATTGAGAGTGAGTAGTGAGACTTTGAACCTGATGGGTTGCCTGGATTGCTAGTGTTGTGCTTCTTGCTGCAAGAGCACATTTTTTATACTGCCATTTCAAGCTGTCTAGAACAAATAACACTGCAGTCAGGCAAACAGAGCCTAATATTTAAAGAAATAGGAATAAATATATCCAACCTCACACTATGAATATCAGACTCACTGATTTTACCTCATTCTCTGGCTCTCATCAAGCCTGACCTTGAAATAACATCAATGATTTAGTCATTAAGCATTCACTCAAGACTTTCTTCCGTTTTGTGCCTATGTGGCAAATATTAGCTAGGACCAAGTTCCAAAGTTCTTACACAGGTAAACTTAGGTCAGTGTAGGCAATATTCACATTTACCATTTCAGTCATCTCCAGAATAGAAAATGTGTTACAGATGTACTGAATACAAAATCACAAAATCAAACACTGGAAAGTATGAAAACACAAACTTAAGCTATCTTTAAAAACCTTAAAAATGCCATTGTATTCACACCCACCTATACATTCCCCAAGCTACAAAAATTCAAAAAATACAATATTTAATTTCTACTGATATTCCACAGTTATTTTTTCTACATACACGCAATTATTCTTTAAAGCAAGCCCAGCACTCTAATTTCCTTATGGCAGACACAAATTAAGCATGGGGTGATTACACAGTTATCAAGCCTACATTCAACCACAGTCAGGGCTTCTGAGGTTCATATTAATCTACTCTAATAACTCCCAAAATCTAACTAACTTTCTAAAACAGTCAACGATACTAGTCCTTGCCAAGGCCAACAAAGTAAAGCCAATTTGAGTGTATACAGTAAAACATTGAGGACTATTATGGATAAGTCAAAATCCTTCATTTTTCAAATTTATAAACGATGAACAATTTGTCCAATATACCACGCACTTAGGAAAAAAATAGTACTGAGTCAAATGACCATCTGTGAAATCTCAAGCAGACTGGTTAAATTTTGGTAATTTAGTTGGGAAACCTCCATAATGAAGAGGATGATGCGCATGTTGTTGAAGAGTAGATGTTGTCACTTGAATGCTCCTTGCTACGCAGTGGGTATGTGGAAAATATTCTAACAATTAGTCACAATAGCTTGAGAATGAGAACCCTTATTTTGGCTTTCCTTGCTTCTGAAGAGTTAAATCCGAACCTTCACATTCTTTTAATGTTATTTTTATGCTCAATTTACTTGGTTTATAAAAAAAAAACCCAAACCCCAAGTGTGTAATTGAGACGGTATATGACACACAGTGACAGAAACCTCATCAGGTCTACATACAATGGAATCATTACGGCTCTTTCATTGAAATTCCAATGAGTTCTTTAGAAATATTACAAACTGCATGTAAGTGTGTGAGATATAGAACTTGAAGGTGATGATGATGCTTTGAAGTGCAACTAATTGTACTGAGCCTTTATATACCTGATGCATTTTCCATGCATTGCAGTATAGTAGATTAAAAGCAATGGTTCAAAGATCTCCTAGTGACCCATTAGTCATGGATCATGAAAAAGGAATTGTTATGGTCTTCAGTGTCACGGTGTATACTATTTAAGATGTTCAAAATCTGCAGCTCATTGACACAATAGTTAGTAATGGCTCCAAAGGAGGTGTCAATGCATACTATTAAGGACCCTTATTCAGTGGATTATTGACTTATTGAACCCATAAGTAGCTTTGGATGAATCATGTCAATGTGTATTTGAATATAAATATATTATATGCTACTACTTTCACAGTGAAAAAGTATAGTACAAGTTTTATTTAATAGCAGTTACTTGTTTATGAACTTTAGTTACATTTTAAATCTTAACACAGTGGCTGCCATTAAAAAGTCAAGATTTACCAGCAATTACCACATTGTGGTTTCTAAGGTGCTTCAGTTATTGTTTAGTCCAAATCTGGGTACTTACTGTAATGTCTCAGATATAACAAAAAGAACAAGGAGTACTTGTGGCGCCTTAGAGACTAACAAATTTATTTGGGCATAAGCTTTTGTGGGCTAAAACCCACTTCACCGGATGCATGCAGTGGAAAATACACTAGGACCAGAGAACTTAAAAAAATGGGTGTTGTCATACCAACTATAACGAGACTAATCAATTAAGGTGGGCTATTATCAGCAGGAGAAAAAAAACTTTTTTAGTGATAATCAGGATGGCCCATTTCCAACAGTTGACAAGAAGGTGCGAGTAACAGTAGGGGAAAATTAGCATGGGGAAATGGTTTTTATTTTGTGTAATGACCCATCCACTCCCAGTCTTTATTCAAGCCTAATTTAATGATGTCCAGTTTGCAAATTAATTCCAATTCTGCAGTTTCTCATTGGAGTCTGTTTTTGAAGTTTTTTTTGTTGGAGAATTGTGACTTTTAGGTCTGTAATTGAGTGCCCATCGAGGTTGAAGTGTTCTCTCACTGGTTTTTGAATGTTATAATTCTTGACATCTGATTTGTGTCCATTTATTCTCTTTATTGTCTGGTTTGGCCAATATACATGGCAGAGAGGCATTGCTGGCACATGATGGCATATATCACATTGGTAGATGTGCAGGTGAACGTGCCTCTGATGGTGTGGCTGATGTGATTAGGTCTTATGATGGTGTCCCTTGAATAGATATGTAGACAGAGTTGGCAACTGGCTTTGTTGCAAGGATAGGTTCCTGGGTTAGTGTTTTTGGTGTGTGGTTGCTGGTGAGTATTTGCTTCAGGTTGGGGGGCTGTCTGTAAGCGAGGACTGGCCTGTCTCCCAAGATGTGTGAGAGTGAGGGATCGTCCTTCAGAGCCATCCTGATTATCACTACAGATAATAGCCCAGCTTAGTTGATTAGTGTTGTTATAGTTGGTATGGCAACACCCATTTTTTCATGTTCTCTGTGCATATATATCTTCCTAGTGTATTTTCCACAGCATTCATCTATGAAGCTCACAAAAGCTTATGCCCAAATAAATTTGTTAGTCTCTAAGGTGCCACAAGTACTCCTCGTTCTTTTTGCTGATACAGACTAAGATGGCTACAGACTCAGATAACTTTTTGATGGAGACCACAATGTTTGTACACATTTTTTATTACTCTATAATTATTCTTTTTACAACTGTCAGAACCCTCATGAAAAATGAACAATGATGATTCTGACAGACTTTTAACAGCCCTAACAGGAACTGATGCAATTTAGATAATCACTGTAAATAATGGATTCTTCACCTGTTGCTCTCTAGCATGTATTCTTACCTCAAGCAAATGGCTTGAGATATCATAAAATCTTAGTACAGAGGTGTTAAAACAATGTAGTTTCCTCTAATCTTTCAGATGTTACAGATACCTTGTGTTAAAAAGTATTTAAAATATCTCTCCTCTATGATCTGTCAGGGGGCATACCTGTAAAGCAACTTGAAAATGAAGATCATTATTGAGCACAGATAAATTTGATCATATTGAACATGAAAATTTCTATTGAACAATAAAAAATGAATCATGATTATGCATTTAATAGGATAAATGAAGCAGTACTAGAAGACAGATGCTCTTGATGTCTAACAGGATAAAATAGTGCAGTCTTAACATCACTTGAGTTTAATTTCTACTGCCAAACAATATTTCATAATCACAGAAAGTATTTATGAGGCAAATTACTGAGAAAGAATAGAATAAAATTGGATTTTATATAGCATCTTTCATATTCAGTGGATCTCAGAGCTCCTTGCACAGATAGCAGTGCAGTGATCATAGGAAAATGAATCAGCCATCATGCACTTCAGAAGAGCTGACATAAAACTGCCTTTGATATTAGAACCTGTTTTTATGAAGAGAGGGAATATTGGCCATAGCCCTCTGGATAACCCCTAATTATACTGATAAGGACCATGTGATTCTTACATTTAACCATGATAGCTGTCAAGGGACCACAGTTAAGTAGCTTGTCCAAAGGAAGGTTCCTTTAACAATGTAGCAGTCTTATAACGTTCAACTACACTGTCAGTACTGAGTCAGACCCTTAATGCTGGAGTGGGACTTGAACTCATGAACTTGGATATATCAGTGCTACTATGTGTGACACGTTGACATAATATACACAATTTTCAATTAGAGCTGATCAGAACATTTCATTTTAACGAAATATGCTGTTTCATTAAAACTGAAACGTACCAGTTTCCACAAAACGTTTATCAGGACTCAGATGGAAAGAGACAATAACTGGGTAGCTAGGGTATTAGGCTGCAAAGTGGGAGTGACCTGGGTTGAAAAACTCTGCTCTGACTCATATAGAGAAACGGGGACTTGAACCTGAGTCTCATACACTGCACTAGCCTATAGACTGATGTACATTCACTCTCTCGCTAATTGCCTGCATGTGACATGTGACACATTTATTTAGGCAGAAACAGAGAACTGTCCAAATGCATATTCTTTGGGAGTCAACCGGAGTTATTTCTGTGGCGTCAGGATTTCACCCCTAGAACATACCATCTAGGTACCATCTGCTTAGCGTTCCTTCAGCACATGGGCCCAGTGGCTCACCTTTGACTCTGGGGGCACAATCTGTATCTCCCAGGATTGAGGACAAAACCCTGAGAGGCAGGGCAGGGCAGGATGTCAGTCTGGTTGCAGCTGAAGCTGCTGTAGCAGTGCAGGCAGGGGAGGAACAGAGTTTGCACTTTCAGAGATCTTTGATTTTGACTAGGGAAGAGCACTATGTCTCTAGGTAAAGGAGTTTGGGATCAGCAATGGTGGTGCAGGTGGACTGGGGCACGTGTTTAGAGGGAAGAGGGAGTGGGGGTAGAGAAATGGTTTGGGGGAAAGCAGTGAACAAAAAATTAATAATTACATCTCTACCCCGATATAACGTTGTCCTTGGGAGCCAAAAAATCTTACCGCGTTATAGGTGAAACCACATTATATCGAACTTGCTTTGATCCACCGGAATGCGCAGCCCTGTCCCCCTAGAGTGCTACTTTACTGCGTTATATCCGAATTCGTGTTATATTGGGTTGCGTTATATCAGGGTAGAGGTGTACCATATTTTGTATCTTCCATCACTGTTTCCTGTACTGTCTATTTAGAATATAAGCCATTCAGGGCAGGGACTGTCCCTTACTCTGTAGGTGTACAATGCCTAGCATAACAAAGAACCAATCCCTGATTATTATTATCCCTAATAAAAATAATATAGCTTGTTGTGTAAATCATATGACTTGGGGCACCTGCTTGTGGCCTAATATGGACCAGTAGGTTGGTTACACTCATCTGCGCTCTGTCACAGGGCTCCTCAAAAACTCCACCCATCCTCAGCAATTTAAAACACTCCCCTACTGCATAGGGACTCACTTTATTTAGTCTATACACACATTGACACTGCAGACCCCAACCCCAACTCAGCGTCTCCCTCTCCTTGAATCAGGAAACCCCAGACCTCCTTCCTGGAGCTGAGTTCAGTTGTCCCTTTATTCCTTGCAGGAACCAGTCTCGTTCCCTGCAGCTTCCCAGGCAGAGTTCTTTCTTGCCTGACACTCCTAGCCCAACCTAGCTGGAGTACTACTGGCTATATCCTTCCCTCTTCTGCCTGGCTGGGGTTTGATATTCCCCAGCACTCGCCTCAGGCCCTTCCTTCTCTCCAGCTGCCCTTTCTCTTCTGGGTCAGCCACAAAAGACACCCTCCCTCTGGCAGCTCTCCTGAGCTCTCTTCAGCCTTTTAAAGAAATCACCCAGATGATCAGGATGAGGTGTGGGTGAGCCCAACCACCCTGAATGGGCCAGCCAACCTATTACATCCGTCTCGATGACAATCAAGTGTGAGCACAATACTCAAAGGGTGAAGAAACCAAGACTAGAGCGGAATTATTCAGGGTTTTTACAAGGAAGTTTAAAATGATGGTATGAAATTAAGCAAAAATGTAGAATTCATATGAAAACAGTTATTCAAAATGAAAATACGTTGTTGCAAACAATCCTGAATTTGGCATGGGAGTGGACATCATGTCCTTATAGTTTTCCCGCCATATCTGATTTCTATGGTTCTAGAGTACAAGTCTACAGGAACTGAATTGTCATCATTGGCCCAAAAGTACATAAGGTCTAGTAAGTCCCTTCAATAAAGTCCAGTAACAGTGCCATTGCTCTAGTCAACATTCTACAACAGGAAAACTAATCCATGAACAATACCCCCATTTACATATTTTCATAAGGAATGGTGTGACTTTGAGCCAACTACTAGAGTTCTGTTCTCATAAATTTGCTTAATGCAAACGTGTTATGTTGCAAAAACAGCTATTAGGTGTATTTCAAGTATCATATGTATTGCACGTGCAATTAGATATTTATGCATATACTTGTGACAGAATACAGTAGTGCTTCTACCACCGTGCTTTAATGACAATGATTCCTTCATTTGTTAGTGTCATATTGGAGAAAAGAAAAAGCATTTTAATGTGAGATGAAATTTTAACTTGGGAACTAATTATTCTAATTTGATAGAATTTTTGTTTCATGTGCAACCCTGACAATTATTTATGACTTACTATAGATAATTAGGGGTTGAGTGTTACTCTATAATATTGTAAATAGCTTTACAGGCATTAGCTGAACTGCTAATTTTTACAAAATATGAATTTATTAGTAGTTAGCATGTAAAATGTTTGTGCTTTTGACCTTTAAAAACATTCTTTCTATATTTTAAAAGATTGGTTTGAGTCACTTCTCAAAATGGAGTGTGACATTGTAAAACAGCTCTTGAATTAAACAGCATATTAAATCTATGTATTCAGTGGCAACTTTTGATAGTTCTCCCATATATCAAGAACATTTTGTTAGTTCTACAGCATTCAAGCAGAGTCATATAGTACACTGTGAATGATAATCTTTTACATTAAACTTTGCAGGTCCTGGCCTGTTCAAACATTACTCTTCTGATTTCAGCAAAGGATACTAAATTAAACAGATTTCTTGTTATTTGGTGATTCTGCATATAAAAGGAACTTTCGTACAGAATTTTGCTAATTCAGATTACAATCTTAAAACAATTCTTCCAATATGAGAGCAGACAGGTGCTTTCTATAGATCTAAGTTTCATTCATCTTGTTCAAGGATAAATTTAGCTGATGTTCTTAAATATTTGATTACTCACTTTTTCTATGTTACTTTCACAGACAGCATAAGTTGCTAAAAATGTTTTCAGATACAAACTATTAAAATGCTGTAATTTGTGAAAGTACTGTGTGCACTGCTGGTGAACCACATTAATATTAAATAAATTCATCATTGTTAGTGTTCTCATTGCAAAAAAAAAAGCAGTGAATGAAATAAATAGCAAAATCAACATGATGGGACGTTTAAAACAGTGCAGCCTTGCAATGTAACTGACTAGATCTGCTTTACTTCACCAGCTTGTTTTGTATGTCAATACGGCTTAATCATGCGTTGTTATGGGGGACAACTAAAATAGAAGGACACTGGATAAGTCACACACATAAAACAGATCTACAGCTTGCTGGCATGTGAAATCCCTCTAATATATATTTTTATGAAACTACCAGCACATTATATGCTTGGCAGCATAAATAATAAAGCATGTTACCTTGGCAATTTTACATTGACTATATTAGTTAGTAAATGCAATGGCCACCCTTATTCTCCTATAATAAAAACTACCCAGCCTTTTCATGAAAGATGATTGTAATTTCCACTGGCCTGTATATGCAATAAAAACATAACTCATCAAAATTTGAGCTATTTGCTCTTAAGATACAAGAGCATTTTTCTTGAACTCTCTACGTGATATTAAATATTCATGAAACTAGAGAGAGTTCAAACACTGCCTCAAGTAAAATCATTACTACTTTTCAACTTGATGGAAATCATTTCTAAACTAGACTATACTACAAACAGCTGAGAGGACTCTTAAAAAAATAGACTGTGAGATATGCAGAGTATGTCCAGGTACTGTAGCTACTAGCGATTGATTTTTCTGAAAAGCGATGTTCCTCCTCTGAAATTGATTCATGATAACTGCCTCCATTTGGGTCAAACGTTATTAACCACTTGTAAATTTTAATTAAATGATTCGTCACTTTGAACATATAGTTTGTCATCTTGCAGCTAAGCGATGTCTCTTTATCAGAAAATGACTCGGGGGAAGGTATTCATCTTGTCTGTCATTTAAACACCCATTAAGATAATTTGGTTGCTGCACAAAAGCAAAGTTGAGGTTTTGTAAAATAGACTGCACCACTTTATATAAGCAGGACCACAATGTAAACTGTAAATATATAATTTGGCTTTAATTACACCCTAATAATAATTTTAGTCTGGTCATTTTTCATTTACAGACATTCAACTTTCTGAGTACAGCAAACCTTCTTCCAGCTGCATTTAGCAGGAAAGAGTTTCCCTTTTTAGTTCCCCTTCCTTTATTTTATTTGAGGGTACAAACTGCACCTGCGATTATTGGACTGCTAAGTGCCTGATTTATACCTACAGTAATTGGTCCATGGATACCCTGAACCAAAAGGCCAGAGCCATTGACCCACAGCCCAGTCTGAGAGACTACCAGCCCACTGAAGTTTGAGAAGGGAGTATCACCAGTTCCCAAATTAGGGGGATGCCATGCAGAAGGGACATTCTGAGTACCAAGAGGAGGGCCTGGTGGTAACAGTAAACACCAAGATGCGTATTTTGCATGTGAACGCCCTGGGCACTGGTCCTGAGATTGCTCCTATATGGAGTGCAACTTTGGGAAAATCTGGACCTGAGGGGTTCAATCTCAATAAAGAAAATCTGCAATGCTAGACGTCCCCATAAGGGCAAATGGGACGGAAGTGGACTCAGGGTCTATGTCTACACAGGGATTAAAAACCCTGCAGCTGACTTGGGCTTGCGGGACTCAGGCTCTGGGGCTGAAAAATTGCTGCAATTTCTACATAGGCAGACCCTACCTATTTAAGTCAATGAGCCCTTTGCTTGTATAGGGATTGCAGGTAAAATACCCCTAGTATTTTATTCAAATTATTTGGTTATATTGTTCAACAATTTGTGAAGACATCACAAACTTTATTTAAATCTGATCTGCAAAATATGTAGACGAATTCAGTGTTCTTACAAGCGAATCAAATATTCTCCAATACTAAATTGTGACTGGTATCTATAAATAGAAAATTGTGCCTTTGCTACAAAACAATGTATTAAATAATAAATGCTCTTTCGCTGAAAAAGCAAACATATGTACTACAAGGGAATAAGGATTACATCTGATGCAATCAAGACAAATGCATTTGCTTATTTTTCCTATTTTCTGAGTATCACAATACGATGCTGGAAACCAGTGAGTAATATTTACTGTCATATATAAACACTAAGTGAAGTGAAAAAGCTATTAGTGGATCTGCATGTTTCAAAACCCTTGCACTTGATTCACATGCTGAATTCTTCTGAACCATTAACTTCACCATCTAAGTTGTGTGAGGGACTGCCTCACTTGTGCCTGCAAACATCCAGGGGTGAAAGAAAGTGAGTTTACCTCAGAAATCAGAGCTGCATGCACTACTACAAGCATGGCTACTAATTGAGTTGGGGGTTTGGATATCACTGTGATAAAGCATACAGTTTCAACTAAATGAAGATGGATGAATGTAGAGAACCTTGGATTTGAGAGGAAGCCTCTGTGGAAGGAGGTTGAATTCCTTAGTTTCAGTAATCCTTTATGACAGTGGCTCTCAACCTTTCCAGACTACTGTACTCCTTTAAGGACTCTGATTTGTCTTGTGTACCCCAAGTTTCACCTCACTTAAAAACTACTTGCTTACAAAATCAGACATAAAATACAAAAGTGTCACAGCACACTGTTACTGAAGAATTGCTTACTTTCTCATTTTTACCATAAAATTATAAAAATAAATCAATTGGAATGTAAATATTGTACTTACATTTCAGTATATAGTACATAGAGCACTGCTTTATGAGACTACAGCAAGGAACAGTGTCCTAATTTACAGGGTAATTTGGAAAAACAGTAAAGCTGTGAGAAAAAAGATTTTCTGAGTAACTATACACCCTTTTAAAGAGGACACAAGTGTGGGCTGCTGGAGTAAAGTCTATCTAATATCATTCCATTTAATAATGTGGTTAGAGTGTTTACTTGTATAATTTCCTGAGGGTCAATGTGATTCCTTGAATAATAGGCTAGGTAGTGCTCCTACTTATATTCATACAAAATTTTAATTGACTGAGAGACTTGAATGTTAGAATATATTAACACATCCTTAATTATTTGGAGTTGTAGCTTTAAAGGATTACAGCAAGAGATGGATTGGCAAGACTGCAAACCACCCCCAATAACTACTCTATACTTTTACAGCTAGATATAAAGGGCTAGTTGTGTCATTTATGCCATAATTCAGTGTAGGGTGTAGTATGAAATCCCTTATCCTAGGAGGAGTGCCAGGGATACTGTACATGCATAACTTCTCCTAGGGTTGCACACTGTGCACAAAGCAATTCAGTGGATGCAGAGTATTTGCCCAGTATGTCAACCCATCTCTACAGACTGGTGTAGTTATGAGATTGGAGGCAGTCGACCACTGTCTTCCTATCCTTTGGTAGGCTAGTTGCTCCCAGGGTGAGCAGTCTCTGTACTACCCAAAATTCAGGGGCTACTACTAAGAAGGAGGAGCATGAGCAGCACTGTAAGAGCAGAATGGTTCTTGTCTGCCCCCTTTCCTGCATGGCCGTGCAAGGGACATCATGATCTGGCCCAGAGGATTCAAGGGACATTGTGGAGATGAAAAATAAGTCAATAAAGATCATAAAAATTTGGGAGTTTTACATTGGAATGGGGAATTAGCCACAAAACACCTCTTTAAAATTAGCGGCTTTCAAAATCTCAACCAATAACTGTACAGAAATCAGTATTTGGGTGGGAGGGAGGGAGTGTAAACTGTAAGGGTCTTTGCAGGAGACAATGTGTGAATGGACTGATATTAACAATGCAGTGCTTAAGGCTTGAATTGAGTATATTATTCATTACCACATTTGCTCATCTCTTATCTAAAGTCAAGGCAGTCTTTTTTGTCACCCTGAGATAGAATTTGGGGTTTGACTTTTGATACTCTTATATCTTATACTAAGATGTGTGAACAAAGAACAAAAGACACTGTGTGTGTTGCTTCTCCCTAGCCAGATGGATTTGTTAGTACAATGGGAACACGTAAGAGCAGTTAAAGTGTTACGGGGCATCATGGGAGTGTAATCCATGAGCACACTTTAAGATTGCCTCAAATCTCAAGGCAAGGTCAAGCAACCAGTCGGGAGAGGCAAAGAGGGATTGGGAGGAAGGTATAAAACACTAAAAGTCCAAAGAAATGCCTGACAAAATCCCTGACCATAGCACAACCTCATTCCTCACCCCTCCCGTGGGATACAAAAGGGGTGGGACTGTGCGTGTGCATTGCAGGTGTTTGGGCCTGCTAAGAAGGAGGAGGTGAGAATAGGGAATGGGAAATGAAAATGGGGAACGGCGACACAGACGAGGCTCTGGAGCATCAGAGCTGGGAAGAAGGACATGGGGTAAATGCTCTGCAGCACCGGAGCTGTGAACGGAACACTGGGAAACAGACTCTGCTGGCGTGTAGAGCTATGGATGTGCTTGTTTGGAACTAGCCCCAATAAACGTCGCATTGCCTGCACTTCGGACTTCTGGACTTCTGCTTTCTGTCTGCATGACAACAACCAGGGGAGGGGCTGAAGGGAAAGCCCTCTAACAACTGTTATAAAGAGGATTGTGATCAATTGTTCTCCATGTCTACTGAAGTTAGGACAAGAATCAATTGGTTTAATCTGCAGCAAGGGACAGTTAGGTTAGATATCAGGAAAAACTTCCTAATTATAAGGATAGTTAAGTACTGGAATAGGTTTTCAAGGGAGGTTGTGAAATCCCATCACTGAAGGTTTTAAAGAACAGATTAGACCAGGGGTTCTCAAACTGGACCCCTCAGGGGATCGCGAGGTTATTACATGGAGGCTTGTAAGCGGTCAACCTCCACCCTGAATGCTGCTTTGCCTCCAGCATTTATAATGATGTTAAATATATTAAAAAGTGTGTTTAATTTATTAGGGGGGGGGTCACACGCAGAGGCTTGCTGTGTGAAAGAGGTCACCAGTAAAAAAGTTTGAGACCCACTGGGTTAGACAAACAGCTATCAAGGATGGCCTACATGTACTTGGACCTGCCTAAGCACAGGCCTGGGGTGTGGATTAGATGACCTCTTGAGGTCCCTTCCGTCTCTACATTTCTATGATTCAATACCCCACGAATGATGGCCAATCAAGTTCTTAGAAAATCTTTAATGTGTTTGACAAGGAGTTAAACACACAGGGTCAAATTCACACTCTTTGGCCATTTTCAGCAGTGATAGAAAGGTGTTGGCTCATATGTTTTTCTTATTTGTCCTGTTTTAGCATTTCAGTACATTTTTTCTCTATATGGCCAAGTTTTAGGTTATGAAATTGCAAGATCATTTTTCTGAAAGAATGTTCTTTTCTTTTTGCGGGTGATATTTTCTTCCTGTAAACTGCTCTATATTTCTTTAGGGTAATGAACTAAGGTGGTAAGGTATATTTTGTTCAGCAGGTTTCTTGACATGTATGCATGAAAAGCTCTTTTCACCCTTAACAACAAACACTAAAAAGATCAGGTCTGCTGTCTGCAACATTGTACTAATTGCCTCCCCAGTGGCAGCTGCAGCTCCGCAAGTATACGCCTCGGCTCTGTCTTTTCACCTCCAGCCTGTGCTGCTTGAGTTCTAATAGTTCTTTTTCTGCCTCCAGCTGTGCTATATGCTGCAGTTTCTGCTATGCAGCCACTTAATATCACCTCACCCTCTTCACCTTTTCCCAAGGAATGGATACTGATATTGATGGAAGGAGGTGCAAAGTAGCTTCTGGTGTCTGTTCAGCTGCAGGATATACACCATGTACAGTGAGTTGAAGGGGTAAGTAATGTTATTGGACCCCTAGATTCCAGGCACTAGCTGTGCCTCGCTTTCAGTCCTCTGATGTATTTATTTTGTTTATTTATTTCAGCAATGATATATTGCCTTTTTGTTTTACCCTTATTGGTTTATTCTTTAATTGTTTGATAGTCAATAGGGAATCAATGACTGACAGCATCTTTACTGCATCTGTGATCTCTAATAGTAAAGATTGCTTTCTCCCTCCAGAGAAATTGCTGACGGAGGTACTCAGGGCAGGTGTTGATGCAGATGCTGCTGAAACCAGAGTTCCAGGCATCCAAATATTGGCAGGTTGTGTGGGTGCACTTGTGGCCTGTGTGTGTGTGTGCCCACGCATGTGCAATGATCTTGAGCTCTGCTTCTCCTTTATGATGAAGAGGTGAGGCATCTGGCTATGTAAAGAAAAATAATTCCTACTTCATTTCAATAACCCCTGTCTCCAGCCTCCAAAGACCAGGAGTCATGTTCAGTTCCTCAAGCATAGGGTGTCCCAGCTTGTGCCTCAAAGGGAATTCATCCAAGGGAGAACTGGCAATGGTACTACAGTCTGTGCTCATGCATGGGAACCTTAATCTCCCCCAAAGTCTTCACAGGACATGTATTAAGCCTGCTCCAAACACTACAGCTAATGCTGTCCACTTCTGAGCAGCATTGAGTGACTGTTAGCCCCTGGAGGAGGTGAGCTTATGTGTTCCAGGGTGTGTGTTTGAAGAATTTGGCTCTGAGATTAGTCCTACACACCTATCAATTTAGGCAAAGGGTAAGTGTAAATGTACGCTTACATATAGGATCAGATCCTTCCCCATACTATGGCTATGTGGGGAAATGCCCAGGAGTCAGATAGCTAGCAAAGTTGACTCTGTGCTACCCTTTTCTGGCCCCTGGTGTGTGATAAGTGGGACAATAACATCTGGAACATGCTGTGTTCCTCCAGTGTCTGCTGGTGTAATGGTTCCAAGGCGGCAATTAAAAACCAGTGCAAGTTAGAGTAGCCAGGAAGCTGCTCCTAGGATTGGGATTAGAAAAATGGCAAAAAGTCAATTTTGCATCCAGCCCTGCCTTCCTTAGGTGTCCTGAGCACTGCCCTGGCCCTTGAAAATCTGGCCCTTGCAGTAGAAATACACTTTAATAGAAAGGAGATTTCCCTACCTCTGGAAAGTTACATTTGAAAAGGATTTTGTCATTCAGACCAGCTCCAGTCTAGGTAAATTATAGCTCAACTCTCTTTAGTGTTGTATTATATTTATAGGTTCCAGTCAGATCAACTTTAAATCATTCATATTCCCTAGTTCATGAGAAAACAGCAGACTTCAGCTAATAGCCTTCCAGTACTCAATTATTTCTTGCCTTTGATTTTTCCATCTATGTGGCACTCACAATTTTCTCAGTGCCCTGGACTGTTCAGTGCATTTTTTTCATGGAACTGTTGTGCTGATGTGTCCATGGCTCATGAGAAAATATGTAGGTATCCTCATATAATGGATTTGCATTTTGTGCAGACTACATATTTACCTTGCAGTCAGTCTATTGCACCAGAGGAGGTAAAATCAACTCTAATTCACCACAACTCAATCTAGGCCAACAGGTCATGGCTGTTAAGCTTTGGTCCTCTCTTGCCTTGACTTCTTTAACATCCTCTTCTCTGGTCACACCGACTCTGTCTGCTGTTTTCTCTATCCAATATGTTTTAATCCAGAGCAACTACTCTGAACTTGTTACCCCCTCCTTGATTCTCTTCTCGGAATCCCTGTCACGCTGTGCTACAAGTTCAAACTCCACATCTGCAGCCTTAATTTTAAGGCAGTGCATAAATCTAACCCTGCCAGCATCTCATTCCTTGTTTCTCTCCATTCAGAAAATAGCAGCCATTCTCCTTGCTCCCTTTTAGCCTTAATCCTGCAAAGTGCTCAGTGCCCTCGAATCCTTCCTGGTTCATCTTATTAATTCAATGCTAAGGCTACAATAGCTCTATATCAGTGTTTCTCAAACTGGGGTCACTGCTTGTGTAGGGAAAGCCTCTGGTGGGCCGGGCCGGTTTGTTTACCTGCCCCGTCTGCAGGTCCAGCCGATCACGGCTCCAACTGGCTATGGTTCACCGCTACAGGCCAATGGGGGCTGCTGGAAGCGGCGGCCAGTAAGTCTCTTGGCCCACGCCACTTCCAGCATCTCCCATTGGCCTGGAGCAGCAAACTGTGGCCAGTGGGAGCCGCGATCGGCCAAACCTGTGGACAGGGCAGGTAAACAAACCGGCCCAGCCCACCAGGGGCTTTCTCTACACAAGCAGCGACACCAGTTTGAGAAACACTGCTCTATATTGTTTATGATGGGTACATCACATGTGTATGTACATCCTGAAATTTGGCAACTGGAATCAAGTTAGGATATTGGAAGACAAGGCAAGAGACTGCTAAAGTAGATTTAATTGGGTGCTGGAAACTTTAGAAATATTCAGGGTTGTCACACTCTATCCAAAACTATCATAAAAGAAGAAGTACTATATATTCCCGCTTAGGTAATACAGAAAGGGCACAATTCTGCCCGGTGCAGGTGGCCTTCAACTTTCTCTCCCATTAACCTCAATTGGAGCTGATGGTACTCAGCACCTTGTAAGTTTGGGTTCTAAGTCATGCTCAATACGTATTAAAGAGGGGTATCCTCCATATTTTTTGCACAAGAGGGAAAAGGCATATTTTGCTATATGGGCAAATTGTTTTTGCTAATTTCTATTGCATATAACCCGTGAACTGCTAAAACCTTCATGTCTCTTTATACAAAAGAAGGTTTCTTTCTAATTCTACAATATGTGAAAAGTGACAATTTGCATTAAGCTGGCTAAGGATTTCTACCCCTTTGTAAAAGGCTGCTGCTTCTTCATTTAAAATGAACCATTCTAAATGAGATTCTACAGAGGGGGGAAAAAAGCTTTAGAAGATTCTAGATATGGACATCTTATAAATAGCATTGCAGGCATTAGTTATTACTAGAATGCGTGTATAACTGAAGTGCTTTGCTTTGACAATTTACCACTAACTATTCAAATTACTTGCTGTTTTCCTATTATAAAATCCATACTCTGTTCAATCAAATAAATTCTTGTTCTTTCAAAAGTGAGTTGTTCTCTGAATCAGCTTAGTATGCCAGAGAACTCTTTCAATGTGGCTCCATATACTGTGTTGGTTGAATAAGACCTTTATTCTCCATGGTAGGCTATAATTTTTTCACCATCAGAAATATTAAGAAGAGTGAGTCCCATAATACATTTAAAAAAGTTAGTTAATTAAAAGGATAAGTCCCTGCCATTGAGGGCATTACTGAGAGATAATTGACTGCAACTTGAGTATATATTCTGAAAGGTGAAAGCAAGGGCACAGTAAGAAGTCAAGGTCAATTATCTCACTCTAGTGCCTACAACAAAAGGCATTGTTGCAATCATAATCTCATAGATATTATTCATTAAAAGTAATAGATATTATTCATTAAAAATAATACATAAACAAACTACTGGGACTTTGCCCTGGGTAGAGGCATGAGTCCAACACTGACTGCTTCTATGTGCTAGATGGTTACTAAATTTGAAAGTGCTGAGAGGCACATTTACAAGCTATCTTCTCTGAATTGAACAGTCTATTTCACATGCCACATCCCTATAATATTACTTTGTGGAAATTTTAGTAATATATTCTATTTCTTAGACTGTAAGATGTTCAGGTTCAGGACTTGCATTACCCCCATGGCTGTGTAGCACCTAACACAGTAGGTTCTTTGCAGTAACAGTATAAATATTAAATAATAAATTGAGAGCTCACATTAATTTCAATGGGCTTTGGATCAGATCCAAAGTGCTTAACTTTGAAAGCTTTTATTTTAAGTTGTTACCTTACCCTGTTATATATGAATAATAGTAACAGTCAAAAAATGTCTGACTTGTAGCAGTAGGCAAAATATTTTGCACATAAAACAAAAACCTTTGATTTGAACAAACACTTTCTTTAAAAAAATGTCAGCGTAGTCCCATAGTCTATATTGATCCTTAATATCCAATGGGATAACTATGGGTAGCAAAAAATGAACAGGAATCAGAGCACAAGAATCCATGAGAACTAACATTTTCCATGCTTCTCTTACTGGCCCATGGGGACAGTTTTTGGCAAACTGGGGCCAGGAACTTAACATTTTTCATCATGATTATATGTCCTGAATCATAGTTGGCTGACATGAATAGTATTTGTACAGGATTTAAAACAAGTCCTCAAACTCAAGAGTGTAATATTCTAACCTTGTCGCAGATGCACACAGAGGTGCACCATACTCCCGAAAGAGTTTGCATTTTTTTAATGAGATTCTATAGTTTTCAGCCATCTGAGTGGCTGGGACGAGGAGGAGGGAAATTCTTAGGAGTTTCAAACCACTGTGCCTGAGGTTTTAGAGTATAATAAATTACCTTGAATATCTGCCCCACATTTTGCTTTATCTAAGTGATCACACTGAATTCTATGAGTAAATTACCTCTATCTGCTCATAATCTAAGTCTATTCAAGCCATTTGGAGTATTCATAGCCTACTCCACTTTATTTGCCAGCATATTTGGGACATTCGCAAAATTTACTACTCTGAGAAAATTCATTTGCATACATCGTATAATATTGTGCAAAACGAGGCCAAATATAATGAGCCAGCACTCTTATGAGCAGCAAAGTGTTCTGATAAATGAATAAATATTTTTGAACTGAGAACATTTAAAGCTCTCTTGGGTAACTTATATGACTAGCAGCTGTGAAGCTCATACAGTATATAACCTTTATGCACATTGACCTTGGCTACAGGTAATACGGTCTGGGCCTCCTCTCACTCACAGGATTTTACCTCCACTGGTATGCTGCCATTGACTTCAATTGAATTACTTCTGATTTAGACCAGCATGGGAGGGGCATCAAGCCCACTATTTTGTTTTCATGTATGGATACACACATGTTCCCGTAAAATCAACTATGCATATAATATATTTTATATTAAACAGGCTTTATTATCGGGAGAAAAAAATCACATTCTTTTGTGAATTCCCTTCTGGCATATCCATTTTACATTATCCCTAATGAAATACAGGATCTTATAATCATATGCATCTTTAATGTCTGATGCTCTCCTTAAAATATCAGAAGTGTAGAAGAAAAGGGTAATGAACTTTTTGCAAAACAGTTCAGTCATTTGGATAGTATAATTTGGACAGCCATTTAACTGGAACAAAAAAGGATATGAAGGGTTTTAAACATTTATTAGGCACAACATAAGTAAATAGCTGACCCCATACTATATAACAAAACATTTCCTGTGCCCCATCTGTGCAATAGGTAGGCAGGATGTTGTGAATTATATCCAAATGTTCACACTATAAGGAGGTTAAAACTAAAGCTGGCTGGAAACTGGAATCCCCATTTTGCGGGAAATTCAGAAATTAAAAAAAAAATGATTCTGAGGAACTGGGTGGGCAAGCTGGCAGGAAACCAGGCAGTTTGGTATCAGAAACCTGCCTGGATTCCAACTTAATTTTGTCAAAATCCACACGTTCCCAAGGATGTTTTTTTTTTCAACAAATCAGCATTTTCCAATGAAAATTTCTGACCATTTCTAGTTCTAAGTTCTTTTGTATGGTAAAAAGAAGAGGAACCTTCCATTTTCTGTCCATATACAGTCGAACCCATTTATCTCGACCTCGGTTAACTTGCCAACCCTATTAAGTCGACGTTTTAGTAGTGGAACCGCCAAACTCCCTCTTTGTCTTATCGGTTTCTCATCGGTTATGTCGATTCTTTAATCTCGCCGAACCCTAATATCTCGAGGACAGAAGAGCTTTTGCCACTAACCAAGGTCGAGAAAAATGGGTTCGACTGTAACTCCGGCGGGGGCCCTGCCCGGCTCCTGCCGCATCCCTCCCCGGCCACGCGACTCCTGCCCTAGCCCCGGCTCCCCAGCCCCGCGGTTCCCCGCGTACCCGCCCGCCCCGCTTCGCCGGTCCCCGCTTCGCCGCCCACCCGTCCGCCCGGCCCCGCTTCGCCGGTCCCCGCTTCGCCGCCCGCCCGTCCGCCCGGCCCCGCTTACCCGGTCCCCGCTTCGCCGCCCGCCGCCCGCCCGGCCCCGCATACCCGGTCCCCGCCCGCCCGCCCGGCCCCGCATACCCGGTCCCCGCCTGCCCGCTCGGCCCCGCATACCCGGTCCCCGTTTCGCCGCCCGCCCGTCCATCCGTCCCCGCTTCGCCGGTCCCCGCTTCGCCGCCCGCCCGCCCGGCCCCGCTTACCCGGTCCCCGCCCCCCCGGCCCCCCGTGCCCGGTCCCCGCTTCGCCGCCCGCCCGTCCGCCCGGCCCCGCTTAGCCGCTCCCCGCTTCGCCTGCCGCCCCCCCCCCCAGCGCCTCTTTCCCCGGCCACGACTGCCCGCCCGGCCCCGCATACCCGGGCCCCGCTTCCCCCGTCCGCCCGGCCCCGCTTCGCCGGTCCCCGCTTCGCCGCCCGGCCCCGCTTCCCCGGTCCCTGCCCGGCCCCGCTTACCCGGTCCCCGCCCGCCCGGCCCCGCATACCCGGTCCCCGCTTCGCTTGCCGCCCGCCCGCCCGGCCCCACTTACCCAGTCCCCGCTTCGCCGCCCGCCCGTCCGCCCGGCCCCGCTTCGCCGGTCCCCGCTTCGCCGCCCGGCCCCGCTTCCCCGGTCCCTGCCCGGCCCCACTTCCCCGGTCCCCGCCCGCCCACCCGCCGCTTCGCCTGCCGCCCGCCCGCCGCATACCCGGTCCCCGCTTCGCCTGCCGCCCGCCCGCCCGGCCCCGCTTACCCGGTCCCCGCTTCGCCTGCCGCCCGGCCCGCTTACCGGGTCCCGCTTCTTTGGCTGCCCGGCTCCGGGTCCCCGTCCACGGCCGCCCGGCCCCGCTTCCCCGTCCCGCTTCGCCGGATCCAGCCACGTGCAGGCACCGCGGTAAGGGGGCAGGGAGGGGGTGTTGGAGAGAGGGCAGGGGAGTTCAGGGGTGGGGGGGTGGATAGGGGTTTATCTCGATCATCGGTTATCTCGACTATTTTTGGCAAACCCCTAGGCCGGCGACATAACAGGGTTCAACTGTATTTGAATTTGGCACATGTACAACTCAGTCAAAATACCTATTGGCCATGCAGAACGCTCACATAAACTATGTTCAAAATACAATAAATATTAAATACTGATCTGGTCTTCTCTCAACCACAACTTAATCTCAGATGCAGGCTCCTTCAGGGTAGTTTTTCTATCTTTTGTACTGTCAAAGTTGCAAATTGGAAAGTTTATATTGAACATTTTTCTCATTATTTTAATGCTATCGAAGGACTGCAGATTGGCCTGAAAACATAAAACAGCACATTCTTTGGGCTAAATTTACAGCCTAGCCTCAATGCGGGGCATGGTCACTTCGTTCTAAGAGCAATTAGATGTGTAAGAATCTGATTCACCAGCACCACACAGGTACATAGTCATCTAAATGACCTAGACTACATCCACAAATAGAGAGTCATATTTAAAAATCTGGGTCACGACCCTCAGTCAGTTACAGAGCAGGCATTTTCAGTCTTTGTGCCTTAGGGTTCATCTGGATGAATCATCTCTAGGAATGAGGAGGTTCAGTAGTTAACTCTCCATATCTATTCAGCCCTTAACTCTGTACCAAGACTGCCAACATATACTAATTGAAATGGGGACAACCTGTCACTAGGAAATGGACTGAGACCATCACACATTTTATCTGCATTAATATTTAATAAAAAGTTGTTGGAACTATAAAGAAAAATATCTATCTGTAAAACTTTTCCAAAAATACATTACATCTGGAACGCTAGCTCTTCGCTTTACTGATTTTCATCTGTAGTTCTAATATAGCCAATCTTATTTGCTATGTGCTTACATTGGCAAACAATAGCACCAAATAGAAAAAACAGTCACCTATACATAACATGTTACATTTTATACTGATTCCAGAACTATCATATTTGCCAGTATTAAAATACTTTTCCATGGACAATTCTCCAAATCAGATGATGTTTCAAAAGCTTCTGGGCCCAAAGCTGATAGAGAATTGTTTGCATATTCCATTGAATTTTAGGGTGTTTTTAAATATGAATATCTTAATTATAGGACAGCAAAACTGATATAGTTATCAAGCTGTTCTTGCAAATCTGCTCACAAAATGCAACAACAAAAATCGATCAGATTCTATGTTGTCTGTCCCATATAATTTCATTGACTTATGGCATTAATGCTGCTGTTTTGTTTTGTGTTTTGTTACGACAATAAAACATACAAGAGAAAGTCCAGAGG